>NC_070639.1:23580711-23945902 GCF_947347685.1 Pleuronectes platessa | reverse complement strand
TTTGGGGATTTTTAAAATCTAATATAAGTCACTAATAAGTGGTTAAACTGGGTCTATTGCAGGAACAGTGGGAAGTTACTGCAGACAACATTAAATAAATCCTAAATATGGAAAATAAAAGATTCCGGGTAGTGAAAGCATCAGACCACCGTGACGTTCCCTCAGCAGATAAACTCCCACAGGACACAGATCTGAACACACGCTGGTTATCATAAAACATTCGGTGGTGCAGAAGCTAAACTCAGCAGAGTAACGACTGGTGGTGTCTCACGTGGACATGTGTCCTGATCAGACTGTCCTCAGGAGGGACGGCTGCGGCAGCCTCGAGGACACCAGACACACACATGCATGGGAGGAAAGAGAAAACACACACACACGGATCTGGACGTGCTCCCTGTCACTCACTTTCTCTCACACGCACACACACGTCCATCAGCTCCACTCGTTCCAGGCGGGATTCGAACCGGCAGCCTGGAGGAGGGGAGAGCTCCCAGAGGCCGAAGCAGCCGGAGGCCGCAGAGGTGAGGAGCTGCCAGCTTCCTGTGGAGAGCTGGGTCAGTATTAAACCCATCAGCTGGACTGTGTCCTCCAGCAGCTTCACCAGGTCTCTACTACACCCTGTTGGCCACAGAGGAAACCTGCCTCCTCTCAGCCTCTGGTGCTTCTCATGTTTACACTGGGAGCTGCAGGCCTCGTGTGGATCCCTGCTCAGACGCCTCCTGACTGCAGACCTGCAGCCGCCGCTCTTCAAAGGCCCCCCCCCCCCCCCAGAACCCAACACTCAGTTTATTTGATTGCTGGTCAAAAATATGTGGTGTCACTGCAGGATAACAAAGCCTGTAACCCTCGTGCATTTACCGAGCGACGCACAACACTCCCAGTGCATCCACACAAGCAGCTAGAGTTACAGCCACCGACCACCGCAACCTGGTGCTCAAGTCTCTCTCCTGTAAACACGCCGCGTCTCTCTGGCCTCCACGTCTTTCATCTCATCCTCTCTCTGATTGTTGTGGAGAGACGCTCCTGAGACTTCTACCCCCCCCTGACACACACACACACACACAAACACTGTGAGAGTCAGTTACACAAAATGCACGATTCCAACACGCAAACATGGTCCAACACAGATATAAGCAGAACGAGACCTGAGGATCCACTTTAAAAGGTTGAGGGTGATGTGAGCGTGTGTGTGTGTGTGTGTGTGTGTGTGTGTGTGTGTGTTTGTTCACAGCATCTCTGCATCTACTGGTTTTTAAGTCTCAAGTAAACTATTATTTTCTGTCTATAAAAGTGGAAACAGAGAGAATGTGGTTTCTTGAGTTTCCTGAAAACAAGAGAAACTTTCTGGATGTGACACGTGACTCAAGAACAAGGTCACATTTAAAGACAGAAATACAAAACCCTTCAGGAAGAAAAGTTATCATGTACATTTACTCAAGCACTGTAATAACATACAATTTAAAGTACTTCTTATTGTTTCAATTTACTCAACAGTACTTGAGTAAGAAATATATATTGCATATATAACTTTGCACAAGAGTTTAAATATAAAACCTATAATCCTCTTCTTATCATAAATGCATGAAGTACTTTTGTACTTATAGAGGAGTTTTATTTGTAAATTGAGTATTTTTACATATTATGGGTACTGCTGCATTTACTTTATATTTTCCACCACTGTTTAATAAAGTCACAATGTACTTTTATAAGTTTTATTTTACTTATACTTAAGTGTGGCTGACACTTCTCTATTTCTATTTTGGCATATGATTTTTATAAATATAATAACAAAGTGCTGTTTCAAAGAGTGTTGAGCTAATCAATGTAATTAAAATAAACTCCACCTCAATGACAATAACAATTCAAACTTGACCTCCAGTCGTGAATTTGACTTTTTAACGTGGCACAAAGGGAGTTAGTATATTAATTATTAATCACAGAGTATTTTTATGTTTTAAAATATCTGAAGAGGATCTTTATATCCATATATCTATATCCCTCAATAAGCCATTGTCTTTATTCTCCATGTACATTTTACTGTTAAAGAGATTTATTCAATTTGTCTTTCAACGTTCAACATGTGGTTTTGTTCTCAAGTCGCTTCATTCGAGTGAGAATCAACTTGTGAGCGTTATGTTATTTGCTCCTGCCTGTTGTTTGCATGGAGCTCCAGTCTTATCAGGGAGGCTATCTGAGGGGGGGGGGGGGGGGGTGGGGGGGGGGGGGGGGGGGGGGGGGGGGGGGGGGGGGGCTGGAAGGTATGACACACGGCCTGGTCTGAAGCCCAGACACACAGCTCCTGTTACCAGTGAGAGAGGCAGGGAGAGAGAAGCACAATGGTGGTGGCAGGAGGGAGCGAATAGTGTGTCTGTGTGTGTGTGTGTGTGTGTGTGTGTGTGTGTGTGTGTGTGTGTGTGTGTGTGTGTGTGTGTGTGTGTGTGTGTGTGTGTGTGTGTCTGTGTGTGTGTGTGTGTGTGTGTGTGTGTGTGTGTGTGTGTGTGTGTGTGTGTGTGTCTGTGCGTGTGTGTGTGTGTGTGGATTGTGGAGGATCTCCTGCACAGTTGGGATTTGAATTCTTCTTCCAGCACTCCTCGTCTCAGTCTCTCTTTGGTTTGTGGTTGACACTGAGAGTGCCTGTTTGTATGTATCATATGTGCATGTATATATGACATGTGTGTGTTTGTGTGTGTGTGTGTGTGTGTGAGACTGTCTCGATTGATATAGTGTAGCCTCTGGCCGTCCTGATGTGCGTCCCTTGTTTGTGTGTCACTTGCTTTTTGTGTCTTTGTTTACAAATCGCTGGGACTGAGCTACGATGTGCATCTGGAGTCGAAGACACATTAACGACAGGAAGTTGTGAGAAAACCATAAAAGTGGAAGAAAGGGAGACGCACATGAAATTGACGGTTTTGCAAAAAAAAAAAATTAAAAAGGAGGAGAGTGCAGCGAGAAGTGAGAAGGAAAGAGAGAGAAGTGAAGAGACAGAGCTGCAGGAGAAAGAAGATGTCGAGTCAGAGCGAGGCGGGTGACATGTGTTATTTATTTCCCTCGTGTAAACAGTGAGAGAAGGCAGACATAATCAATAGGAAACTCCAGATTGTAAATACACGGCTCTAATAGCCTAAACACGGGCCGCTATAGTTACACACAGATATATATATATGACTCCACACTCAGAGAGCAGGGGGGGGGGGCACTGTGGGGGGGGTAGATGGAAGTGAAAGAGAGATGTAGGAGGAGAAGGAGAGAAAGAAGGGGGCCAGACTGGGAGGGCCACCCTTATTTACCAATAAAGAGCCCTGATGAGAAGATAAACACACAGGAGACAGTCTGGGCAGAACGGGGGGGGAGAGAGGGAGAGAGAGGGAGGGAGAGAGAGAGAGAGGGGGGGGGGGGTCTGAGCTTTTATCATCCACTTTGTTCCAGCATAAAAAAAGCTTTAGTGAGGAGCTGAGAGAGAAAAGGTGTGAAGGGTCTTAATGAAGATACTTTAATACTTTCATTCTGGAAACATTCTGGATTGGATCCAGATAAAAAAAATCACATTTTCATGTTTGATCCGATCTAATATCTGTTTTTTAATGAGTTTACTTCTGAACTCTACTGGACCATGATCAAGTTTTCAATTATTATATTAATTGATCAGTTAATGTTCACTGCCAAACATATTTTAATTGTTTTTTCTGCTCAAATATGAATATAAATATCTTTGAACCCAAACCACAATCTTCCACTCAGTCCAGTCTGAGCTTCACCCTGAACATTGACATCTGATGAACTGTTTGAATATTTCACTGAATATAAACATCTGTTCAGAGAAGGTTTGAAACAAGCTGATTGAAAAAAATGATTAATTCACAGAAGACCAAAGATCTGAGGAGTAAAGATAGATTTAGTTTTTTGTGGCTGCAAATACAACTTTACAACTTCAGCCTTTAAAATAAATTCAGCTCAAGTAGCCGACAGGTCTGATTTCATCCACAGAAATCCCTCAGTACACTTCACTCATGTTGTTTGCCACTCAAAAAGTCTGGAGCACTGTTACAAACACACATTATACATGATTACATTTCATTTTTAATTACAACTGGTCTGAGCCTGGTGCGTTCAGACAGAACCAGTGAGTAAAACGAAACCAGTCCTCCCCCAGAACCCAAATCACTGCTAATCTGACGACATGATTAGAGAGCGACCTTCCCCTCAACATCCACCAGAGCCTGATGGTGAACCCCCCCCCCCCATTAATCGCAGACTCCCCAGCAGCCTCCGAACCAGTTCACAGGTTTCGGCTCCTGATGGGAGACCATTACAATCCAGATCCTCTCTTACTCTGAAGAGGACGATCCTGGTTTCCAGAGCAGCTGCACTCGAGTCAATTGTATCAGCCATCGCTTAGGATGTGGCTTTTTGTGTTCTTAGATCCAAAGTGTGTGTGTGTGTGTGTGTGTGTGTGTGTGTGTGTGTGTGTGAGAATGTGTGTGTTTTTGTGCACGCGTGTGGTTTCAGTCGCTCATGCGGTGTCAGAAGTCATCAGGGTGAGGCTGAGCGGCGACCTCATGACCCCCATCAGAGATCAGAAGTGAAGCACTTAGCGGTCGCTGCTGCCCCCCCCCCCCCCCCCCTCCTCCACACAGACAGGCCTCTCTGATTCCACCGCTGCTGCTAATAAAGGCAGCAGGAGACTAATTCATCTCAACAGTTGAGGGCGAGTCGCTGGGAGGAGGAGGAGAGGGAGTCGGAGGCCGGGCCGTCACTCAGCAGCTCGAAGCTCCTCAGACGAATCAGAGGACACTGAGAGACACTGAGAGACACTGAGAGACACTGAGAGACACTGAGAGAGACTGAGAGACACTGAGAGAGACTGAGAGACACTGAGAGACACTGAGAGACACTGAGAGAGACTGAGAGACACTGAGAGACACCGAGAGACACCGAGAGACACCGAGAGACACTGAGAGAGACTGAGGGACACTGAGAGACACCGAGAGACACCGAGAGACACTGAGAGAGACTGAGGGACACTGAGAGACACTGAGAGAGACTGAGGGACACTGAGAGACACTGAGGGACACTGAGAGAGACTGAGAGACACTGAGAGAGACTGAGAGACACTGAGAGACACTGAGAGAGACTGAGAGACACCGAGAGACACCGAGAGACACCGAGAGACACCGAGAGACACCGAGAGAGACTGAGGGACACTGAGAGACACTGAGAGAGACTGAGGGACACTGAGAGACACTGAGGGACACTGAGAGAGACACTGAGAGAGACTGAGAGAGACTGAGAGAGACTGAGAGACACTGAGAGACACTGAGGGACACTGAGAGAGACACTGAGAGAGACTGAGAGAGACTGAGAGACACTGAGAGACACTGAGAGACAATGAGAGACAATGAGAGACACTAAGAGACACTGAGGGACAATGAGAGAGACTGAGAGACACTGAGAGACACTGAGAGACACTGAGAGACACTGAGAGAGACTGAGAGACACTGAGAGAGACTGAGAGACACTGAGAGACACTGAGAGACACTGAGAGAGACTGAGAGACACTGAGAGACACCGAGAGACACCGAGAGACACCGAGAGACACTGAGAGAGACTGAGGGACACTGAGAGACACCGAGAGACACCGAGAGACACCGAGAGACACTGAGAGAGACTGAGGGACACTGAGAGACACTGAGAGAGACTGAGGGACACTGAGAGACACTGAGGGACACTGAGAGAGACTGAGAGACACTGAGAGAGACTGAGAGACACTGAGAGACACTGAGAGAGACTGAGAGACACCGAGAGACACCGAGAGACACCGAGAGACACCGAGAGAGACTGAGGGACACTGAGAGACACTGAGAGAGACTGAGGGACACTGAGAGACACTGAGGGACACTGAGAGAGACACTGAGAGAGACTGAGAGAGACTGAGAGAGACTGAGAGACACTGAGAGACACTGAGGGACACTGAGAGAGACACTGAGAGAGACTGAGAGAGACTGAGAGACACTGAGAGACACTGAGAGACAATGAGAGACAATGAGAGACACTAAGAGACACTGAGGGACAATGAGAGAGACTGAGAGACACTGAGAGACACCTAGAAACACTGAGAGACACTGAGGGACACTGAGAGAGACTGAGAGAGACTGAGAGACACTGAGAGACACCTAGAAACACTGAGAGACACTGAGAGACACTGAGAGACACCGAGAGACACTGAGAGACACTGAGAGAGACTGAGAAACACTGAGGGACACTGAGAGACACTGAGAGACAATGAGGGACACTGAGAGACGCTGAGGGACACTGAGAGACACTGAGAGACACTGAGAGACACCGAGGGACACTGAGAGAGACTGAGGAACGAGAGGAGTGGGAACTTGTCGATGTGACAAAAATCTCTCGTTTCCATAAAACGTTTTTTTCCGTGAGAATAAAATGTCCGTCTCCGTTTGTGCAAGAGTCTTGAAAAGCAAAGAACTGACAGGAAGTCTAATGAAGAGTTGATCTGACTGATCCTGAATCAGTTTGTAAAATGATCTGTATTTGTGTGAAGAGCTTTTCTAGACTTGATGAGCTCTCACAGCTCTTCACAGTAAAGTTCTCCAATCACACATTCACACCCGATATGATCCGTCAAAGAAAGTTTGAAATGAAACATGTGACTCTGACAGGTAAATAAATATTTTACCATAAATATGTGATGTGTGAAATTATTATACATTTACTTTTAGCTCTGTATGAGCAGGTGTGGGGCAGATTCACTGACCCAGAGTCTCAGAGACACATTGACGGTTCAGAGTCTTTAACTTAACTGTGATTCAGAGGCAGCGATCACACACACACACACACACACACACACACACACACACACACACACACACACACACACACACACACACACACACACACACACACACACACGCACGCACGCACGCACGCACACACACACACACACACAGCGAGCAGCAGGTTCAGTAGAAACCTGTCGGCCGGAGGAGAGACCCGCTCCCTCCTTCCCAGTGGCTGCTGAGAGGAACCAGTAAGTTCTGGAGCTGGTGGGACTGTGGGAGTTGGAATGCGTCTTCATTAAATGCAGCGAGCGGGACGGGCTGCAGAGAAGAGGGTGATGGTTTCTCAGGGTAATAATAGGCCTCAGGAGAAGCTATGTTTAAGAAGCCACCGCAATGGCTGCCCTGTCCTGCACCGCAGCATCTCATGACCCTGGAGCCGGGGACGCCACCGGCCAGACACAATTAGTGGTCGCAGATACCTAGGTGTGTGTGTGTATGTGTGTGTGTTTGTGTGTTTGCATGTGTGGGCGGGTGGATGCGTGCATGCTTGAATGGATGGGCGGGTATGTGTGCATGTGCATTCACACACACAAGTGCAAAGCGTGTTCATTTATACACAAAACACACATTCCACATTCGGTATCAGTGTCAGTGGGCGTGTGCTGCCCGTTTGTCTGTTGTTCAGGTCTGTGAACTGTCAACGTGTCTCTCAGACTGTGGGTCAGTGTCTGTCCAACACACACAGAGCTGAAACTCAATGTTGTAAGATAATTTCACACATCACGTGTTTGTGGTAAAATATGTCTTTACCTCTCAAACTCCATTTGAGCAGCGCTGTGATGGATTGTGTTATTTAAAACTCACTTTTAAAAGAGAGGAGAAGAAAAAGCTTCTTATTCCTCACGATTACTCGTCATCATCATTTCCTCTGAATGTTTGTGTGTCTCTTTGTTGTGTGTCTCTTTGTTTCTTTGTCTTCTGAGGCTTTTAAAGTCGTTTCTTTTCTGCCTCGTGTGACAAAGACTCACAATTCACTTTGTCACAAAAGAAGAAAAGGACATGGAGCTAAAATGTGTGTAACGGGGGTCTGAACAATTTGTCCCTGCAGGAGACTAGAGGGTGTGTGTGTGTGTGTGTGTGTGTGTGTGTGTGTGTGTGTGTGTGTGTGTGTATTAGTCTTGATTTACAGAAACGCTTCCTCTTTGTCATGATCGTCCTTCAGAACATACAAAACCTACAAAACAGAACCACTCCACTGTATTAATTTGCATTAATCGTATTTTATTTATTCAACTGAAACATGTCAAACCATTAATAATTTTTCAATCATCTTAATATTAAATATAAATGACATAATGTATTTTTTTGGTGCTTTAACAGGTTATTTTGTCGCCTTGTTATTATGATCTCGTTACCAACTGAATATTATCTTTGGAGTAAAGTCTGACTCATGTACATTTATTATATATATTTTAATTATAGATGATTCCTTATATGTCATTATCAAACCCTTAGGCTTTATATTTCACAGTTTATACAGAAACTTAATTTAAAAAAAATATAAATTACAAAAACCATTAATATAGAAATAGATCAAGTCAATGTTTCGGTGTAAAATATAAACATAAATATAAATCTTTTCTGCACCGATTATTCTGTCAAGTAAATTCATATTGACAAACACAAACATATATTCATATTTGTCTGTGAATGGTTCTTTATCGACCAATAAATCTAATACCTAATCTCCCTGCTGCTGCTTTAACACCGATGTTCACACTTTCTCTACTTGGCTTCATATCAATATTAAATAAAAACTTTATTCACATTTCTTTCCACTGTTCTGCGGCCATATTGTAATATTTCTATACCTGCTCGTGTGTTATAATTAAATGTAGTTCCTCCCTCTCACCAGCTGGAGAGTTTCAGGTTTATGTTTGAAACCACAGCTTCTTACTGTCTTTGTACCTTTAGTGTAAAATACAAACCACAGAATCTGACTGGTTTTGCATTTATGGGGAATTTAAGAAAAATATAAAAAAGTGCATTTCAGCTGCTTAGTGAACCGAGTCGATGCTGAGGAAAACCTCTGGTTATCCTCACTGTACACACACACACACACACACACACACACACACACACACACACACACACACACACACACACACACACACACACACACACACACACACACACACACACACACACACACACACACACACAGTGCATGGCAGTTCTATTGGGGCTCTTCACATTGTCCAGACGGCCCAGTGTCAGCCAGTGAAATGAATGGCTGTTTATATTAGAAGGCTGGTTTAATGAATTAGAGCCACAGCTTCTCTGTGTCAGCACCAGGCCGGTACAGACCAGACCCTCTCCTCTTCCTCACCCTTCCTCACCTCTCACACGAGTCGGAGGGGGGACACCCTGATTGCGTCCTCCGGGACGGGTGAGGCAGAACACCCGACGGCAACCCTCTGAGGACTCGCTGCTTATTTACAAAGGGCATCTGGCTGAGGCTGTGCAATGCAGCCCTGCCTCATTAAGCCCTCCTCCTCCTCCTCTTCCTCCTCCTCCTCCTCCTCCTCCTCCTCCTCACAAACCTCACCCATCACATCTCTCCCATGGTCGCTGAGATGGGCATAGATCTGCCTGTTTATACGTGTGTGGGAGGGGGGGGGGGGGGGAAACAGTCGGGAGGATTACTGAGCAACTTGAACATGTTTGAACAAATATGTATACAACATGAGGTTTGCCACCCAGCCGTACGTATACACAGGCCTCGGACTCGAGCCTCCTCTGGTTCTACTCAGCCTGTGTGAAGGAAAACAACAGAGAGGTGGCTGTCATCTCACATCACCAGACAGCTGAGAGCACCAGCTTCTGACGCTGCGCCCCGGGACAGACACGCTCCACCAGATGGACGAGAGGAGACGAGACGGGGAGGACATTAAAGAAAGGAAAATGAAATGAAAGTAACAGGACGAGGGAAACAAAAGAGAGGAGGAGGGAGGAAAGCAAAAGAGAGGAAATGTGGAATAGAAAAAGTACAAGGAAGTAAAAAAATGAGGAAACAGAAAAGAAAGGAGACAAAAAACCAGATGAAGTGAAACAGTAAAAAGTTAAATGAGTGAAAAAGGAAACAAGAGAAGTTCGGATCAGAAAGAAAAGAGAAAAGTGTTGGGATGTTAAACTTTGTCTTTGAGGGACTCTTGAGAACTTGCAATGGAAAGTCAAGATATGACACAGACACACATTTTATAATCAGCAAGGCGTCCTCTTTGCAAACACACACACACACACACTCACACACACACACACACACACACACATGCTTGCACAGGAGCCAATCACCCACTGTTCACACACGTCCAGGAGCTATGAAATGATTCCCCCTCTTCTTCCCTTCATAAACCAGCAATCATTTTTCCCGCTCATCTCGCATCATCTTCTTTTGTTGTCTCGCTCTCTCTCTCTCTCTCTCTCTCTCTCGTCCTCCTCTCTAATCTCTCCTGCAGCGCTCAGGAGCCTCTCAAATTGCCTTTGTCCATTTGCGTACACTGCTGGGGACGGTGTGTGTGTGTGTGTGTGTGTGTGTGTGTGTGTGTGTGTGTGTGTGTGTGCGTGTGTGTGTGTGTGTGTGTGGCGGGGGCCTGTGCAGCAGCGGGGCGGTGGGTTGAGATTGCTGTAATCATGGAGTGCTACCTGTTCATTAAACACACAGTGGGAACCCTGCTTACAGCGTTTAGGAACCAATTAAAGCAGCACAGGCTATTAACATTAGCAACATTAGCTAGAGGAGTGTGTGTGTGTGTGTGTGTGTCTGTGTGTGTGTGTGTGCCAGGGCCTGTGCTGAAGGAGGAGGAACTGCAAAGTGTTGAGCTCCTGAGTGAAGGACGATGTGTGTCCACGACCAGGAGCCTGATTGAGGGGGACAGAGGGACGACAGAGGGACGACAGAGGGACGACAGAGGGGCAAACTTTAAGAACATTATGAATGGCTGTGATTATAATACAATGTCTACAAAGATGGCGTTTGATTGCTCAGGTAAAGGCCGGGGGGGGGGGGGGGGTAATTATCCTGGTGTGTTGCTCTCTAACTCCTCAACACAATGGAGAGTGATTTAATCCAGACGCCTCGACGGGCTCCTCACGTCACCGGTTGATGAAACTGATTTCTGGGGATCAGAAGCACTTTCCTCTGTCTGCTTGAGAGAAAGAGAACGAGTTGACTTGAGATCTTCACTGAGTGTTTATATAATATAATAAGTCTTTGTGCAGTTATGCATTCATGTTTTAAAAAGTGGAGGAAAGACCTGAGCCGACCGGAGGAAGTTCAACTGAAGAAAGACGAGTCCACACTCCAGGCGATGGTTTGAAGTTCCATTAAATTCAGAATGCAAATCACAACGTCTCACTTGAAACATGATGAAAAGTCTGCAGAAATATGAATAATAGCAGATGTTGAAATACAAGAAAGACGAAGGAAAAGTGAGAGGATTATAAAAGTCACCAGGATTCATTCTGTGCCTTGAAAGACATGAAATAAATGTTATAGCTATACAACTTGAAATAACTAATGGAGGAAAAGCCTGGATTGGATATAAAGCATAAAAAGAGGCATGAAAATTAAACCAAATTACTTCCGTCTATGAACAAAAATAAAGATTCTACTAAATTCTTGTTTCTTTCACAGAAACTTTTCCATCTCAGCTCCTCTCTGTGTCATCTCCTGAGTGCCCCATTTAATAAGCAGGTACCGACGGCCCAGATAATGTCCTGAGTGTAATTGTTCACGGGGAGAGGTGGAGACACGCGGCGCCATTGTCTGTCTGCCTTTTGTAGTTAGTTAAAAGATGGATAAATAAGATGCAATTTAGAGACTTTTAAGAGATGATTTATTTTTTTTTCCCTCTCCTGCTTTAATCACTGTGAAATTACCTCTGGATGAGGGCTGTCATTAAAATAGAAGAGGCACTTGCTTCTTGGAGGCGAGTGTGAAGCGCTAATAGCACAGCGCCTCGATGGCACTAGCAGTTCTAACAGGCCCTGTGTTCTCCTGCTGTGCGTGTTCTCGCTCTCGTCTATTTGTAGATGGTTGCAGATGTTTACTGTGACGAACACAGGAAGGAAGATGGAGCCTGACGTCTTCCACGGCTGCAGAGACACGCAGTTATTTTCAAACTGGATTTATCTACCTGCCGGTGTTTGAGATCTGAGATCCACGGTGATGACCCACTTAGACCGGTTCCTGCTCCTGTCAGTGTGTCAGTGTCAGCCCAACCAAACCCTGACTCTTCTTCACTTTCACTTCCCGCTGGAAGGCGAAGTGACGCCTGCCGTACGTGCACCATTACAGCTCGACTGCCACAGAGGCCCGGCTCCGGCCCGGGGTCCGTGTCCCCCAGGGCGGCTCGTGGCCCCGGGCTACAGGGCCCTGCCAGGAGGCATGGAGTGACGTGGCCAACAAGCTCCAGATGTTGGGCTGCATTAGGGCCCGACAGGCTGTCATGTCACCGCCTCCACTACCACACAGTTCCATCACCTCCCATCTGCTGCCCGACACCTCCTGAGGGGCTGGGGGGGGGTGGGGGGGGGGGGGGGGGTACAGCCACCATGACACTCCACTGCACTTCATCTCCCATTATTTACGTAAGTCAAAGTTTGAGCTTCGAGTGAACTCACGATGCAGAATGAGCTCGTTTAGAACAATTATATTATTGGATCATTGTTGATTTTATGATTAAATAAAGTGTTACTGTGGTTTTATTTCATAAATGTACTGGAGTATTTGTATTGTATTAGATAAAGGTAAAAGTATTTACGAGATGATGAAACATCTGCATCTACAGAGACAGTCCTGAAACATGTGGATCTATAATCCTGTGTTAGAAGATAGAACAGTGATTCTGAAGAAAACATAGAGATCATGTGTGTATAAATTAATATGTTCTACAAACGTAAAGCCATTAAATAATTTAGAGTTTAATTAATTTATCAATTAGATGATTGAAAAACGTTAATCAGCAGCAAATAAATCATTCAAGACTCATATTTTAGAATTAACCTCCATTTCATGAGACTTTATAAGTTTTATATTCGGGTCTTGGACTGACGGCCTGATGAAAAGGTTTGGATCTCATCCTTTTACACTTTACATAATTTAATAGTTTTGTAAATGAACGTGCAGCAGCATGTTGAATATGAAGAGTTGAGATTTGCAACTTTCTGCACATATGAAAGTTGGCAAATTTAAAATATACATTGATAATTCAACACGTCAGTTTTACGACTTCATAGATCACTGTAAATTAATAATTGAGGGAAAAAATTACAAAATAACTTTAAATATGTTTTTTAATATTACTGGAGTTTTTAAAACAGCCAAGATTTGTAAATAAAAAATAACAATTTAATTATATTATCCAATGTAAACTGGGTATAGTCTCATGGGATTTAAATTGTTCAAGCACTTAGTGTTAAACTTAGTAAGAACACGTTAGTGGCGCTGGAAGACCTGAATGAGATATTAATCCCAAAAAGATACAAACTTGATGTCTGGCTCCCCCTAGTGGCACAAATGTAAAGTATATGAACCTCAGGAGCTCTAAGGTTCAACTCATATTCCAAAATAACAGCTCACTGTTATTAGGTTTAAATTCATCCAGGATCAACCAATGAAACTTTGTGATATTAAGAAGTCAACAGTGACACAAGCAAACATGAGCAGCAGCTCAACTTTAGATAATTATTCACCATCAAATCACAAAGTTATCAAAGTTTAGCAGAAGTTCACCGGAAGCTTGAAATCTGTCGAACAGTTCATCAAATCATTTAACTTTCAACCAAACAACGTGTTAACTCACCTGGTTTAAAAAAAAGCAGATCTTCTTCTCATGTGTGAGTGTGGCTGTAAAACAACTCATCAGTCCATTAGCGCCACCTGCTGGTCAGTAGCGTGCAGTGGCCGAGCGAGCTCAACGCACTGCAAATTAATAAAACCCATTTTATCAAAATGTAGAAATAGTAAACCTTTAGGAGATAAATAAGAATGACCCATTCATGAATTCTATATATCCTACATGTATTATGCTCAATGACATATTCAGCATCTCTAATTTGTACATCAGAGGAAATTTAAAGCACCAAATGTCTTCACCTATTATGATAGTAAAGACTTAACAGAGTGAGTTAACTTGTCAACCATTTTAATACTCACATTATTATTATTTAGAATATATATATTTTCTATTGGAAAACAGTTACAGTAGGAAACAGAATTTATTAATCAGGAGTTGACAAATAATATATATAAACAAATAGTATATATAAACAAATAATATATGTATAAACATGTATTTATAAGTGTGTGAGTGTAAGATAAAGAAAAGACAGTGAGAGCATCTGGTCAGGAAAAGAGAACTTTATTTATTCTGGGAAACAGACTCTTGTTATATTTGATTACTTGTAAGATAGAAAACACAGTAGCTTTTCAAAATAAAAGCGAGGTCCATTAATTCATTATGTTTATTTATGTTTTTCTTTTAAAACACACTTTCAATAAATATTTTACTTCATCTGGAGTTTTTTTCTTCTTCTCTTTTCTCTTTTACAAAAACAGACAGTGGAGGAACCAACACGGGGTTAAAGGTCAGCGCTGGAGACACAAGTCAACACGCACACTGCAGATGCCACGTTATTACACAACCTAAGTTACACACCGCCAAGATACAACTGTGTCCACATCACGATGGCAAGTATTACACAACTCTCCGATTATTCAAATGTCTATCACGATTTGATCTGAGAACAGAAGCAGCATCACACACTGAGGAGCACAGAGAGGTGAAGCTCCAGGTTAAGACGTCTGGGTTTGACACGACGCACCCTGAACGCAGCGCCCCCCCCCCCACACACACCCCACCCTCACCCCTCCAGCTCCAGACCGAGTCCCGGTGAGAGACGGAGCCGAGCCTCGACCGGGGTCCGGGTGTCAGGGCTCAGGGTGCGACAGATACTGAACATCACGCTGGTGAGTGGCCGACAGAGGAAAACACTCACTTTTCAATACTGCAAAAGAAACTCGTGGTGGAGTAGAGTGTCTGGAAGGAAGCAAAGTGCAGAGACGAGAGGATGAAGAGCAGAGTGTGAGAGGATGAAGAGCAGAGTGTGAGAGGATGAAGAGCAGAGAGTTAGAGGATGAAGAGCAGAGTGTGAGAGGATGAAGAGCAGAGTGTGAGAGGATGAAGAGCAGAGAGTTAGAGGATGAAGAGCAGAGTGTGAGAGGATGAAGAACCTCGGGTGAGTCTCAGTGAGATGATTCAACGCTGCGCTGACATGAACAGGGACCAGCAGCTGACATGAACTGGGACCAGCAGCTGACATGAAGATGCAAAGAGACACTCCATCCAAACAGTTCAAACACAATGGTGTGTGTGTGTGTGTGTGTGTTAAATCATGGAGGACACACACAGGTGAGGTCCTGTTTGGATCATCAGGTTTTTCATCTTCCTGACACACGTCCACTTGCATCACTGTCTATAGATGCTCTTTGTTATTATAGACTGTAAATATAGATTCTGTATTTTCAGTCTAAAGTTAACGCCTGATGAATTATTACCAACTCCAAGGACGTTATGTTTCTGTCCATCCTAAGAAATCTGACAAAGGGCAGAACCCGGATTCTTTTCTTTCTCTGTCTTTGATGTCCTCGGGCATTTTGTGACATTTCCACTTCAGCTCAGGGAATAACTCAGGGATCCTGATGGGAAATGCAAAGTGCCACTGTATCTAATGAGCTTTAACTTAACTAGAAAGGAGCTAATTACAGACACCTGAGCCCCCCCACTGTCCACCTCCAAACCCTGTGACCTACATGTCCTCAGGTGAAGTGAATCCTTCTCTTTGACCCAGTTCTATGTTCATGTCAGGAGGCGTGTAAACCGGAACACAGGAACATAACACTGTGGTTTGTTTTACTGGAGCTGATGCATCATTAATGCACAGAGATCAGATCAATCTGGATCCTCCACCGAGCCTGTCGGAGGCAGTGCCGCTCTGCCTCAGTGCCGCTCTGCCTCAGTGCCGCTCTGCCTCAGTGCGTTCAGGAGGAAGCGTGGCGTGGTGGTTTGGCAGAGACTGTGAAAGCAGGAGAACCAGTTTGCATCACTGGGGCAGGAATTAGGGCACCGTGGTATCATGACAGACACGAGCACACCGGCACACACACACACATCCCCAAGCCTCCAGTGAGTCACGGTGATATTAATAGAGCAACACAGCAGGTGCTGTCGCTCTGTCTGTTGCTCACAGCCAATTATGAGGCTCTGCAGGTGTGCAGCCATGCAACCAAACGTTAATCCAACAACAGCCCCTTCCTCCTCCTCCTCCTCCTCCTCCTCTTCCTCTGCCACCTTTCAACCTTTGCTCTCTCCACAATGTCTTCTACTTTTAGAAGTGTCTCAGTCTTTTTCTCTCTCTTTCTATCTCTCTCTCTCTCTCTCTCTCTATCTCTATCTCACACACACACACACATGGAATCGCTGGCTTGGAAATGTTATTAGGTCAACTTCCTCCTCTGGCTGTGAGTGACTCAGTGCGTCGGCTCAGTCGCTCCCCACCTGGAGCCTCCGGTGGAGCAGCAGGAGCCACAGGAGGCAGAGAGGTGGAGGCATGACGGAGGTTAATGGTTTTACAGAAGGAGATGGAGGAGCACACGGATGAGAGAAGGCAACAGAACACTGACTGGATGAGAAGATGGGTTAGTCCCTCAGAACAGTTCTGAATAAGCACTTCAGTTAAACCTCAGTGTCTCGACCACGTCTCTGATAAAGATTCAACACGTCTTCTTCTTCTTCTTCTTCTTCTTCTTCTTCTTCTTCTTCTTCTTCTTCTTCTTCTTCTTCTTCTCTTCTTCTTCTTCTCCTCCGCTGCTGCACTTTGCTTTCTTCAAACGCTCGAAGCTGTTTTCAGACATGAACTCACAGAAAGCTCTAGATCCAGTTTGTGTTTCACATGTGAGGAACGCAGCAGGAGATTGTTCGGGTCCGACTCGATCACAACAACAGGAAATTGTGGAGAACATTCATGCGAGTGGGTGGAGTGGGTTTTGTTTACAGCTCATCCACACCGGAGTCGCCCTCTTCACCAGAGAGCTCTGGAGTCTCCTGGTCTTAGTCTGAGTCCTCTACGTGTTCGGCTGCTCTATCATCACGTTGCGTGTCGAGACACAACAACAAACTCGTCCCGACATTCTCCTGCTGTTTTCTCACGTGGACATTTTACCAAGAGGCTGCAGGAAAAGTTACACAACTTTCTCGGACCTTCTCAGCCCCTCAGGGAAAACAAATGTCTGAAATCAGATTAGGAGGAAATAGATTTAACCAAATCAGTTGTTTCGAGATTTTCCTGATGTGCACAAGATCTTTAATCCAATTTTCAAAAACACAAAATGTTTCTTTCTGATTTCAAACCTTATATTTTAAAGATAATTTAGCATTTCCGAGACATTGACTCTAAAGAAACCGAGGCATGAAAATCCCTGGAGAAGTGAGGACATGGACGTGGGACAGTATTGAAGGAGGTCTTTCTAATCCCGTTAGCTTAGTCCTGTGTGTTAGCATCACTTCAGTCACGTTTGGTTCAAACGCAGCATCACAAGAAACAAGAGAACGTACAAAAGCTCGGTTCAAAGAACGAGAACCAGGTGTTTGTTCTAAGAAGAAACACGGTTACACACAAAAGGCTTCGAGGAACGCCAACGTCACCGACAGGTACGCACAACCACGAGCCCAGTAGCACCTGCTGACACCAGTTAGTTGTGTTGTTTTCAATCGTTCGTGAGTTAAACACAACGTTTCATAACTCACAACTATTATTATTGCTACATCTTAAACTTCATCAACGCTGCGGGAATCTGTGGCTTCTACACACAAACACACACACACCGACCCACACGTGGGCGAGGAGGTTGTGTGATCCCCACATGTACTTCTACACACACACACATGTAGTACTACAGTAAATACACAAGGACTTCTCCAGTTACAGTACAGGTGGGATCCATTACACCTCCTCACGTTACAGCCGGGCCCTCGTCCAGTGAACGTGACCGAGGGGAGAGACCAGTGACCTGTGTGTGTGTCTGTGTGTGTCTGTGTGTGTGTCCACTGCTCATTCAACACACTACACAATTCATCCGTATCAGAGCAACCGGCCTCACACAGAAAACGGCTCAGGAGCTCAGTTTTTAGTTATGAAAATGAAATATTTACCAAGAGAAGAGACGCAATTAATTAATTTCACGTTATGTCTCCAAACAGACAAAGTGTTTTTGACCAGGAGGCGTGTCCAGCCAATCCGGTCGTTGTTAATAACTGTCAATCATCCTTAGCACAGTCACTCATGTTAATCTCACGTTAATTTAAAGCTTCTTCTTTATCAATTTCGATGTAGAAGGACATTTTCTTTACATGAAGCTTCGACTAAAGTTCAGTTGCATCAACTGCAGTTAAATCTAAAAAATAAAAAACGCTTTGAAAGTATTATTATACTGCAAATCTTCATCTTTACTTCTATCCCTCAATTCAACCCGTTCTGTAATGGCCCACACACAGAGGTCGTGATATCTGCTGAGGCTGGATCTCAATCCGTCTAAAACACCATCAGGTCTGTGAACACCCGCTCTACCACAGCGCCATCGTCACTATCCAGGTGTCTCTGATTTCTTTACGAGTCTCTCACAAAGTCGAGCAGGAGCCGTCGGAGGGTGGAGGAGCCACGTCTGCTTCTCCACCTCTGATTCAGCACATTCACGAGAAGCTTCTCCTCGGGCGGGAGCGTCAGTGATGAATGGATGAACTCACGTTAAGGCTTTAACAGATAAACTGTTCTAGGCAAGTCTACACACTGGGGACAGAGACTCCTCCTCTGGGGCCTCCACCTCCTCCTCTGGGGCCTCCACCTCCTCCGCTCTGCTGTTGCTCTGTCTCTCTCACATCCTCTGTATTTACTCTCTTCGCTCTCTCTCCGTCTTTGGCAGCGAGCTGGACCCGGGGGCAGCGAGCCGGGTCAAATGCGTCCGTTTCCGTGCGTGCTGCTGCGGCGGCCCGACAGCGAGTGGGAGGAGTAGTGCAGCTCGGCAGCGGAGAAGGTGGAGGACGAGGAGTTGGCGGAGGAGGAGGAGGAGGAGGAGGAGGAGGAGGAGGAGGAGGCGAGTCCGCAGGCTTCACAGGCCAGAGCCAGCTGCCGCAGAGCGTCCAGGGAATCCACCTTGGCTCCTCGTAGCAGATCGCTCTGACCCTGCAGCACAGGAACACATGTTATATGCAGCAGGATGTTCAGCACTTATTATTATTATTATTTTTATTGTTATTATTATGACTCCTGGAATGTGGCAGACGCCCTGAACTACTGCAAAAAGATTCAGCCGCTGATTTAAAGCTGCATCATTCATTTCATTTTATACTTCTGTCCAATATTCCCTCGTGTTTAAACTCTGTTTCATAAACATTGTTTTTATGATTTTCTTTATGAGTTTATATTTTTTGTTGTAAAGATCTTGTTACTTCTATTAAAGCGTAAAGTTCTATACAAATAAAAATAATTATTGTCATTAGTATCACAGTTGTGAATCGTTGTTTTTGCTCTGATGAGGAATTAAAACATTTTTTATTTACTACAACATGTTTAACTTTATCTGAACAACACAAAAGTTTGTTTTGTCTTTTATTTTGTTATGAAAGCTGCAGATTAACATGAACAATAAAAAAGAGAATAGACTTTTCTTTTTAAATGAAAACACAGAGGAAACCATCTTCCAACATGAATTTAATTATTAGTTTTTTATGAATCCTGATGAAGCTTCATTCCGGAGTGAGTCTCCGATGTCTCTGAATTACCATAACAGCCCACCACCATCACCATGATTCACTCCATGCTTCTCTCTACCTTCAGGACAGTGATGTTCCAGGTGAAGCTCTCCACAGCTTTGCACAGCTTCCGTCCCTTCAGTCCGTCCTTCTCCCCGAGCCGGGACAGGTCCTCGTGGAAGTCCATGCCTGCGAGACACAACCAGGAGTCTGTGCGTCAGCTGCCGTGGTGGGCGGGCGTCAGTAATGCAAATGTATGATAATACAAAGAGAACTGTCAAACCCATTCTGGGATTCGTGTGAATTACATTTGTGACTAACACAAAGCGTCGGGGGGCAGATACCGGATTTACATATTTACACAAAAGTAAAAGTTCCATCCCTCCTGACATTTGCCTTGTGAGTTAAAGGTCAGGAGTTATGAGAGGAGGTGAGACGGAGGAGAGGACACTGGTTGTTCTGCAGGGACCCGGCTGAACCATTACACCTGACCCACTGAGGGACAGGCGGATTATCACTGGAACACAGAAGCTGCAGCGTGTTACCAGTAAAAGAAGATATCTGCTCGTACCTTCTCTCTGCACCTGGGCGATCCTCTCCTGGACGGCGTCTGCGTTCTCGATCAGCTGCTTCTGAGCAGCGATCATCTGCAGACACACACACACACACACACACACACACACACACACACACACACACACACACACACACACACACACACACACACACACACACACACACAGAGAGAGAGAAAGTTTGGGTTTAACGTTTAAAGTAAATGTGAGTGAAGCCGAGCACTGATCAAACCTTATCTATACCTGCTTCAAAGTGGCGGGAGGATTTCCCAGCATGCATCTGGACATACACACACAATCATTCACTTCTATGGACAATCCCCAACTTAACGTTCATGAGAAGGATCAGTAAACCATGACATTCAGGGCGAGCAGGTGATTGGAGGAGAACATCAGATCCTGCAGCTGATTGGCTCCGGGGCGTTTAGAATAACAAACGCTGAGGGGAATAAATCCTGGATTGTGGATTGGGGGGGGGGAAATCTGGCTTATTTAGGAGACGTATATTTATGAGTGTGAGAAATTTGGAATATTCATTCTATTCTCAGTTATTAGATCAGTTTTCAACCAGTGACCTGTTTCCTGTGGCTACCCGCCCACAGGACAGGACATGACGCAGAGTCTCCGGGTAACGAACCGTACAGGACAGGACAAGGAGGCACAAGTTGTGGCATCAAAATTAGCATTTAGGTGAAATTAAGTGGGATTGTGGGGATTTAAGGATTATTTCTGTGTGGCTGAAGATGTTTAATGACAAGTCTGGATTAGTCATAACGGGAGGAAGAGGGAAGAGGACAGAACTCCGGCTACAGGGCAGCAGAGGGAGGAGGAGGATGACGAGTGTGTGATGACTAAGCTGTGTGTGTGTGTATACGTTTGTGTTTGTGTGTGTTTGTGTGTGTGTGCGTGCCCAGAAAGCCTGAAGAGCTGCGATGTAGAACTGGAGACCGACTGTGGCATCATGACACTGACCTGCTGGGATCACATTTGTTGGGTTCACACTCGAACATCATCCACTCTGCTGACATGCATGAACACAATGTGATGGCTGGGGGCTGGGGGGCTGGGGGGGGGGGGGGGAGGACACTGTACCGAGGCGTGTGTGTGTGTAGGTGTCGTCGCCGAGCGCTGAAACAGGTGGGAGAGATTCACCCTGGTCTGATGCAAGAGGAGAAGGAGTAGGAGGAGACGCAGCTGGCAGTGAGGGTGTGTGTGTCTGTGTGTGTGTGTGTGTGTCTGTGTTTGTGCTTGAGGAGGAGTGTGGGTGACTGTTTCATGCACGTCACCTCAGAGTGTCTTTCTGCATATTTAGTGTTCAGTGTAATTTCACGTGGGCGTGTGAGCTCACTCCGTCGGTTTCACTAAACAGATCCTGAACTTTGAGAAGCTGCAGAGAAATCGTGACCAAGCTGAAACTCACACATCCGGTTCCTCAAGAAACTGAACTAGAGCAGAAGAGGAAGAAGTGAATTCATCTGTATAAGAACAGGGACAAAGTAAAAGCATGAATTTTACATTTACTTTATTTATCTTTTCTTTATTTCATTCATTTAATCTATATTTTATTGTATTTTTTGACTCCCTCTTTCTTACCTGATACTTTTTACAACTTTACTCTTGTTGCAGAGATGACCTCTCCCCCTTTAACTGACCTTGTGTAAACCCACATATGATCATAAAAATGTGATTATTACATTATTAAATCATAGTGTTACAATAGCAGTTTGTTGTGCATCCTAAAAAAAACCTGTTGGCTCTGAAACAAAAAGGTGAGGAACGAGTGTGAGGAGGTTTGTGCGTCGTCCTTGTGCGTCTCACTCACCGTGTCGTAGGCGCTGAGCAGTTTGCGTGTCGGCTCCGACAGGTTGGCCAGTGGCTCCAGACAGGGGTAGCCCTCCCTCAGCACCATGGTGGCCCCCAAGGGCCCCTCGGGGCTCTGCAGCCTGGTGGCCAGGCTCTGGATGCACTGCTTGAGCTTGGCCACCGTGGGGAGCCCACACTGCTCCTTGAAACTGGCCGTTGTGCTCTGGAAACATGTGAAAGCAAAAAGAAACAGAGAGAGAGAGAAAGAAGAGATAGAATTAGATCAGACAGTTATGGCTGTAAAACACACACACACACACACACACACACACACACACACACACACACACACACACACACACACAGTTCACTCTCTTTCCTCTGTCTTCTGCTGCCCCTCTCGTGAATAAAATCAATATGGCCGTCATTTTAATTCAGTGAAGTCAGACTGGGTTTAAGCGCATTTGGCCAAAGAGAGAAGACGATATCTCATAAATCTGGAACGTGAACATTTGGAGGTTTGTTCAGCTGCAGCAGGTGAAGAGACTCAGAACTGGGTTAGTTCACACATCTGAGGAATAAGAGTCGTGTGTTATCACGCTGCTGAAATGATAAAAAAAAACTGGGTCATGTCATAATGAAGGTGAAGATTCATTTTAGCACATGAATAGAAAAACCGCCGCCGATGCTGTTTGCCACATGGCAGAGCCCCAACTGGAGAAACCATCAGCCCACCTGTGTGTGTGTGTGTCTGTGTGTGTGTGTGTGTGTGTGTGTGTGTGTGTGTGTAACAGACATTCAGCATGATGAATATTAAGTGACTCAGGCAGATGAGCATTCAGCTGGACTCACAGAGGGAGAAGGACAGAGTTCACGTCGGAGGGGAAGGACGATGTGATTCAAGCAGGCAGATAAATTTGTGAATGAACGAATAGTGTGTCTGCGAAGGAGAGTGTGTGTGTTTATGTGTGTGTCTCTGATGGGGGGGGGGGGGCTGCTACAGGATGATACACCAGATGACAGGGATTTATCTCCTGACAGATTTCTGCTGTACAGTTTTTTACTTAAGTCGATTTTCAACTGCTGTAGACGAATGAGCAGGAGAATCTAAGGAAACTGAGGAAGGACATGATTCTGCATCAGTGTGATGGAATATTTAGGTTTTTCCAGTGAGTGGATTCGTGGTTATCGACCCAGCTCCACATACAGTGTACCCAGTATACTGTGCTTGGAGGGCAGCAGGAGGAACCCAAGCTCAGAACATCACCAGGAAATACTCACAGTTTAAAAAACATCTGATTTTAAGACTGTTTTTTGTATTTGAAAATAATCGAATGACCATTTGGGAGCGAGCCAGGCTAGCAGTTTGCCCCTGCTTTCAGTCTTTATGCTAAGCTAAGCTAATCTCTCTACTTTACACACACAGACATCACAGCGATCTTCCTCATCCAGAACGTGAATATACATATTTCTAAATATGTATTTTCAACCTGCAGCTTTAACAGCCTCTAGGTTCCTTCTAGGTCTAGGTCTATTTTCTGCTGGTATTTATAGATGCTTTATAATCCTCATCTACTCTTAATAGAGACTCCTCTTTTGTCCCCTCTCCTCCTGCTCCTGCTCCTCCTCCTCCTCCTCCTCCTCTTCCTCCTCCCTCCATCTTCTTCATCCTACACAGACGTCTTGAGCAGAGTCTGATTTCAGCAGCGTCAGGAAAGCGACTCCGATTCACCGGAGTTCAAACCGGACATCATACCACCGCAGCCTAAAAATACAGAAGCTCAGAGACACCTGATCCTGAGTCTGTTATTGGTTTTACTTTGCTGAATCTTCAAGGATCAGTTCATCAATAAATATGACGGACATGGTGTCACTCATCTCCGGGGTTATTGTAGTTGGTTTGTGGATTTGTGATCGTCTCTTTCCAAGGAATCATGTCCTGGTTACTTTGGATTAATCCAAAAATCCTCACAGTAAACACTCTTCATATCTTTCAAATAAAAATATATATATAAATATTTCCCAAATGAGACGTGTTCAGAAGGAGGTCTGTGGATTATCAGTGTCGACACAGTGAAGAGAACGGGATTAATCTGCAGGACTGTTTGTGTAGAAAGTCGATTTACAGACAATATGATGGAATTAATACGTAACAGTATGAAAGGATAAGAACATGTTCTCAAATGATTCAAAAATATAAATTGACGATTCTGACATTTGAAAAACTGGATCCATGACGTGAAGCATTTCTGCATGAAAAACAAAATCCAATCAAGTTTCTCTGATCAATGAATCAGCTGATCTAATGAGCTGAGCTGCAAATATTGTAATGTCGAAAAAATCATAATATTATACTTGGAATTAAGTAGAAAAAGAAAAAGTTGTGGTAAAAAACTTGCGTGAAAAAGAAATACTTTCAGTTTGGATGTAAATTTGGGTGAACTGACCTTTTAGGAAAAATCAAATTATGACTGAACGAGTCTTGGAGCCCATCTGCTAACGTATGAATGTATGAATTCGTCTTCTGGGGCAATAGCCGATATTTTGGGGATATGATTATCTATCTTTTGTTCTCTGTTCAGTCTAAAGTCGACCAGTTTCTTTCATCGAACTTTTCTCCATAAAAACGGTGATACTTTCTGTAGGTGCTTTAGCTCCAGACGACATTTTGCCTCATCTCTATTAACAGCAACATTCAGATAAATGAAGAAGCTGAAGGTCGATGTACTTTGTTCACTGTGTTCTGCCTCCTCTGCTCTTCTACCTGCGGGCCACCAAAGCTGCTCAAACCTGACTGGTCCCAGTACAAACCGAAACCAGAAGCTCCCAGTTTATTCACACGTTTGTTCAGATTAAGCCCGACCAGCTTCCACCCGTGTCCCCGTCTCACCTGAGCGTCGTCCCTGAGCTCCGCCGCCTCCTTCAGGGCCCCCCCGGCCGTCTTGAAGGTCTCGTCCACCACCTTGATGCTGGTGTGCCTCAGCGTGACGTGGTCCCGCCCCCTCCGGCCCACCCGCCTCACCGACAGCCCCCGCCTCTGGGCCTTGCCGCCTCCTCGCCGGTTGGTGACGGCCACGTGGACAAACAGGCTGGTGTGGGGCAAGGGGTCTCCCACCAGGCCCAGCAGGGGCACGTTGCGGTAGCCGGGCTGGAGGCACTCGAAGGCCACGCTGTACTGACCGATGAAGTCGTCTCCGATGTAGTCGTCGTCCAAAACCACGAAGCGCAGCAAGGCCAGCTCCGGCATGTTGACCTGGAGGAGACAAGGGGAGGGGTCAGCACCTAGAAGGACCCTGGAGACATCGTGGTTATGAGAGTTGGACGACCTGGAAACTTGAGGTCTTAATTAACCATCTCTCAATAAGTTCATCCACTAGAAGAACAAACTCTATTTGAGGATCCAAGCTTCTCAAGGTTTCACGTGTTGTCACCTGAGAAGTCGCCTTAAAGGATTCTTCACATTATTCATCTGCTCCTGGTTCATTAAGTCGACTTCACTAAATGTTCTCATCAGTGAAAGATGATCAATTAGTCAGAAAACATCACTTCCTGTTAATAAGTGTCACTCAAGGAGCCGCTCAGGCAGAACGATGATGAAATATCACACGATGAAAACACGACTTTACATTTCAGATCCAACCTTCAGAGCACTTCACCTTCCCCCTCGGCTAATACCTCGATAAGTACATGCACAGGGTGACACACACACACACACACACACAAACACACACACACACACACACACACACACACACACACACACATTTTAAAAGGTCCAACGGTTCTGACGTTCCCAGGGAAACGAGGGAGCGCAGCCGGAGAGAAACTCTTTTGTTCCGCTCGCTGGTAAAAGCTCAGTTATTACAATAAGAGCAGCAGGAGAGATTTTCATATGATTCATATTCATCAACCTCAGAAGCTGTTTCCCACAAAGATGGAAAACTGAAACTAGTCTCAGCAGCTTTAAAAACCTGCTTCATTTTCACTGTGTTACTGTTGAATTTATCATCACCAATGTTTCTGTATGATGACGAACATGAGCCTGGTGGTTTATTTAGAATTAATCCAACAAACCCCGTCTGCTGCCATAAATAATAATAATAATATCCTCCTCACATGTTCTCTGGAGCGACGCCCCCCCCCCCCCTGTCGGTGCCACAGGTTTGAAACGGTTCTGGCTTTTCTCTGGATCAGCTGCGTTGTCTGTGTCATCTGTCAACACACACGTGCACGTCTCCAGTGACACGCGTGTGCACGTCGGGGTTCTGTGAACATGTTCCTGTTTGAAGATGATGGATGTGTGTGTGTGTGTGTGTGTGTGTGTGTGTGTGTGTGTGTGTGTGTGTGTGTGTGTGTGTGTGTGTGAGTGTGACAGGGACTTGTCTTACTAATGAGGACAAATTACAAGTCTTCATTGAATGAATGATTTGTGGAGAAGGTCAAAGTTAAAGTGAGATCAGGTTGAGGTTTGGTTTGGATTCAAGTTATTGTCAGAGTGATGGTTAGTCTAAGTTTCCAGGAGACTGTCCTCATTTCAACGGCTCCTCCAAACGTGTCCTTCCGTCCCAGCAGCTGCGTCCTTCCTGGTCCAACCTGTCCCAGGAAGCAGGGACAGCAGGAAGGGCGAGACAAGCTGGGGACCGTGGAAATCCTCCTGAGACCAGAAGGACTCATTTTGGTTTCGGCCTTCGAATTGGGATATTGTGTGTACGTGTGTGTGTGTGTGTGTGAGTGTGTGTGTGTGTGTCTCCACTCCCACAAGCGTTGAGTCAGGGCCGAGTTGTGGAGAGAGGAGCTGAAGTTTCATGCATGGGCAAGTTAGACAGACAGCTCCAGCAGACTGTGTGTGTGTGTGGGGGGTGTGTGTGTGTGTGTGTGCGCGCGTATGTGTGTGTGTGTGTGTGTGTGTGTGTCTGTCTCTCTCTCCTCTCAGTCTCCCTCAGACGCCCTGTGGCAGAGCAGTTCTGTGACACTTGATTCAATCACTTTGGAACCCAAAGGTTCTGGTGAGGAAACGATAAGGAGACGATAAAGAGACGATAAGGAGACGATAAGGAGACGATAAGGAGACGATAAGGAGACGATAAGGAGACGATAAGGAGACGATAAGACAGAAGGACGATAACTCAACATCTGTTCTTAGGTCCTACATGTGGAGCTGCTCCATCACAGGTGGAGTCATGGTGGACTCGTGACAGACGATACTCGACTCTTATTCTTTTCCTCTTCTGCAGCAAATCAGAGAAACTAAGCACAGAGACTCATTCTAAAGGCAAATTAAAAAATCACTTGAATAAAACCAAATTAATATCACGTAACACACGCAGGGTTTCATTTTCCAAAACCCACATCTGAAGAAAATAACGTTTTAATGTTTCTGCTTCGGGACAAAAGAAAGTTCCTCAAAACAAAACGAGCTGTTTGAAAAGCAGAAGTTAGAACCAGTGACAGTTTGAAATGTTTCGTCTCCGATGACTCAAGAAACACTTTGTTCCAACAGAAGCAGACAAATCCTCAGAGATATGATCCTACATTACCCACAATGCAAATTAACAGCCAACAGTTAAGCCTTGTGGTGCGTTCGTGTGCTCTCGAGATAATCAGAGATATTAGCTCCCGACGAGGAAACGTCACGTGAACTGAAGTCGAAACAACAACTCAGAAAGTCGGAGGAATAAAGTTTCAGCATCGACTTCATATCACGTGAACACAGTGATGTCAGAACGACTCGGCCACTGGGAGCATCAGAGAGAATCAGCTGAGATGAGTCAGCAGCAGATAATGAGCAGCAGAGAGGAGGAGGAGCCACAGACGTCTGGGAAACTCGATTCTTTCTAAGAATCCCACAGATTCTCAGACTTGAAGTCTTCAGAACCATAGACCTCACACAGCTGCTTTCTCTACTTCACATTCACATTCACATTCACATTCACATTCACATTCACAGGACCAGCTACAATACCTGTGCACACACAGAATCCTCAGAGTTCCTCTTGAATGAGCTTTAAATCAAACCTACACAACAGAGAAAAGAGCAGGTTCATCCATCATGATCTCAAACTGTTACACAACGATACACACTGACACACCACCATACACACTGACACACACACTGACACACCACCATACACACTGACACACCCGAGCTACTGTAAACACACTGAGAGGCTGTTTGTCAGCAGACAGCTGAGACAGCTGTTTTCATCAGGGCTGAGGAGGAAAACTACATTTAGATTGAGCTGAGTGTGTGCGTGTGCGTGTGCGTGTGTGTGTGTGTGTGTGTGTGTGTGTCTGTGTGTGTGTGTGTGTGTGTTTGTGTGTGTGTGTGTGTGTGAGTGTGTGTCAGAGCCTGGAGGACTAATGATGAAGACATATGAGCACACGCCTCAACAGGCTGATACTTCACCACTCAGCAGGACCTCCACTGATTATCCTGCCGCTGTGTTAACACGCCGCACAGTTTGTGTGTTTCTGAGTGTGTGTCTTTTCTACTGTGTGTGTGTGTGTGTGACATGACACACTGCCCCCCCCCAGAGCCACACTCGACCCGGTGGTTAGAATCCAAAAGGCTCAACGTGCTGCTCTCTGACGTACAGAAGTTTCTCAAGCTTCAAATCAGGCTTCACACGGACAGTGAGTGTCCACTCTTCCTCCTCCTGCTCCTCTTCCTCCTCATCCCTCTGATGAAACGAATGGAAAATACAAAAAGCTTATCATCGTAACACAGGTGTGAGTATATAATATTTAATAAGTTTCCAACAAACTCTGTTTTTTATCGGTTTGTGTTGCGTTTGTTCAGGTTGATGTGAACCTGTCGTTCAAAACTCACAAATCAAACCCCCGGCCCCGGAAGCTTGTTTCCTGTCGTTTCTTTGAAAATGAAATTGTCAGCAGATCCTTTGAGTCTTTGAATCTATTGAACTGAGGATGAGGTTTTCACTTTCCCTCCATTCATTTGTCTGAGCGTCACATGGTTCCCTGAAGGTTTCACTGAGTGTTACAGCCAGTTGAAGTTCTGCTCCTCGGCTGAACCACGATAAAGAAAGGTGCTGTCATATGAGATCCTGTTGAGATTAAGAATATAATCCTGCAGATGTGACACTTTTCTTATATCTGTGGTCACAGAAGCCAGAGGACTGAGATGTAGCTTGTCTCCTATTGGCTGAGCTTTGACACGTTCTCCACGGTGCAGGATGTTTGTTCTATCAGAAAACCGTGAGAGAGACGTTGTGAACGACTTCCTGTCACGACCTGATCTTTGTGTTTCTACAGCCGACGTCTGAACGGGCGAGGATCAGGGAACCTGTCGAGCTGACCAGGCTGAGTCGAGTGACTTTAGGATGAAAGCTTCATTTACCTTGTGTTATCAGTTTATTATTTAAAGTCAAAATCAAATGTCAGTTTTTCCTTCTTTGTCCTGAAGCATGAGAATTAAAAATAACAGTAAAAACAATAGAATCTGCTTGAACTAAAGTCCGAGACATTTTGTTTGAGAATGATGTATTCAGACTTAGATTCCTTTATGTCTTTACTTACTTTAAATATAATGATTTATGGGGCAATAAACCTGTGTGTGTGTGTGTGTAAGAGTTGTGAAGCTGTATATCATCCCTGTGTGTTTAACCCGATGTGTGTTCAGAACATGTGAGTGACTAACCAGGCAGATTTAAAAAGAGCTTTTAGAGATTTGTCCGAATCCAGCGTCACTCACGATGTGTTTTCTGATCTGATCTGAGGCCTGTCGGGCGAGACACTGCCAAAGCAAACGTGTGCGTCTCAGTGACACCGGCTCTTCACAAACCACAGAAGAGTTTAAACAAACACAGGAGAGAAGTGAGGTCAGCTGCAACTTCACAACTCGTCTGAATTTCCTCTCTCAGCCTCAGCTTTAAAGATTTGTCTGCACGTTCACAGATCTGTGCACAGGCCTGCAAATCAAAATACACTCAGAATGTGTGATAGATTAAGGGCCCCACAACACAAGAGAAACCTAAATGACACACACGTACACACACACACACACACAGTGCATGGTGTGATGTGACCACAGAGAACACATCAGTTGTGACAGCTTGTCATTACGGATCAACTTCACTGATTTAGGACTCGTCACTGACGGCTAACGGAGAAAAAGCCAAATGAGTGACACCTCAGTGGTTAAATCTCATCTGATATAATAGATTCAGTGCATCAGTGAGTCTGTTCATGAGAGGAACTCGTCTCCTCCAGTTAAACTCTCTGGGCTCCATCGTCCTGCACAAACTGAGAGAACTCAACAGAATCAGCTCCATCGTCCTCTTTCTCTTTCAAGTTAACGTCCACGTTCAGAAAAGTTAAATAAAAGCAGAGTGAGAGGAAATATGATGCTTTCTGGCTGCACATCAACAATCACTCTGCTTTTCAATTCAGGGAAATAATCTGAGATATTAGAGACGAGTTCAGACGTCTCCGGGAAGAAGAACACGAACACAAATCGTTTGAATTAGGAACTAATCATAAGTTCTGTCTATGAACAGGATTATTAGCAGGAGCTGTCAAGCGAGTTATTGCTTTTTTCAGTGTTTTTTATACAAAAAAACAAAACAAATTTAGCAAAGTTAATTAAACCTTTAAAATACTTGACCTATTTTCTACATTTTATTTTGTGCACAGTTTGAATCGTAGGATTTTGGATGTTTTCATATGTTCTAGATAAAAATCCAACTTGTGATTGATTGACAGCATCACTAGTACCTGTAAAGATATATAGAGATCAGTAAGTAAAGGTTCTGACCTGGAACTCGAAGGTCTCATCGAACAGCGGGTCGTCCTGGTTCTGAGCGGCGGTTCGAGTCCGCTGCTCGGCGCAGTCGGCCGGGACGCCGTGCAGCTCCAGGACCACGTAGGGGTCGATGACCTCTCCCTTCGCCCCCGAGCCCTGAGGCTTGGGCAGGTTGTGGGCGCTGATGACCTGCAGGGTGAGACACAGAGGATGAGTCACATGATAAAAGATATAAAATAAAAGTCTAAAAGGGAAAGAGGATTTGACATCAGGACGGCTCTGTCTTAAAACCAGACTCACATGGTCATATGTGCATTAAAAACACGTTTGTAATAATTCCTCCTGTTCACACTGAATCATCTGACGTCATAAATTCCCTGAAGGTTCCACTAACACGAGGCTTCAGGAATCTGAATCAAATCAAATCATCTGACTTCGACTTCTCCTGCTCGTATTTCCCTGGACAGCGTTTCCTCATTTCCAACATGAACAGAATGAGTCGGAGTCTGATGAACTTCCACTGATGAAGCCTGAAAATGAACTTTTAAATGCAGGGAAAATGTGATTTATCCAAAATAAATTATAGTGATGCATCAGTGTGGAATTTAATGACTCGACAGCAGCGGTTCTTAAAATAGGCGTCCACTCAGAAACACACATCTAAAATCTTTCCAAGACGTTTCTCTTGTTCTTTCACACAACTTAGTAGAAGATAAACAAAATAGTTTGTGTCTCATTATGTCTGCAGAATGTTGAAATGTGAGGAGTCGTGAGATGATTAATGAGAGCGACATGAATTATTATATAATTTTAACAGTTCCTGACTTGAAACCCTGTGGGAGGTGGAAGGAGAGATCTGAACTCACAACTTAAAAAGATGTGAAACACGACTAAACACACAGGTTCAACCAAGAAGCTTAAAAAGGCTCCAACAAGAGTTTAAAATGGTTTCTCTGAAAACACCTCAATCAGAGCTGCTGCTTCTGATTCGTCATGACTCACATTACTAAGGTGAATCATCTCATATCATTATGAATTATTAACTTTACTTTAAATTGTTCTTCTTCAATGTGGCCAAAATATTTAGTTTCAAGTAGCTTGAAATAAAAATACAAAAGTGAAATACACTTTGTACTTCATTGCAGTACTTGAGTACAATGAGGGATGATGACCGAGTTTCAGTTTTCATATGAGCACGTGACATGAGAAGTGTGTCCTTTAAATAATAATAACCTTTACTAATAAACTTTAAATCAGAAGTTGAGTCTGATGTTCACCTTGATGCGGAGCGTCTGGGGGGGAACCCCCGGGACACACCCCTGAGTGTGGGCGCTGAAGTACGACACCTCGTCCCTCATCACCGCCGGGCGCAGCACGTAGCCACACCCCCCGTTCTGCTGGAAGCGACCTCGGTGCAGGTCCAGCATGGCGCCGGGGGTCTGCTGGTTCAAGGCCACGAGCTGGACCCCTCCCTTCCAGTACCCCTGGGGGTTGGGGTTGCTGGAGTCCAGGCGCACCGAGCTGGGTCTCACCCGGGTCAAAGTGCGCTTTGTGAACATGACCAGGTCCTCCGGGCTCTCGCTGGTCAGCCGCCCGCCCTCTCCCTCCCCCAGGGAGCACAGGGTCCAGTAAGGCGGCTCGGGGGGGCAGCGGGGGTGCCGGGGGAGGAGGGGCTGCTGGGGGGGGACTGCTGCTGAGCGTGCTTGTGACTCCCCCTCTGGGCGTAGAAGCTGCGGCTGCCGCTCCGACCGATGACCACCAGGTCTGACAGCTCTTTGTGGAGACGCAGCTTCCGGGGTTGAGAGGGCGGAGGCACCACCAGGACCACGCCCAGTTCCTCCTCCCCGGGGATGGTCATTCTCCGCCCTGCCAACGGGCCTCCTCCTCCTATCTCCTCATCCTCCTCAGAGACCTCTCCGTCCGAGCCCTGCTGCTCCGGAGGCAGCTTCTTCCCCACGAGCAGGATGCGTCCCTTCAGCTGCTCGGGGGAGGGCAGGGTGGTGGCTCGCCCCCCCAGGCACACGGGCAGGGCCTCCGGCGTGAAGAGCCGGGAGCCGAACACCTTCTTCAGGTGCTGGGCCATCGTCCGCTGCTGGGCCGGAGAGCAGCGCTGGCACAGGTACACCAGCAGCGGGTACTGGGAGGTCAGGAAGGCGTACTTGTTCACCACCTCCAGAGCAGAGCGGATGGTCACAGGAGCATGGTGGTGATGGTGGTGGTGGTGGTGGTGATGGTGGCGGGGGACTTCTGGCCCGTAGTCCACCCCCAGCAGGGGCTCCCCCTCTGGGCCGTCGGTCACTCCCAGCTCCAGGCACCGACAGCCGGACTGCAGGGACTTGATCAGACCCCCGAGGTCGGCTCTGCCGTGGACCTGGTCCTCCAGCAGGTAGGAGCGGTACGAGGTGCTGAGCAGACACACACATCACAAAACAACACAATTAACATCCTGTCCTTTAAAATCTAATAGTTCTAATGGTATTTAGTGACAAATAGTATAAATTAAATTAAAGAAACATTTCAACATCCCAGAACAATTAAACATCTCACGTTCCCTGATCCTTGAATAGATTTTTAACAGAATAATAATGATAAAATATAAAATATGAATAGCTCTGCTTCAATCAATTGTAACAGCGACATTATATACATTAAATCATTTTTATTTGCACTTAATATTATGAATAATATACAGGCCTTTACCTATAATATAGTTTTTTGGGTGCTTTTACTTTGTGAATTCAACGCACCCTGAATCTATGTAACAATAACAATATGTTTTGTGGTTATTTTTTTCTTTTGAATCCTCGTTCCATGCACTTGAATGTAACTTGTCTGTTTTCCAGTTGTGTGTTCGTCAGTGCAGTTTGAAGGACGTGTGTCACTCCATGGTGCTGAGGGTGGAGCTTTTATTCTGAAGTGGACGGTGGCTGTGATTGGGCTGAAGACCCACCTGACGTAGTAGTGGGACAGCGGCAGGTTCATGTCCTGACACACCCCCAGGTGCTCCGGGTCCAGCAGCTGACACTCGGGCGACTGCAGGTAGCGAGCGAACCCGTCCAGACCCATCAGCCCCCGCTCGCGGCCCTGAGCCGAGGGCTCGTGGCGCCTCAGCAGCTCCCAGCAGCCCTCGGCCGTGGCCAGGGACAGACCCTGCTCCGTCTCCAGGAAGAGACGCAGGTCCTGGGGGTCCAGACACTCGCGGTCCTTGGACAGCTGCACCAGGAGGAAGTAGACGTCGGGCCGGGTGCAGAGCTCGCAGAAGGCCTCCTCGAACTCCTCCCGGGTCACATGGGAGGTCAGCTTCTCTTTGCTGCGCTGGATCTCCTTGAAACGCAGACGCACCTGAGAGAGGAGGAGGAGAGGGAGAGAGAGAGAGGAAGAGGGAGAGAGAGAGGGAGAGGGAGAGGGAGGAGGAGAGAGAGAGGGAGAGGGAGGAGGAGAGGGAGAGGGAGAGGGAGAGGGAGAGGGAGAGGGAGAGGGAGAGGGAGGAGGAGGAGGAGAGGGAGAGAGAGTGAGAGGGAGAGGGAGAGGGAGAGGGAGAGAGACAGAGAGGGACAGGGAGAGGGAGAGGAGAGGGAGGAGGAGGAGGAGAGGGAGAGGGGGAGGGAGAGGAAAGGGAGAGGGAGAGGGAGAGAGACAGAGAGGGAGGAGGAGAGGGAAGAGGAGAGGGAGAGGGAGAGGGAGAGAGACAGAGAGGGAGGAGGAGAGGGAAGAGGAGAGGGAGAGGGAGAGGGAGAGGGAGAGGGAGAGGGGGAGGGAGAGGGAGAGGGAGAGGAGAGGGAGAGGGAGAGGGAGAGGGAGGAGGAGAGGGAAGAGGAGAGGGAGAGGGAGAGGGAGAGGGGGAGGGACAGAGAGGGAGGAGGAGAGGGAGGAAGAGAGGAAGAGGGAGAGGGAGAGGGAGAGGGAGAGGAGAGGGAGAGGGAGAGGGAGAGAGACAGAGAGGGAGGAGGAGAGGGAAGATGAGAGGGAGAGGGAGAGGGGGAGGGAGAGGGAGAGGGAGGAGGAGAGGGAGAGGGAGGAGGAGAGGGAGGAGGAGAGGGAGGAGGAGAGGGAGAGGAGAGGGAGAGGGAAGAGGAGAGGGAGGAGGAGAGGGAGAGGGAGAGGGAGGAGGAGAGGGAGGAAGAGAGGAAGAGGGAGAGGGAGAGGGAGAGGGAGAGGGAGAGGGAGAGGAGAGGGAGAGGGAGAGGGAGAGGGAGAGAGACAGAGAGGGAGGAGGAGAGGGAAGATGAGAGGGAGAGGGAGAGGGGGAGGGAGAGGGAGGAGGAGAGGGAGAGGGAGGAGGAGAGGGAGGAGGAGAGGGAGAGGAGAGGGAGAGGGAAGAGGAGAGGGAGGAGGAGAGGGAGAGGGAGAGGGAGGAGGAGAGGGAGAGGGAGGAGGAGAGGGAGGAGGAGAGGGAGAGGAGAGGGAGAGGGAAGAGGAGAGGGAGGAGGAGAGGGAAGAGGAGAGGGAGAGGGAGAGGGAGAGGGAGGAGGAGAGGGAGAGGGGGAGGGAGAGGGAGGAGGAGAGGGAGAGGAGAGGGAGAGGGAGAGGGAGGGGGAGAGGGAAGAGGAGAGGGAGGAGGAGAGGGAGAGGGAAGAGGAGAGGGAGGAGGAGAGGGAGAGGGAGAGGGAAGAGGAGAGGGAGAGGGAGAGGGAGAGGGAGAGGGAAGAGGAGAGGGAGGAGGAGAGGGAGGAGGAGAGGGAGGAGGAGAGGGAGAGGGAAGAGGAGAGGGAGGAGGAGAGGGAGAGGGAGAGGGAAGAGGAGAGGGAGAGGGAGAGGGAGAGGGAGAGGGAGAGGGAAGAGGAGAGGGAGGAGGAGAGGGAGGAGGAGAGGGAGGACCGGATGATTAAACTTCAGTTATCTTGCTTCCATGAGGATATTGAAGTGACCCACATTAAACAACACAGTGTAATAACTTCTTCCCTCTCTCATCCCTCTCTCTCTCTCTCTCTCTCTCTCTCTCTCCTTCTTCTCTCACTCCACTCCCTCCTCTTCTCTCTGTTCTTTTATCTGCTTCTCAGCAGGGACAGCTTCTGATAGACGGCCCCCGTTTAGGATCCGGCCCCATGTTGGTGAAATTGGTCTAAATGTCACGTTCTCTTGTCTGATCGTCTCTTTTAACTCTTTGTGACATCGAGGAAGAGGAGAAGTAGAAAGTCACCGAGTAGAGCTGATACCTGCAGTCACCTCAAATCAAAACAGGTCTTACAGCTGAGGCCAGGGTACGTTTCACAGCTAGGAAAACAAGATGCTGGTTTTATTTATATTCTTACTTTGCTGTTCCTCCAGTTCACAAATGCTTCTCTGAGAATCAAGGGAAATAGAAAGTTATCTAAAAATGGAGGATCTCCCTGAGCCAAACCACTTCCTTCCGCCAAGTATTTGTGTTAATCCTGCTCAATAACAAACACATAACCTGCTCAGAGGTAAAAACTGACAGAAATGAACACTGCTGTCGGACAGAGAACAATTCAGAAGCTGTAAAAACCTGAAGAATGAGCTGGAAATCCCAATAAAGCTGTAAAACTGCAGAATTGTGTTATTTTCTGTGGATTCGTCACAACGAGCAAAAACTCTCACATCCAAATGGTCATGTGATCCATTGTTGATGCTGCTAAAATATTGATTTTAGCAGCTTGAGAGTAAAAAACAACAACATTTTACATAAATGGATTTGTGAAACTCTGCATCAGTTCAGTCTTCAGCCACAGCTGCATCGTTTTGCACATCAACATCTGCATGAAGCGAAACCCTGAGGAGTGATTTGCTCACCTTCGCCTCCCTGATGCCGGGACACAGTTTGCAGATGGTGGCGACCGCGACGTCCTCCGACACGATGCCGTAGCCGTCCTCGTCCACCTGGCCGAACTCCGCCGCCAGCCACTCGCTCCTCATCTTGCTGCCCAGGCTTCCATCCACCGCCACCACGCCTCCTTCCCCCAGGCCTCCTCCACCACCTCCCCCGGCCCCGCCGATCACAGACGGGTGGGCCAGCAGGTAGCGCAGGCCCGTCACCCAGATGTTGGCCACATCAGCAGACAGTGCAACCAGGTCCAGAGACTGTGGAGGAGGAGCAGATCATTACCATCACTGCGGGGGGGGAGGTTATCAGGAAGGAGCATCTCCTCCTCCTCCTCCTCCTCCTCCTCCTCCTCCCTCACCTGGTAGTCGTCTCCATGTATGATGGAGAAGGCTGCCTCCTCGGCCAGCTGCTCACACAGGGGCCCGTTGTGGAGGAAGGTCTCGGTGCTCTTCCCGGTGCGGACCTCCCGGACGCTGCTCACGTCCAGCCGGGCCCGCTCCCCGTCCTTCTTGGACGGCTCCCAGCGCAGGCAGCTCAGGTCCGGGTCCAGGGTGTAGAACCGGCAGTAGAGCCGGGAGTTGGGCCGGATCTTCTTCAGCTCACAGCCGCCCTGCATGAAGGCCAGGCAGTCGGCCGCGCTGCTCACCTGGGACCGAGCAACAACCGTTAGTATCCACGTTCAAATGCATAGTGTAGTTCTGTTCTGACCTCTGTTCTAATCCACCTTCTTCTCAGAGGGCATGCTGCTGAAGGACACCGTCTTCTTCCGGCCGCCGCCCACTTTCTGCACCGAGGGATCCTGGGAAAAGACAGAGGGACGGACGAGAGGTCAACACCAGGACAAGTGATTCTACATGTGAAGTTTGATATTTGATAAGATTCACAACATGGAAACTTCAACACAGACACAATATTTATATATAAATAAGCTTCTTACAATAACAACACTCCTCAGTCTGGAGCTTCCACAGTTTAAGTTTTCCACTGGGTTTTTATACAACTTATGATTTATTCTGTAAACTATGAAAATGTTTTAATGTCACATTCTTCTCATTCTGGGTTCCGACGTTAGAAACTTATAATAATGTGTAATAATCTGGTTTGGTTGTTTCTCCTCTGAATCTGGACAGAATCACTTTTACTCTCTGAAAGTATTTCCGCTCATCACTTCCTTATTTGGACGAGCAGGTTGATTCAAGTGGTTTCATAAACAGGGACAGAGGCCGTGGGAAGGTTTACTGTTAATTTAATACTTATCCCAAAAACTTTTATTTCACTTAAACCTGTGAAGAAAAGTGTGAACTTCAAGCGTTTGATATCGGTTTAATGTGGAGAACAGACTGAGGAAGGAGGCGATTTCACACATAAATAATAAAATTGGTGGTTTATTGATTCATTTCCTGGCAAAAAAGAAAAGGTGAATTTGTCACAAAACACTTGAAACAGAATAAAGTGCAACAACAAAGTCTCTGGTCACAGTGTAATGTGACCATGTATAAAAGTGAAGTTCGGTTTTTATTGGTTATGTGATGATATGAAAACGAGGTGAAACAGATGGACAGTTGAGACTGACTCGTGATTGGTCGACTGCAGAGACTCGGGCTCCAAATGACGTCACCAGTGCAAAATGGTTGCGTCTGTATCCAAGATAATTTGGCTTAACGTGTCAATATGACTGTGACATAATGAGTTTTGGTCAAAAGTAAAGAAAATGTGAATCCCCAGCTGCTGGACAGAGCTCAGCTCTCTGCCCTCAGCGCCAACGTGTCATTATGGTTCCAGCTCCGACCAGCGCGGCTCATTACCGAGCGCTGAAGAGCTGCTATCAGGGTCTTCATCAGCACTGAGGAAAACTAGGCTAACGTTGATGAAGCTGCAGAGTCAGAGGCAGGAAACACTGATCACAGGGAGTGAACATGCATATATAAGACTTCAGAACCCAGGAGAACCCATCAGAACCCATCAGAACCCATCAAAACCACCCAGAACCCGGGAGAACCCATCAGAGCCCATCAGAAACCACCAAAACCCATCAGAACCCATCAGAACCCATCAAAACCACTCAGAACCCGGGAGAACCCATCAAAACCACTCAGAACCCGGGAGAACCCATCAGAGCCCATCAGAACCCATCAGAACCCATCAGAACCCAGGAGAACCCATCAGAACCCAACCGGCTCGGTCAGGATCCACACTCTGATCTGTGACCTCAGCGAGTTTGACTGTGACATGATGGTTTAAGTTTGAATTAGAACAACGTGTTTCACACAGAGAGCAGAACACTGACGACACCATCGTCCCCCATCGTGGACCCGGAGCAGCGACCTGAACCCAGTGGACCCGGTCCACACTGTGGTTCCATCCTGAGAACAGCTCATCTATTGTTAATGTGCTGTTTACGTGCAGGTTGGATGTAAACAGTGACTCATGGAGTAAGGAGCCGCCTGCAGCCTCCAGGGGATCTGTGAGGAAAGCTGCTGTCGCTCACAGCTGATCTATTGTCCAGCAAATGAATTAACAAGGCCGGCTCCTGTCAGAGGCTCCATGTGACACCCTGGGCTCCTGCACGCTGACAACACACACACACACACACACACAAACACACACACACACACACTGCTCAGCGCCTCAATGAAATGTAATTAAATCTCCATGTCGCACTTCCCCAGCACCTGAATGCAGGTGCTTTCTAAACTCAGGGGAAACAGAGGGAACAGTATTACCACTGGTACACACACACAGACACACACACAGACACACACACACACACACAGGGCCAGAACCAATTGGCTGATTGTGAGGCAGCTAATAGTTGTCACAGGCTCCAGTAAACATGGAGGGTGGATTTGAGGCCCTCCAGACCTCGGCTCTGCTTCCTGAGGCTGCAGGTCAGGTTTCATCAGCAGGGACGACCTGTGACGCTCGGTGGGTCTGGAGCCACAGGTTCGATTCTGTAAACTACCGGCTCGAGGTGAGAAAGACACCAAAGCTTTAAAATCACAGATTCAATATCAAGTCATTTGAAAACGCCAGCAAGAACAACAATGGCCCCATCGACAGGTCAACGTAACTTATCTGCCTTCTTCAACCTTCACTGTCAAACAGCTTCATATAGATAAACATATATAAACATATATATATATATAACTTCAGTAAAATGTGTGAAAGCAGCTTTAAAGAAGTACAGTTACATACTTTTTACCTGTGATGGAGTATTTTTCACATCATAGTCTTATTTTTTAGTAAAGTAAAGAGTTTCGAACAAACGCCTCAGAAAACTTTATGCTCGAGGTCTTTTTTCAAGAAGAAGAAAATACGTTTTATTCTCAATCCATAAAAAACTCTTCTTTTCATTTTCTTTGGGACAAATTGTCGGAGAGGAAAACCAATCAGGAGACAAAGAGCAGGCCGATGATCAGGAGGAGAACGAGGAGCAGAGGGAGAGCTGGAAATCGTTGCCTCGTCCCGTTCGCTACACAAACACGTATTGATTTCCTATTCCAGCGCCTTCGAGTGCACAGACACACACAGTGAGGGGGGGGCACCGGCGCAGACAAGGGCCATTTGCTTGTTTCTCTTTATTCACTCAACTGTCCCACAAAATGTGTGTTTTACTAAGTTGGTCAGCGAGGAGGCGCCGGTCAGACGAGCTTAGAGAAAGCAGGTCAGCCCGTATTTAGGTGGACGCAGGCGGGGGGGGGGGGGGGGGGGGGTCACGCGTGTGTCCCTGGCTGAGCCACTGATGCCGTGAGGCGGCCTGGAAATTTGGGATGTTGTTGTCGTCACAGCCCCAGTGGAGGACACACAATGCCGTCCAGGAAACTACACACACATTCTCCTAAAGCTGTTAATGCAGCGCTCACAGGGCATCTATCAGGGATAATCCAGCCCCCCCCCCTCCCCTCTCCAGTTTGTTTTACTTCTACGCTCTCTAGCTGCAGATTTGATCATTCTACGCTCTCTAGCTGCAGATTTGATCATTCTGTCCATCACTGAGTCGCTGCCAGAGAGAGAGAGAGAGAGAGAGAGAGAGAGAGACAGAGAGAGAGAGAGAGAGCGAGAGATCCCAGTGCAGATGGAGAGATGGTGAAATGGGACCAGAAGCTGCAGGGGAAACAGAAGAGACACAGGAAAGGTCAGACGGGCAAATTAAGAGAGTGGGTTTGAAAAATGAAAGGACGTCCTTAAGTGGGGACGAGTGGACAAAAACCTGACCGTCAAAATAAAAGTGCAAAGGAGCGAAACGAATGAAAGAGCCGACGGGAGATGAAAAGACGAGATGCAACAAGTGGCGGCGCGGGGGGAGAGCGGAGCGCCGCGCAGAACAATGCGTGGCTGTGGTGAATGGACGGAGGGTGAAGTGGTCACCGCAGCTGCTCCTTCACTCAAACAGCAGAAACGTGCTTTACATGCACCACCACATCCAAGGGGCTTCATCATTTGACCCTGTGATGCACAGACGATACTAGAAACAGCTGGAACCACAGACGTGTCCACTTCCTCACGTCTGTGGTCTGGACGCCTTCGATACGAGAAGCTCACAGACGGACGCCTGCAGGAGAACGAGGGACAGGTCGATCCACGAGTCCTAATGCTAAGCTAAGCTAACTGGCGGCTGCTGCTAGCTTCATATAAACCATGTGATGAGACACAAAATTAATTCTTGGCAAGCAAACAAATACGTCATAAATCCCGCCTCCTCCATGTTAGCAGATGGGACATGTAAGAATGTAAGAAACAATAAGAATCTTGGCCTTTTAAAGATGGTTTCTGTCATTTCAGTGATGTTTGTGTGGAAGTTTGGTTTTAATTAGTTATTTGATGATATAAAAAGAATATGCATTCATTATAAAACTGGAGGTTATAGGTTATATAGGATGAAGTTCTTATCTTATTGCTTTACTATCATTTATAAATCTCACCTTTATACATTTCTGGTTATAATCAGAATGTTTTTCTCACAGTGTTGTAGTGTGACATAATAATTTAAAAAACATTTTTGATTATGTTCTAGTCAAAGGTCGCAGCAGAAACAAAGTTAGATTTGGTTTTAACACTCCGTGTGCTGGAGGCTCAGGTTTGACCTCATGGTGGCGCTGTGTCACTGCTTCCATAAGAGAGTTATGAACACGTGAGTTTATATCATCCCTGTTACGTGACCCTGGTTTTCCTTTCAGCGCTGCACAGGGAGTCACCTCATTCGTTCACTAAACAAACACGTATCGATTTCCAATATCCCCACAGCTCCCAGCATGTGACGCCTCGATGGGAGCTTCGTTCATTCATGAATCAGAAACACAAGCAGGAGAATGAAAGAAACAGACTGTGAGTAAAGATGGACGAAATGACGGCTCCCGCAGAGTGAAGCCAAAACATGAGGGTCGCCCTCTGGTGGCTGACTGCAGTACAGCTCGTAAATAGCTGTAGAGCTCATGAACCTCCTCCATGTTAGTGGAGGGGACTGGGACCAAAACTAGAAAATCAAAGTTCACGTCAATGATCTGATTCTTTAAGATGGTTTCTGTCATTTTAGGAAGTTCTTATTTTAAAACTGTTGTATGATCAAGTGTCTTTGATACGTTCGGTCAACAGAGTTAAATTCAGATTGATGCTCCAACAAACTTTAAAACCTGCCAGGTCCGGAACCTTCAGGTTCTTCAGCTTCAGTTCAATAAGCCTCAGAGGAAAAGGTTCTGTGACCAGACTGAAGCTGCCGGAGTGTGGGCGGCTTCTGAAAAGACTGATGGAGGTCGACTCAAGAGAAAAGCTTCTGGAAAACACTTGAAACACGGAGGGGAAGAAGAAAGTCACTGGTGAACTGGTTTGAGACAGAAGTAGTAGATAAACCCTGGAGATCACTCAGGAGTCCTGATTCTGTCTGTGCTGCAGAACACTTCAACAGTCTGTGACACACTGGACACAACTAAACAAACTTTACACTCAATGAAGCATCAATGTAAAAAATCTATTCACAACTGTGACAAAAAGTCGAACACACAAAGGCTCAGTCATCGACCTGTGGACTCTGTGTTTCCATCCATTGACCAACTTGTTTACACAACTTGGAAACCTTCTACGTAATGCTCACACACACACACACACACACACACACACACACACACCCCCACACACACACACACACACACACACACACATACACATGCACACAGATAAACACACTCAGACCAACACCTGGCAGTTGCATAAATCCAGTCCCAATCCGATCCCATGATCTGGCTAATGATCCCCCAGCACATTGGCAGTAGATTACCACAATAGATTACTGAGCCGCCGTCTGCATCCGCAGTCTTACAGCCGCTAATCCACAGAGAAGGACGGGTCCACTGTGTGTAACAGTCCACCCAGAGGCCCACAACACACACACACACACACACACAGTCACACACACACACACACACTCACACAGATGGCTGCCATTTACACTTCAGTTTAATTCTTTAATCATTTTGTTTGAAAGCTCTGTGGAACTCAGCCTTTCAGGATCCAGATCCTTGCAGCAGCTGTTGACGCAGTTCGGGTTCAGACTTGTGATCGTGGCTCGACCGTGTTTCCACATAAGACGTCGGGCTGCAGGACATGATCCCTTTACATGAAGGGAATAAAGATCCTTACATCTCCACGTGGAGTGTCCACAAGTCTGATCACATTTACACTAAACTTTGATTCTGATTCTTAATATTTCTCAGGATCTAAAAACTCACAGGAGAAACGAAGCCTTTTCAAATCACGACACAACTTTTGTTTCCTTCTCTGTGTGAGTCCTCGTCTTGTTTGTGTTTGTGTGTGTGTGTGTAATGTTCGTGTGTGTGTGTTTGTGTGTGTGTGTGTGTGTGTTTCTTCAGCCTGATTTACGGAACAAACAAGATAAAGATCTAATAACCAGGAAACCACGATGATTAATTGAAATCTGCGACCAGAAGTGTCTGTGTACGAGTCTGTAGGTCGAGAAAGTGTGTCTGGTGTGTGTGTGTGTGTGTGTTTTGTGTGTGTGTGTGCACTGTGCAGATATTGCCGTGCAGGCCCACAGTCTGTTGTCGTCTCATGAAAGGTGTGAACCCTGATTCCTGTGCTGCAGCTTGTTGCTTCCTGCACAGTGAAGCTTCAGCTCCGTGCAGCCGACACGTCACCTCACGTCTGATCTTTATAAAACATCAACGATCATTTCACAGCGATAAGAAACCACGACAATAATCTGCATCACGCCGGCCTCGTGCGACCTCTCACAAAGCCTCAGCCTTGAATTAACACAAATACAAAGTACGACAAAGATTTGTGTAACGTTCCCTCAAATATAAATCTGGGTAAATCTCACAAACATCCCTGTGACGTGTGTTATCTGTGATGAGTGAAGGAGTGAAGGAGTGAAGGGCTGAGCTGCAGGTTGAACTCCGGTGTCAGATCAGATGCATGTTCACACACGTCCTCTGGTTTCAGCTGGAACCTGGTTCCTCACAGGATCCTGGATTCTTGTGAGTGTCGAGTGTCAGCGAAGCTTCGGCCTCGTGCTGAGCTGATGATTGTGAAGGAGAGAAGGACTGATGGGGACCTTTCAATCAAAGCCCCTTCGCACCGCAGGCGCACACAGACACACACACACACACACACACAGACACACACACACACACAAAATCACACACCATTAACAGGCTCTAACTAGGCTCTGCTCTTCTACCCTCATAATGTATAATGAAGAGACTCTTGTCTGATTGCACACACACCCATACGCACACACAAAGACACACACATGCACACACAACAATGCCACTGATAAAGATTAGATGTGAGGTGCAGATTTAAATGTCTGAAATCAAGCTGCTTTCACACGTGAACTGGACTCAGCAGATATGTTCACCAGAGGAGGAGCACGCATGTGTGAACCGTGAGCGAGCGGGGGCGGGGGGGATGGGGGGGCTGGGGGGGGACTCGGGCACCAACATGTGGAGCTGCCGTCAGGTCCTAATAAAACACTGCATGTTTTGCAGGGGCCTAGTTTTTGCCTCGTGAAGCAGCAGCCGGTGTCAAAGCGTTGGACTGTCTCCACCCGTCCGGTGACAAACTGCACCTCCTGCAACACGCTGCACGTAAATTAAACCGCTGTGACACCAGAGGACGAAGCGAACGCACCCAGACGGACGGGACAGGACGTCCACCTCTCCTTCACGTCTAGACGAGGTTTCAGCTTCACCTGTTTAACCTCTAAATCTGCCTCCGCCTTTTCTCTCACTCCGTCTCTGCTGCTCATCTTCCCCTCTTCACCCTCCTCCTCCTCCGCCTCCTTTCTTTTATGCACCTTTCCTTCTTGATTACCGTTTCCTCTCTTGTCTCCCTGCCTCTCTCGCCCTTTTCCATCTCCTCCGTTCCCCTCTATCGTTTTATCCTGTCATCCCCACCCTCCTTCTCTCCGCTTCCATCCCTCCATCCGAGCGTTAGTGCTATCAAGGGAGGCCTGGAGGGGTCTTTAGGCCGGGGCCACCAGGGGCCCAATGACACACTTCCAGGTCAAGAGGACGCTTGTTATGTAACGGCTCAAAGCTTCTCGTCTTCTCTGGTGGGGCTGTGACCGGTATCCACTCAGACATGCAGATATAAACACAAACACTAGAGGGAGAGACAGAGAGAGAGAGAGACAGAGGAGGAAGGGAAGATTAAGCTTGAATGAGATCAAGAGGGAGAAGAGAACGAGGGAGAAGCACCAGAAGGAAAAAAGAGAGAGAGAGAGAGAGGAGGCATAGACGGGCAGGGATGGAGGATTGAGAGAGGAGATGAGAGAAATGGAGAGTGGATGATAGAAGGAAAATAAATTTGAATAGGTTGGGCAAACATCTGAGTTTTCTCCTCCTGTTCTAAAGAGGAGGAGGAGATGGAGGGATGGAGGGATGGAGAAGGAGGGATGGAGGGATGGAGGGCAGCCCTGCACACTTCTGAAAAGAAGATGTTCAGTTAATGGCTTGATGAATCTTTCAGAGAGGAGGGGTGGGAGTGGGAGCTATTAAAAGCTATTAAACCTCAACAGTGAATCTCAGGTGTTTAATATTGACTCATAAGAAAGACATGATCTTTCTTATGAACATGATGAATGGAGGGAAAGTGTGTGTGTGTGTGTGTGTGTATGGGTTTCTGATGGTTCCACACATCTTCCAGTTCTGTTCTCATGGAAAGCTCAAAGCTTCAGAACTGGTTTTATTCTTCTGAGCTTCACTTTCACCACAGAGCTCCTCAGAGAGCTCCTGGGTCCTAATGGTCGGTTCTGGTCCACAAACACAATTAGCTTTTACTGGCAACGTCCACACAATTCAGTGTGTGGACGCACAGGATGCACACAACACAATGCATCAGAGCACTTGTGTTAATAGGAGATTTGTTTTTACATTTTAAATAAAAAGCTAACATGGCTGAAAACACATTTTCACTTTGCCATCATGGAATAACAGACGTGGACTAATTGGTTATTTTACCCAAACAATTAAATCCTCAACAGTAAACAGAAACATGAAAGGGTCTGACGCCACACACACACACACACACACACACACACACAGACACACACCTACATGCACTCTGCTGCTCTTATGTTTCCATTTTCAATATGATTTCTGCCGCTGCCATGGCGACCTCAGGTGAAGGACACATGATGTCATAATGACGAGTCATCATCTCCACGGTCTCATTTCATCCTGAGCAACTGAGGAAGGAGAGGAGACAAGAAACAAGTGTGTGTGTGTGTGTGTTACTTTGAATGTGTGTGTCTCTGTACAACCCTGACACCCATTTCCTGTGTGAGGGCCTGAGCCTCAGAGGGTTTCCGTGAAGCACCGTGGGTTCGATCTCCACTAATCTGTGAACTTTGATGCTGCAGCAGAAGAATCTCCGTCCTGAAATGTCTCCGTCCCGTCGGCTCGGTCCAGCTCTGCCCTCGCGTCGGTTCCCAGACATGTGGAATGTCACAGTGTACGGACAAGCCGCTGTGTGTGTGTGTGTGTGTGTGTGTGTTTGTGTGTGTGGGTCATTTTAAAAATACGCAGATGAAATATTCTCACGAGCTTTCGGACTCAGATTCATTTGTTTGTGACATAAGATTAAAATTCAACAAGAGACTTTACGGAGTAAAGTTCAATCGGTTTGTCGGCCAACGGGAAAAAAAATAATAATCTGATAATACAATAATCATTAAAGCTGGAAAACATCACAAGCAGTTCATGAAGCTGACGTTTTCCAGCTGCAGGGATTTCACTGCACTTCTAGAACACACTTAATATTTCCGGCTGTTGCAGCCTTGGTTCTTTGGACTTTTGCGGAGAAGTGAATTAATCAAGAAAACAATCCACAGATTAATTAATGCGGGTGAATCTCAGCATAACTTTGGTGAACTCTGACCCCAGATTCCCAAATGAATTGATGCTGATTCTTGTTCTTTTACTTAAATGCCCATTGGGGCGATAAACTCTGACATGAAATGGTTATAAAAGCAATCAGATAATAATATGAAGACCTGAGTGAAGACCCAGGAACATGTGATCACAGCACCAGGTGCACAGAGCAGTTCTCAGAGCTCTGACACAAACAGCTCAGGGATTTATGGTCACATGAAGCCGGCGGATAAAGAACCACACAAGGTCAGACAGGGAACCAGCTGCCCTCGGTGCACAGCCCACAGCTCGGCTGCTCTGACCCGACGCTGCTTCAAAATCAGATTTCAAACCAACACGGGCAACGACATCAAATTACTGCTCTCGTTTGGATTTTTAGGATTAATCCTCAGATAAAAGTTCGAGCGTCGCGTGTGTCTGCAGAGAGTTCAGAGTTTCTATTCTTTAAATCAGCGCAGAGTGAGACAGATGGAGAGAGAGAGAGAGAGAAAGATGAGATTCAGTAGAACTGACATGAAACAACAGGACTTCATTACATCTGAGGCATTAGGAGCCATGAGAGGAAAAAGGGAAGCTGCTCTGTAAACACTGAGGAACACATCAACCCGGGCGTGGGAGAGGGAGGAGAGAGAGCGTCTGACTTCTAGGAACAAAACACTGTTTCACTTTGTCTTCTCCACATCATCTTAACTATGGTCACAGAGCGAGGCTGAGGAGAGAGGGAGAGGAGGAGGGAGGGAGAGGAGAGAGGGAGGACGACCTTTACTGCTCCTCAGATAGAAGAGGGGGGGGGCGGCCTTGAGATAGACGAAGAGAAACAGGGAGCAGCTGGACTGGAGAACATGTAACAACTCTGAGCCTCTTGTCTGAGGAGGAAAGCACGACCATGTTTTATCACTGCAGCGTCAACACGGCCCGGTTCACACAACAGGATTCTGATAAAGTCATAATGTGCTCAATGTTTTCAGTGATTTCTTCAGACGAAGGTTTTCTGCTCTAATCACTTTTATCCTTTTCCCCAAATGTGCAAGTTGTTCCCTTGTTGGGTTGTTGCAGGTGCAAACACAGTAATTCACTAATCTCAGTTAATACATTTATATATTTAACTAAATATCCTCTGGCTTGAAAACCATTAGAAACTGTTCAGCCGGAGAAACTCAAATCATTAGAATAAAATACAAAATTGTGATTGTGCCAATAATTCATAGTTTCAGCTTCAGGCTGCGTCCACATGAATATATTTCAGTTTTTAAATCTTCATAGTTTCACGTCCACACACAACCCCCGACCGATAAAACATACTGATGTAGTATTTCACTCACATCTGTGTTTATGTTTGACGATAATATGAAAACTTTATAATGTGTGGATTCATGTTTATATTTTACGTTGTATTTGTGTTTTCTTTTTATTTATAGTTTAATATAATCAAGTTTATGGTTAAACTTGATCATATCAAGCATTAAATACATTTCTTAGTCATCAGGGTTTGATAACGACATCTTAGGAATCATTGGATTATGTGTTTTACTAATACATATGCAAATTGTGTCCTAATATCATATCAATATCTTATCCCCTCTAGAGATTTAGTCCCTAAAATCCTTCAGAGTTTGAAAACTTTATACATTTTTAGAAGCAGACACCTACATCTGCTTCCTGATTGGTTCTCCTCAGTCACACCTCTTCTCCCGTGAAGTGTTTTCTAATCATAACTGTCGGTGTCAGATCCTCTTTGTCGTTGTGAATTCACAGTTTTCTCCACTTTGTTGTGTCTCATTTGTTTCACAGTGATAACGGGGGCGGAGCTAAAAGCTGCAGCAGGACATTTCACTCTCATTCATCTCTACACAAACACAAAATAAACACAACTTTTAATACTTAAGAATGAAGGAAAAACCCACAAAATAAGTAACAACAATCCGTTTACATTTTCTACCATATTGTGTCGAAGGAAAGAAATCTAATTTTTCTTCAATGTTCTGAGAGAAACTGTGTGTGTGTGTGTGTGTGTGTCTGTGTGTGTGTGTGTGAGTCTGATGTAAACGGCTGAAGCCTCTGGTTCTTATGTAAGCGGCGAGCGGAGCCAAAATGTCAGCTGATTGTATATTCATAATGATTTATCAGGTCATATCCGCAGCTGTCAACAAAAGCTCCAGCCTCCATTGTGAATCTGAAAAAAAAAAAATCTCACTCCCACGACCGTTCACACTCCTCCACTTCTAACACCTACTCAATAAATAGAACTACAGACTTTAAAATAACATCCAGACCGAACAACACTGTTACACAACGACTACACAATCAAAATGTGGAAATGTTCATTCCTCTGCTCACTGTGTTTCCTGAGTCGTGATTTGATTCTGATGTGGATTAGAAAAAACTATTATTTCACTAAATGACTCACATGTGATTTCACTTTATCAGGCAGGTGTTTTATAATCAACTCAAATCAATCAAATCTCTAATTTAGTTTAAATAAATGTTTACAAGTACACAAGCTTCTATATAAAACAATAAATATACTCAGGGTTTCATCACAGAGGTAATTTAGAGAGGCAGAAGATGACGTTGGTGCCACCCACTGATGAACAGAACTGGGAAGAAGTAATTATAATAAGCAACTTAACATGTGAGTCATGATTATAATAATATTAAAAACTGAGTGCAGGTCTGTTTTGATTAGTTTTAATCAAGTCGTTTAAAATCTTCTGTGTTTAATGGAGAAAAACAACTTCATGAATAAAGATTCACACAAAACGCTGCAGCGACTTCCACGGATGTTGATTTTCTGTGTTAACATCTGACACCAGGTGAGTTCACAGACGTTTATCTGAACTCACAGACCTGAGATCTGTTTCCTCTCTTTCAATTAGAGATAATCACGCTGCAGAGGTGGTTCTCTTTGTGCTGTGAACAAAAAACTTCCTGCTGTTGAATAACCAGAGAGAATATGAACCCAGCAGTAAATCTGCACGTCACCATATAAAGTCATAAAAACCAGAAGAGCTGCCGAGTTAGAGGAGCTCGGCCTTGACTCCTTCTTTGTGACTGATGAGCGACATGAGGAATGTGAGACGCTCCCTCCTCGCCCCCTGAGTGGAGCTCAGGTTGGAGTTTGAGGTCTCAGGGAACGAGGAACATTCTAATCGAGCAAAACACGAGAACATTCTCCAGGTGAAGGTCGTTTCTCCACAGAAAAACAAGTCTTTGAACACAACACATCCAGTTAGAACATGAGGCGTTCAGGGACACCACGCTAACTGAGCGCTACAGTTGTTTAATGCCGTGATGTGTGTGTGTGTGTGTGGGGGGGGGGGGGGGGTCTGACGCTGTGTCATCGTTTCCTCTCAGGACCTGAAAGCATGACAGTGCAATTTGTGCTCCACTGGATTAAATTAAAAGGAGGCGATGCTAATCAAGCAGATTTGAGTTAATCATCTTTTCAGTTAATCTCCCTGTGCAGAGAGAATCTGGATGGATCTGCACCCCCCCCCCCCACCCCCACCCCCACCACCACCACCAACTGCATCATGTGACAAGTCACAGTGATGCACTGGGGGGGGGGATGGCGTGGAGGGAGGGATGAGGAGAGGGGGGGTGGCAGCAGAGGAGGCAGGAGGTGATGGACAAAGTGACGGTGGAGAATAGATGGGTGGTAAGACCGAGACAAGAGGGGTGGGGGGGGGGGGGGGGTGCTGCCAGCAAGAAACAGATTATGATAAATGTCAGTCTATTATTGCCTGAATAGAATTCAGGACAGCGGAGGGGTGAGGAGGGGGAGACAGGGGGGAGGAGAGGAGGTGGGCTCGAGGTTAGTGGAGCGGTGGGTTCTGAAGTGCGACATGAAATACTGACACACACACACACACACACACACACACGCACACTGACACACACTCAGGCTGTCGGCCCTGGTCAGCGGAGGCCACATCGTGTTGTGTTGTCTCAGCAGGACGAAGAATTCATGACGACTCTGCTGCTTTAATATCAACAGAGCATCAACAGAGCTTCATTATGAACTCCAGCCAGAGGCCCAGAGCAGCTCCACGTGCAGGTCAACGCTCTGTGTGACAGAGAGGTAAGTTACCTTGAATTAAACTGTGGATCATGTAAGTAAACATGTCAACAACATAAACAAAATATTTTAAACGATAAATTATTAAATATTAAAAGTTAAATGGACGTTTCCCCTAAAGACAAGCAGAAGTCTTATCAGGAAATACAAAATGATGGACGTTCAAACTTTAAAAATATGAGATGCAAAACAGAGATGCAAACACGAAAGAGAAGAGGAACTAGCATGTACACAAATGGAGATTGTGTGTGTGTGTGTGTGTGTGTGTGTGTGTGTGTCTGTGTGTGTGTGTGTGTGTGAGAGAGCTAAGAATAGACAGGAAAAAGTGAAAGTAAGAGTGAGAAGAGCAGGAGAAGACAGAAGCAGTGTCCAGCTGTGAGTGTCTCACCCGCTCCCAGCATGTGCTAACTGCAGGATGGTGTGTGTCTGTGTGTGTGTGTGTGTGTGCATGTGTGTGTGTGTGTGTGTTTTTTTTACAGAAGTGTGGACCATCTCAGCACTAAACCATCTTCTTTAACAAGTGTTGTCTTCAGCCTCAAACAGCTGTTGGAGGGTTGAGACCTGGTTCTGAGGAGAATTTGGGTTTTAAATGGTGAAGGAGTCACTTTCTGACAAAGGGTCCTCACAACATCAGCAGGACATGAGTGTGTGTCTGTGTGGGTATGTGTGTGCCAGGGTGCAAACAGGAGCAAGCATACACAAACCGAACACACACACACACACACACACACACACACACACACACAATATGAAACGCTATTGTTTGTTTGGTCTCCTTGAAAAAAAAACATTACATAATATAATCTTCTTATGTAACTGAAGTCACCACACGTATGTCCGCACGCACGCACAGACACACAACTGTTCAAACAAATACACACGAGAGGCCGAGGCAGGATACAAGGTCACACCCGTGTAGCGCACACGTAAACACACACAAACATGCAGTTCAAAATAAACAGACACACATCCACTTCGCCCTCATTCATTCATTTATGCAATTTGCACAGTACAGTAAGCAAAGGGACACACACACACACACACGTAGTATACAAACACAGAGGGTGAACTGTGTGTGTGTGTGTGTCTGTGTGTGTCTGTGTGTGTGTGTGTGTGTATGTGTGTGTCTAAGTGTGTGTGTGTGTGTGCTTTATAGAGCAGCATGGGAATGTTATCTGCTCAGTTTAAATTCCCACACACAGACACACACACACACACACACACACTATGGAAGTGAAACGTCTGCAGTCAAATCTATTTTTGCAGTTGAACATTTTGAGTGAGTGTTGATTTTTATTTTGAGCACAGAAAACAAATATCAACAGATGTTGAGCTCAGCAGACAAATTCTGTCTCATCGTTAAAACTCCAATCGCACAAAACAGGTGGATCCTTCTCGGGGAAACCTTTCCCAGGATTCATTGCACTTTGGTGACAAACGTTTTTTTTTTCAAATCAACAACTACAAACACATCTGGAGGTCAGTCAGTCTATAGGAGGTGTCGGGGGAGGGGGGGGGGGGTGCTTCGTTGCTATAGAAGGACGCCGGTCAGATTTAAACTCTGAGACAAATGACTAAAGTTTCCTGTTCTCACAATGTGCTGATAAAAGTTCTGTAACGATACAGCACTTACATGTGAAACACACACACACACACACACACACACACACACACACACACACACACTTCGTGGCGTCCTACATACAAGCCATCACTGCTATTTGTCACCACGACCTGCTACCAAGTTCAAACTCATTAGCTGCACGTATCACATCCAACACACACCTTCTTCTTTTCAACACAATGACATTCATCTCTGCTCTGTCTCACACACACACACACACGCACACACAAACACACACAGAGCCACCGATAACACTATATATAGACCATAATGTTCCATCTCCTTTAACACAGGCCCAGTCTCACAGGAAATCCTATATGACTTTCTACATCTCACTTCCTCCAACACACTCACAATGTGTTGGATGGATATTTGTCATATAAGTGCACACACACGCACACACACACATGCACACACACAATCACACACATGCATATTTATAGACACAGCCTCTGTAATAAACTAACTCACAGTCTGGTGTCATTATCTAACAGCGTGTGCGTGTGTGCGTCTGTGTGTGTGTGTGTGTGTGTGTGTGTGTGTGTGTGTGCATGTGTGCGTCTGTGTTGAGGGTTTAAAAGTGTTCATATAAGCGTCTCCATGGAGACCCCGAGTCTCCATCTGACAGTTTTACATCAGCTCCAGACGTCCTGATTGGATGAGATTGTTTCATGATTAATAAAACAAATGTGAAAGCACAGATTCTGAAAACTGACTCATTTCATGACCGAGCACGTGAAGCAGGAAGTCGTCTCTGAACAGGAACATGTGACATGACGCTGGAGCAGCAGAGGAGCTGGTCCCAGTTTCCAATGTGCGTTGAGGTCACGTGACACGAGGCAGTTCTGGAAAACGATATTTTTACCCAGCATGCATTGAGTTATGTCAGAGAGCCACAGTCGGTTGACCCTGCTGCTTTTAACGTGGGCACAGCATGTGATGTGTGAGGTCACAGCGACCTTGACCTTTGACCTTCGACCCCCTGAACCTCTTCATCCTTGAGTCCAACTGAACAATTTGCAGATAATTTGAAGTTTGAAGAAATTTGCTTTAGCTGCTAAAAAGCCCTCGGACGTTTTCCTTCTTACAGTGAATGAATGTACAGTAACACAACTTCCTGGTTTCTCTTAACACTCTGTGTGTTACCACAGCCGAGGAAACCGAGTGTGGGACATGAACTCACGGTCCACTCGTCCTCAGCTGATGAGGAAGATGATGAGGAAGATTCAACCCGACCAGGACGTCGGCCGAGACGAGGATCTGCAGCTTCTAGTTTGATTCCTCTTCAGCGTGATGGAATCATTTCAAACTGACAAGCGACCACAGTGTTGTGTGTAATCACGTCCCCCGCGCTCGGTGGCGTCGTCCTCTGGTCCACAGCGCCCGGCATCAATCTGTGTCCCCCCCGTCCTTTTCGTTATTCCATTGTGGTGTTGAGTGTCTCCGCTGGGAGGCCCTGCAGCATCTCTCCCCGCTGGCTTCATCTTCATCCCCCCCCCCCCGCTCCACTTTATGGCTGTATTTTTACCCACATACATGCACCCCCCCCCCCCCCCCACCACCAGCCCCTCGCCCTCCACGTCCCTCTGTCCCCGGCTCGCAGCTGGACAGGACACACACAGGGCTGTAATGAGAACTCACAACGCGTCTGCAGGAGGCACGCTTCCCCCCCGATCACTGTAACCATGGAAATGTGTACCGCTGTGGTGACACACACACACAGACACACACACACACACACACACACACACACACACACACAGCACACACACACACACACACACACACGGGGCACTTGAAGCCACCCATTCTGAAAATCTTTACTCTGAACCACTTGTCGCCGCGGGAGCAGCTCGGGCCCCTGAGACCATGTTGATGTCTCGAGGGACAAAAATCACAACAACAACAACAACAACAACCGGTCAGACTAATGTTGTATTTATAATTTATGCATAAACAAGGAAGACAAATCTGGGAAAAACGCACACAGGACGTAGAACTCAGCTTTAAAGGTCAAACAGAAGACGACCTGCAGGCTGAGGATCACTGTGACCTTGACCTCTGACCACTTAACTCTAATAAGTTGATCCAATGGAAGTAAATATTTGTGTAACTGTGGAGTAAGTAGGACATTAATATTGTTGTTATAAAGTTAGTGCTCACGTCTGAGAAACAACCCTTTCATCTGATTAGTGTTTCCTGGCTCGTCCCCTGTGAGGTTATGAAACATGTTCAAATCAAATATTTACAACACGAGAGTTTCTTTCCTACAAGGCAACAACTTCCAGAAGAAAGAAAACATGGAAAACAGAAATAAAGAATTTGTTGTTGCAAAGCTGACGGAGTTGAAGGTTGGAATCGATTGGGTTTGATGCCGTTATTGATTTACTTGTATGTTTACATAAGAGTTTTTTTCATCTCTGAGTCGTGACACGGGGCAGAAACATGTGACTGACATGTGTAAGAAGCTCCACTGATTTCATTTAGGTTCTTTTTACATTTTTCTACGACACGGGGATCATTTCCTGGTGTAGAGATGTAGAGATGTAGAGGTGTAGATGTGTAGAGATGTAGAGGTGTAGAGATGTAGAGGTTGTAGAGGTGTAGTTGTGTAGAGATGTAGAGGTGTAGATGTGTAGAGATGTAGAGGTGTAGATGTGTAGTTGTGTAGAGATGTAGAGATGTAGAGATGTAGAGGTGTAGAGATGAAGAGGTGTAGAGATCTAGATGTATAGAGATGTAGAGATTGTAGAGGTGTAGAGGTGTAGAGATGTAGAGGTGAAGAGGTGTAGATGTATAGAGATGTAGAGATGTAGAGGTGTAGAGGTTTAGAGGTGTAGATGTGTAGAGATGTAGAGATGTAGAGGATCTAGATGTATAGAGATGTAGAGATGTAGAGGTGTAGATGTGTAGAGATGTAGAGATGTAGAGGTGTAGATGTGTAGAGATGTAGAGATGTAGAGGTGTAGAGGTTAGAGGTGTAGATGTGTAGAGATGTAGAGATGTAGAGATCTAGATGTATAGAGATGTAGAGATGTAGAGGTGTAGATGTGTAGAGATGTAGAGATGTAGAGGTGTAGATGTGTAGAGATGTAGAGATGTAGAGGTGTAGAGGTGTAGAGATGAAGAGGTGTAGAGGTGTAGAGGTTTAGAGGTGTAGATGTGTAGAGATGTAGAGATGTAGAGGTGTAGATGTGTAGAGATGTAGAGATGTAGAGGTGTAGAGGTGTAGAGATGAAGATGTATAGAGATGTAGAGATGTAGAGGTTGTAGAGGTGTAGAGATGTAGAGGTGTTTACATGAGAGTTTTTTCATCTCTGAGTCGTGACACGGGGCAGAAACATGTGACTAACATGTGTAAAAGCTCCACTGAGATTCATTTAGGTTCTTTTTACATTTTTCTATGACACAGGATCATTTCCCTCAGTAACAAGCTGCTCTGCTGGGGAAACTGTGGCTCTTCACCTCAAATACATTCCTGGAATTTCAGCCCATGTTTAGCAGAGAGATGTTTCAGAGTTTTGATTCATAATCAGCTAATCTCCTCATCACAGTCGACATGAAGCCACGTCCTGAACCATCTCCTCCTGAGCTCTGCATGTGTGAACGCTCCGGACGCTCCTGGTGTAAAGTCTGTGGAGATCCAGGAGAGGACGATGTGAGTAAACTCCAAGATTCACCCACAGGTCATATCTGAAAACGTCTTCTTATGCTGCAGATTTCATAAAAAAGATGCTGGCATCAACAAACAGAATCAATAAACCCGGAGACAAATGTCTTGATGCCGAGTCTCAGCTGGACGTGTCTCTGAGTCTCTTGCCCGTCGCAGTGAGGGGGACGGACATTTAAATAAAGACCCGTTCTGGAAGTTTATTGAAAGTTTCTATTGGAGGTAAGTTGCAGCGGGTGAAGAGAATATGAGGCTGAACGTGCACTGCTGCACTGCTAACGGTTTAGTACGACAATGTTGTGGGTCAGGCCGTTACGAATTTCAATTACATCGGGTGAGGATGCATTCGAGGACAGACAAACACAGACACACACACACACAGACACACACTCTCTTTCTCTATCGGCCTCATGGGGATCTCAGGTGTGCAATAAGAATATTTGCATTCACCCCAGTTTCATGCTTCAGTGACAAACTCAAAACCAAAGTGGCTCCAACCACTAACAGCTCCAAACTAATTACAGAACACACCCACATATATGGTTCATGAATGGACACGTGCATGAAAATCCACACATTCAGATATTTCCGTGCACCCGGAGCCACGCGGCTGCAGAGTCCGGCCTCCAGTCGTCTCTGTTACACAGTCGCTCCGTGTTATTGACTCTAATAAGACGTCTAGACAAGACGTCCTCAAGCGAGGAAGCAGGACATACAGAGAGAGACAGAAAAATAGAGCTGTTAGAGACCAAGCAGAGGACATGGACACAGTCATTCTTCTGACTGCTTCTCATCTCGGATCCCTATTGGGCGACTTGTAAATACATATCAGGGATTTCTTCTTCTGCTTTTTGTGCTCCTGCAGGGATGGAGATCGACTCTGAGTCGGTTGTACAAAATAAGAGAAAGTATCATAGACGGAGGTTAACAGAAACTTTTCGTAATTTCTGCAGCTGCAAGAAGGTTTGGTGCCTTTGCCGAGAAAGTGAGCACTTCTTTAATCTAATGATTCCATTCAGGGTTTCAGCGACTTTTCATCAAACCCAAATCCTTTGTTAGTTCCACTGATCAAATCTCAATGAGTTCAGCTTTCATCATTTGCAAGTAACGATTCAATTTGGATAGAAAACTTTTAGATGAAACCTGTCGCTGGATATTCTCATCAACCTCAAACTACCTGAGGAAAACAACAAAGGTTTAGTTTTTTCTGATTATGAGACATGGAACCAGCAGAGATCAAATTCATCGAGTGACACAAACTGATAAATAAAGACGAGGACAATCGTTAAAATACTCTTTTCTTCAGAATCCCTGGATCTTTATTCTAAAGACGACTGGTTAATGCATCATTTGAAAGACACACACCGAGAATCCAACATGTGTATGAACACTGCAAAGATACTTAACGGTGAGAACAAATAGCTGAGAGCAAACCATGATGGACAGATAGGAAGAGGAGGGAGAACCGAGAGAGAGAGAGAGAGAGAGAGAGAGAGAGAGAGAGAGAGAGAGAGAGAGAGAGAGAGAGGCTCCTGATAAGATAAATCAGCAGGCAGAGCGGGTGGGACACACAATGGAGACCGACAGGAAGAGAGATGGAGTGAAGATGGACGAGAAGAGACAGTCCAGTGTGTATTTGTGTGTTTGTGCGTCTGTGTCGGGCGGCGCAGTGAGCGAGCAGTGGTGACAGGCAGAGACGGAGGGCGACACACACAGAGCGCCGCTAAATAAATGAACCAGCGCTGCAACTAAGTGTGACTGAAATGTTTACGATACGGCAGCATAATGGAGAGACAGACGGGGCGAGAGACACAGAGAGAGAGAGAGACAGAGAGATGAGAGAGAGAGAGAGAGAGGAGAGAGAGTGAGAGAGAGAGAGAGAGAGAGAGAGAGAGAGACAGAGAGAGACACACACAGAAAGAGAGTGAGATGAGAGAGAGAGAGAGAGAGAGAGAGAGAGAGAGAGAGAGAGAGAGAGACAGAGAGAGACACACACAGAAAGAGAGAGAGAGAGAGAGAGAGAGAGAGAGAGAGAGAGAGAGAGAGAGAGAGGGGGAGGCCTGCCTGTCATTGAGAAAGAGAAGAAGAGGAAGAGGAGTAGGTGGGTGTTTAATGGGTGAGGCAGACAAAACAACAGGTTGAGTTAGGAGCTCGTGTCGGAGTCGTTTAGACCCACGCAGATCATTTCCCCATGCATTAGAGATGTAGAGGTATAGAGGTGTAGAGGTGTAGAGGTGTAGAGGTATAGAGGTGTAGAGGTGAAGAGATGTAGAGGTATAGAGTTGTAGAGGTTTAGAGGTGTAGAGATGTAGAGATGTAGAGGTGTAGAGATGTAGAGGTGTAGAGATGTAGAGGTGTAGAGGTGTAGAGATGTAGAGGTGTAGAGATTTAGAGGTGCAGAGGTGTAGAGATGTAGAGGTGTAGAGGTGTAGAGATGTAGAGATGTATAGGTGTAGAGATGTAGAGGGTGTAGAGGTGTAGAGGTGTAGATGTGTAGAGATGTAGAGGTGTAGAGGTGTAGAGGTGCAGAGGTGTAGAGATGTAGAGGTATAGAGATTTAGAGGTGCAGAGGTGTAGAGATGTAGAGGTGTAGAGGTGTAGAAATGTAGAGATGTATAGGTGTAGAGATGTAGAGGTGTAGAGGTGTAGATGTGTAGAGATGTAGAGGTGCAGAAGTGTAGAGATGTAGAGGTGTAGAGGTGTAGAGATGTAGAGGTGCAGAGATGTAGAGGTGTAGAGGTGTAGAGATGTAGAGATGTAGAGATGTAGAGATGTAGAGGTGCAGAGATGTAGAGATGTAGAGGTGTAGAGGTATAGAGATGTAGAGGTGTAGAGGTGTAGAGATGTAGAGGTGTAGAGATTTAGAGGTGCAGAGGTGTAGAGATGTAGAGGTGTAGAGGTGTAGAGATGTAGAGATGTATAGGTGTAGAGATGTAGAGGTGTAGAGGTGTAGAGGTGTAGATGTGTAGAGATGTAGAGGTGTAGAGGTGTAGAGGTGCAGAGGTGTAGAGATGTAGAGGTGTAGAGATTTAGAGGTGCAGAGGTGTAGAGATGTAGAGGTGTAGAGGTGTAGAGATGTAGAGATGTATAGGTGTAGAGGTGTAGAGGTGTAGATGTGTAGAGGTATAGAGGTGTAGAGGTGTAGAGGTGTAGAGGTGTAGAGGTGTAGAGGTGTAGATGTGTAGAGATGTAGAGATGTATAGGTGTAGAGGTGTAGAGATTTAGAGGTGCAGAGGTGTAGAGATGTAGAGGTGTAGAGGTGTAGAGATGTAGAGATGTATAGTGTAGAGGTGTAGAGGTGTAGATGTGTAGAGATGTATAGGTGTAGAGGTGTAGAGATTTAGAGGTGCAGAGGTGTAGAGATGTAGAGGTGTAGAGGTGTAGAGATGTAGAGATGTATAGGTGTAGAGGTGTAGAGGTGTAGATGTGTAGAGGTATAGAGGTGTAGAGGTGTAGAGGTGTAGAGGTGTAGATGTGTAGAGATGTAGAGGTGCAGAAGTGTAGAGATGTAGAGGTGTAGAGGTGTAGAGATGTAGAGGTGCAGAGATGTAGAGGTGTAGAGGTGTAGAGATGTAGAGGTGTAGAGGTGTAGAGATGTAGAGGTGTAGAGGTGTAGAGATGTAGAGGTGTAGAGGTGTAGATGTGTAGAGATGTAGAGGTTTGAGGTGTAGAGGTGTAGTTGTGTAGAGAATAGAGATGTAGAGGTTTGAGGTTTGAGGTGTAGAGGTGTAGAGATGTAGAGCTGCAGAGGTGTAGAAGTGCAGAGGTGTAAAGGTGTAGAGGTGTAGAGAGTTCACCTCCCATCCTACTTTTAAAGTGAATAATTCTGTACAGATCTGATCTCAGATTAGGATTCACTAAAACACTGTTTCCCTAATTCCATGAGTTCTACCCAGATTATCAGGATCAAGGTTCATGACACAAGGATTTATTTGTCACTGATAAGACTCAGCTTGTTGAGTTCATCCAACAATATATAAATATGATATATAGTTCTGCAGCTGAATAAAAGAGCCTACTTTGCAATTTCCCTGCATCTACACACACAGACACACACACACGTGAACTCACACACTCACATCCAGGCCACGCGGTGCAGGTGGTGGAGGAAACAATGCGATGCAGCCCTGCGGCGCCCGAGTGCAACAGTCACACACCGGCCGGCTAATTAAACTAATTGGTGACAGGATGTCGCTAACTGTTGTGCTTTAGATTTGTTGACCTTAACTCTCTGTGTCATCAATGTTTAAATTTATCCCAATTAGCGTTGTGGTCAGGAGAAGACGTGAGGAACCTCGGGAGGAGAAGAGCCGAGCTGGATTTATCAACATGATCGGCTTTAATCCACATCGGTTGAGTTCAGCAGGTTTCTACTTTCCTTTTTAAGACTCGGCTATTTCCAGTGTGTCACTCCAGCTGAGCGTCGCCTCAGGTCAACACCGACTGCTACAGCTGCATTATTACCCATTATCAATATTAACTATTGACTCTTCTGGTAATTAGTTTCCATCCCTGTCAGACACAGTGAAAAGAAGTGAGATGACCTATAACTTTATGTTTGAATTTCATTTCATTTATTTTATAACTCGTCTATTTTCATTTTAGACCGTTTAGCAGATAATTGCTTATATTCTTTTTTACTTATATCATTATTAACGTACCAGACTGTTTACATTTCCTCACACAGGAATTAGCAGGTAAACAAAGTGAATGAGTGAACTTATCCTGCGTCTCTTTGTAATCCTGTCAGAGTTAACTGAAGCAGATTATCTCTGGAACAACAAGACAATCATCACATCGTGCTCACGACTCCTCGGGGTCAGAGAGTCAGAGGGTCGGAGAGTAGGAGAGTCGGAGAGTCAGAGGGTCGGAGAGTCAAAGAGTCAAAGAGTCAGAGGGTCAGAGAGTCGGAGAGTCGGAGAGTCGAAGAGTCAGAGAGTCAGAGAGTCTGAGGGACGGAGGGACGGAGAGTCAAAGAGTCAGAGATTCAGAGAGTCACAGAGTCAGAGAGTCACAGAGTCAGAGAGTAGGAGGGACAGAGAGTCAAAGAGTCAAAGAGTCAGAGAGTCAAAGAGTAGGAGAGTCGGAGGGACGGAGGGACGGAGGGTCGGAGAGTCGGAGGGACAGAGAGTCAAAGAGTCAGAGAGTCACAGAGTCAGAGGGACGGAGAGTCGAAGAGTCAGAGAGTCAAAGAGTCACAGAGTCAGAGAGTCAAAGAGTCACAGAGTCAGAGAGTCAAAGAGTAGGAGAGTCGGAGAGTCAGAGGGTCGGAGAGTCAAAGAGTCAGAGGGTCAGAGAGTCGGAGAGTTTGAGAGTCGAAGAGTAAGAGAGTCAGAGAGTCGGAGATTCAGAGAGTCACAGAGTCAGAGAGTCAGAGGGACGGAGGGACGGAGAGTCGGAGGGACAGAGAGTCAAAGAGTCAGAGATTCAGAGAGTCACAGAGTCAGAGAGTCACAGAGTCAGAGAGTAGGAGGGACAGAGAGTCAAAGAGTCAAAGAGTCAGAGAGTCAAAGAGTAGGAAAGTCGGGAGGGACGGAGGGACGGAGGGTCGGAGAGTCGGAGATTCAGAGAGTCAGAGAGTCACAGAGTCAGAGAGTAGGAGGGACAGAGAGTCAAAGAGTCAAAGAGTCAGAGAGTCAAAGAGTAGGAGAGTCGGAGGGTCGGAGGGACAGAGAGTCAGAGATTCAGAGAGTCACAGAGTCAGAGAGTCACAGAGTCAGAGAGTCACAGAGTCAGAGAGTAGGAGGGACGGGGGGGACGGAGGGACGGAGGGACGGACACTAATGGGATGAAAAGTCAGGGACGCCCCCTCGTTGAGAGACGACAGCCACTAGAGCCCGAGCCTCAGGAGTCAGAACCAGTTTGTATCTGAAATCACTGCATGTTTCCACTGGTGTCTGGTCTGACCTCAACTGGTTTCACTGACGGATGAGACCTTGTGTCCTTCAATCTGACACACACACACACACACACACACAGACACACACACACACCACACACACACACACACACAGTCAGCTATAACAGGAGACTGTGAGTGTGTGTGACAATTATACAACCGGCCTTGTATCATCCAGTATTGTGATCATCCTGTCACTGGTAACTGCTGCTCATCATTAAATGTGATTTGAAAACCTTCAAAGTATCGGATACATTTTTATGTATGATGGAGAATTAGGGACATATAAGAAACAATATGCAGATTTCGAGGAATAACTTCATAATATTACGAGAATAAAGATGTGATTGAAAATAAAGTTGTGATTTAATGAGTCACTTTAATCGGACATCTGGTGGCCGTGAATATTTAAATAATCAATTTATATAGAGGCACCTCAAGTTTTCAAGTGTTTTTCATTCAAAACATTTTCCCTCCTAAAATTATCATAAATGTGGACATTTAAATATCGATATGTTGTCGATGAAGTTCCAGAACAAACTTTCTTACTCAGGGTCGATGTCAGTGGAAGAGAACAATTAATATAAATATCTGCAAATTGAATTCCTGCACTTTGAAAACCTAACGAGATTTTGTTCAACAAAAGAGGAAGAAGTGACCACACAGGCCAATGTCACGATTATGACTTAATGAGAGGAATGAAGAGCTGGCAGATGATGAGAGAGAGAGAGAGAGAGGAGAGGAGAGAGAGAGAGAGAGAGAGAGAGAGAGAGAGAGAGAGAGAAAAGAAGAGATGTTCAAACTGTTTCAGGAGAGATCGAGCTCCTAATGAAGCTGAGACAAAAAACTGCAGAGGGAAGATTTCATGCCGGAGAAGTGGTGATTATTTTAATTAGCCCTTGTTCAAATGTGAATAGACGTGGGGGTTCTTGTGTGTGTGTGTGTGTGTGTGTGTGTGTGTGTGGTGTCTTACTATCCCCAAGTGGAATCAGTGCTTTGAAAGAAGTCTGTTTACGCCCGGCCGCCGTGTGGACCAGCCGGTCTCCACGTCTCCGGCTCATTAACAAACAGCTCCGTCCATCACTAAGAAAAATGTCCCAAATGAATCCCACTGATGAAAATGGGTAAATAATAAAACGTTTTTAGCTTCTATTCTATTCATGTGTTTTTAAAAGGTGTAAGTTTGCTCTGCTGTGGATTCTTGGTCAGCCGGGACTGAGGTAAAGCGGGTCGTACACTGACCAGAAGGTCGTTGGTTCCATCCTTAAAGCTTCCGAACCCAGAGATGAAATCCTATCAACCAACATTGGTGTCGACATTTTTCTGCATAACTTTTTATAGAAGCACCAATTTTTCCACTTCAGACAAACTAACATTTTTCCAAATCCTCCGCTGTGGATTTATTTAAAGCAGTAAAGTGAAACCAGGTGGATGTTAACATGTTCATCATGTTCTCCGATCAAATCCTCAGCTTCCTGCTTCCAGACAGAAACACACTCCGCCTCCAGGAACCGGCCAAGAGCTGGAAACAAGGAGAGGAGCCAGATGGAGAAGTCGGGAGACGCCAGGATTCTTCTCTTCTTTCCCCGTCTCAGTGGCCAAGAAGAGACGCCCTCCCCCGAGGTCAGAGGTCACGCCCCACGTTCAGGAAATGGCTGCTTGAGGACAGAGGAGCTGATCAGAGTCTTAACGAGGAGGTTTTCATGATGTGTCCACCCAGCGGGACCGAAATGACCTCAGCATCTAAATCCACAGACGGACGCTTCGCTGCAGCTGGACAGAACATCTGTTCGCCCAGATCACACACACATGAAAAATTAATATCGAGTCATGTGCGTAATTTCAGCTTCAGGGTTTTGTTGCTGAAACGTTCGAGGTCTGGAGCGAGCGCTGTCAATGGAAGATGGACGACATGGGACCTCTCAGAAGTGAATGGCTGCAGTAGAGCTCATAAATCCTCCATGTTAGCAGACGGGACATGAACCAAACTCAAAAGCCAAAGTAGGAGACATGTTCCAAAGACGGTGTCCTCTTTGTCAGGGGTCACGGGGCCAGAGCCTCCGTACGAAGGGACAGGGACCTGTCTCGTCCATAATCTGAGTGCAACCGTCCAACTTCTCCTCTCTGGGAAAACTGACTATATAGAAACACATATAATACAGAGAACGTATAGAAAACCTGTGTTTCTTTGTCGCGTCCTTGATTTAACATTTCAAAACTGAGAGAGCTGCTTCTGAGGTCAACATCCCCGAGTGAGCAGCTTCCTCATTATCCTCCAGTGGAGAAACCGTCCGAGGAAAAGTCTCGAGCTGAGAAAACACAGGTGTTTGTTCGAGGTGGAGGCGGAGGTAGAGAAACCCAATCCCCTCCGTGCTGCAGTTGTGTGTTTAACCGTTTGTAAACACACAATCACGACAACGTTACTCTGATGTCTGCTCTCAATTAGTCAAAGTTAAATTGAAGGATTTCGAACAGTCGTGTTTAGAACATGTCATCATTTACATTTTCACAAAAGAAGAAACTGCAGGAGTTTCCTCAGATGAAAGAAACACGCTCACATGACCACGTAGCACAGGAGCATTCTGGGTAAACCGTGCATGTAAAGTGAGCATTTCCCTTGTGAGTCACAGCCTCTCTGCACACGGCACGAATAAAACCACGCTGGCCGCATGTCGGTTTTCCACAAACTGTACATGATGTCACTCAGCAGCCCGACATGTGGAGAGGGTTTTATATAGAAATGATAAATCATGCAGCATAAGCCTGGGAGGAAATGGTGAATTCTTGTATGCGATGTCATAGGAGGCGGATTGAAGACGACAGCGAGCAGCAGAACGTCCATCAGGAAAACACATCGATGGTTCACACAGTCCCAGCACGAGGACTGTCCTCCCATCAGGAGACCAGCAGCTGCTCCCAGTTCATCAGCTTCACTTCAGCTCTTATCTCGAAGGCCGTTGTTTGTCAGATCGTCAACAAGTCCAATAAAAAGAGAATGAAAACATAGAGGAAGTCGTGACCTCGTGTCTTTTACATCTGAACTGAAGCCTGGAAACTTTCCTGAAACTTTCTGGAGCGAGTGAGAACGTAAATGTCCAAATCAGTTATTTTCACTCTGTGGCTTCAATGGAAAAAAGCTAAATATCCTCTAGTTTTGGTGGAACAATGAACTTTGCTTGAAGATGATCAAATCTGTTTATTATACTATGTGGATCAATGAATCGTTTAATTTCTGCAGGTCGTATCCTCTGAGGATTGTGTTTCCCTGAAGTTCAGAGACATTTTCACTCGTGTTGTTTTCTCACCTGATCTGCTTGGTCCAGTTAAAACAGAATCCGATTGTGGGTTATCTTTGAGAGCAGTAATTTGAACGTTTAAATGAAGCTGTGCAGTTAAACTCTGAACACCAGGTAGCAATCAGAGACTCTCATCAGAGAATAACCGTGATGACGGGTTCATGATGAAATGTACACAGAGGAAATAAAGACTCTGGGAAACAGCAATAACCGAAAGAAGAATATTATTTTTAACAGCCAGAAGCAGAGTGTCAGTCCAGAGCAGTGGGAGGAAGCACGAGTGCAGTGTTGCTTCTTGTGTTTCTGTTTCTGCTCCTCGTCTCCTGCTCTCGTCTTTTTCTCATTCGCTTCCTCCGCACGATGATTCACGGCGACTCGCTGCCTTCAGAAGCACCTGACCGTCCCCCTCCACTTATGTGGCTCACAATCCACCACCCTCTGTGTTATTATTGGCGCTCGGCTCTTCTCTCGCTCTCCTGCCATTCGTTTTGCAGGGCTGAATAAAGCTGGCGCCGGGGCGAGCGACCACAGGGATGAGGCGAGAGAGAGAGAGAGAGCCCTGGTTTTATAACTGCAACAATATCTGACATTATTTCTTCAAATGTCACAGTTCCTGGGATGAAATGTTGAGAAACTGCAGAAGTTCACTGAATGAACCCTGTTGTTGAGAGTAAAATCGGATTTCAGTGCAGATCCTGTATTTATCTGTGCACATACTTTGTCCTATATGGAAAATGCACCTGTTGTTCTTCCTGAATATTCAAATGAATTCTTTGGAACCGAGAACTGGGAGGCGGGACAACGTTAGACACACATGAACATTGTCCTTGTAAATGTACTTTGATAAATGTGACATTAAATCCAGCATTAGTGTATTTAAAGATATATATATATATATAGATGCATAGTTACAGCTCAAACACACACTGAAGTGTTCAGTGTGTCTCCGGCTCAGTGAAGATGTCGGAGCTCGTTCTCCCTCCTCACAGCAGATATGAAATCTCTCTGTTGTTCTGTGACTTCCTCTGTTTTCATATCACTGGTGTTTACTGCCAGTCACCACAGGAGGAGATGAACCCCCCCCCCCTGACCAGCTCCTCATCTGTCAAGGAACTCTCTGACTGGTGTGTATTTACGAGGAGTCTGTTGTTTTCAGAGCGACTTCCTCCTCTGGTGCAGCAGTTAACGTGAAGAACTGCTAGTGTGTGTTTTAATAGACTGTAAGAAATGAAGCGGAGCCCTGCTGTGTTTCCTCCTTCACACACGGGGACATCGTTCAATTCATTATTAAATATTATCTTAAAAATAACTTCCCTGCAGCACGTTCAGTGGAGATTCCGGAGAATAATGCAGAATCGAGTTTGGACTCTATGAATAAATTAATGAAGATGTTGTGTGTGAGCTGCCTGTCGTCCTCTGATAGAACCATTAAGACCAGTAAACAAAAAGAAACTGGTTTGAAACTGGTTTGAAGTCTCTGAAATAGAGATTTCAACGATGATGTCACAGTTTACTTTACAGATGACAACTGTTGCTTTGTGTAATGAACCAGAAACAACAACAATGACAGCTTCATACCGGTTCCTCCACATATGATTTAATATATTAATTAAAATAATGTCCTGATTCCTGAGCTCTGGATCTTTAAGAGGACAGAGGACAGAGGACAGAGGACAGAAGACAGACAGACGTCTTCACACATTTAATAAAGATAAATTCATCAATAACTCAAATAATCATCACCAGTTGCAGCTACTCTGAATATTAAAGGCTTTAAATCAGACTCTATGGAGAATCCTTAATGTTTGTATTGAGGGGATGAATATAATATTAATATGTGATGATGTGTTTTGGTTCTCAAAGCTTAAAGTAGGTGAACTAATTACATCTATAGTTAATCATTAATTGTTATCAAGCAGCTGTGGGTTTATGGGTCACTTGCAGCTTTATGTTAAGATAAGATAAACGGAGCTAATCTGCTGCAGCTTCATGTGCAGCATGAGACGCTGAAACACAACTTTAATATTTATCTACCACCGCTGTGTCGGTTTGGAAACTGTCGAGGTCGCGACCTCCAAAAATCCACCGAATAATGATCATTTGAAACCATGGAAACACACGTGAGCGGCAGCACATCTGAAAGAGAGAGAGAGGGAAAGAAAGAGAGAGAGAGGGAGAGAGAGAGAAAGAGGGAGAGAGAGAGAGAGAGAGGGGAGGGAAAGAGAGAGAGAGAGAGAGATAGAGATAGAGGTAAAGATAGACAGAGAGACAGAGAGGTAAAGAGACAGAGAGACAGAGAGGGAAAGAGAGAGAGAGAGAAAGAGAGAGAGAGAGAGATAGAGATAGAGGTAAAGATAGACAGAGAGACAGAGAGGTAAAGAGACAGAGAGACAGAGAGAGAGGGAAAGAGAGAGAGAGAGAGGTAAAGAGAGACAGAGAGACAGAGAGGTAAAGAGACAGAGAGACAGAGAGGGAAAGAGAGAGAGAGAGAGAGAGAGAGAAAGAGAGAGAAAGAGACAGAGAGGTAAAGAGACAGCGAGACAGAGAGGGAAAGAGAGAGAGAGAGAGAGAGAGAGAGAGAGAGAGAGAGAGAGAGAGAAAGAGACAGAGAGGTAAAGAGAGACAGAGAGACAGAGAGGTAAAGAGAGAGAGAGAGACAGAGAGGTAAAGAGAGACAGAGCGACAGAGAGGTAAAGAGAGAGAGAGAGACAGAGAGGTAAAGAGAGAGAGACAGCGACAGAGAGACAGAGAGAAAGAGAGAGGTAAGAGAGAGAGAGAGAGAGAGAGAGAGAGAGAGAGAGAGAGAGAGAGAGAGAGAGAGAGAGAGGTAAAGAGAGAGAGAGAGAGGTAAAGAGAGAGAGAGAGAGAGAGAGAGAGAGAGAGAGAGAGAGAGAGAGAGAGGTAAAGAGAGAGAGAGAGAGAGGAGTTTTCCCTGCTCATCAGAAGGAGACCTGGTTCAATCCGGGTGGTGTTGGGTTCGTGTCCCGTCGTGTTCTGTGTGTCACCTGACGATGAAGCTCCACACCCAGTGTTTGTTCAGCTCCAGGCCTCAAGCAGCTACACTCAGGTAATTGTGCTGCAAACACAATATGATGATGACAATCGCACAATATGATGATGACATGAAAAGCTGCTCGTGTGAAAACTGCTCATTGTTGCTGACAAGCAAGGAGGCGGGAAAATCACGATTCAATGTAGAATTCATTCTTCATTCAAAACATGGAAAATAAAAAACAAGCATCAGACTCTGGATCCACTGAAGGAACCAAGTTTGGACCTCACAGAGCCAATAATTAAGTTATTAACTCTTTTTTTTTAACAAACTATATGTGTGTGTGTGTGTGTGTGTGTGTGTGTGTGTGTCTGTGTGTGTGTTTCCATTTGAATATGCTCTTCACTCACACTCCCACCCCCCCCCCCCCCCTCCAGTTACTTTGCATTGTAACATTTCATTTCCCACAATGATCTGCTTCAAAATAAAAGACCCTTGTTCAAACCCTCTGATGAAGTCATTTCAGCCTGTGACCTGTTTTCACTTCAGATTCAAGTTCCTTTATGAAAACAGTGCACGGCTGGGGGGGGGGGGGGGGGGGGCGTCAAGGGGCAGGTCCTGTATGCCGTTGTCATGGTAACAGGTGTGTGCATGTGTGTGTCTGTGTGTGTGTGTGCGATGCGGTGCCAGGGAACTCCGCTGTAGTCCTGATGAAGTCAGAGCAGCCGACTCTGGCAGCTGCACAACATTCCTGCCCTATACACACACACACACACATGTACAGTGACTCACTCGCAAAAAGAAAACGCACTCAAACTCCTGCACACACACACACACACACACACACACACACACACACACACACACACACACACACACACTCAGCAGCTCCTGACTACCTTCAGTGTGTTCATTGTAACAGACGATAATAACAACACACAGGCCGACACACCCAGCGGCCTCACAACACGTCAGCTGCAGTGGAGCCGGCTCGTATCAGGACGTCTGCAGGTTCGGATCAGAACATCAGAACATCAGAACATCAGAGCATCAGAGCATCAGAACCAGAGGAGCAGGAAGTGGAATCCAGCATCTTCACCTGAAGGGCCGAGGTCTGGTTCTGAGCTCCAGCTGAACTCGAGTCCATAAGAAGAAACGTGCGCGTCACGATAACATCATTAGTGACATTCCTGCTCTGTGCAGCAGCAGAGATTAAATACCTCAGTGCCCAACGTGATAACACAACATTTGTGTAGTGGGATCGAAGAGGACGCTCTTTCCTCCACTGGCCTCATTCGCTTTTAAACAGATGAATTTCACAATAAAAGCCCGGCAAACTGATTTCCTTATGGGAAGATTCGCGTCTGCAACCAAAAAGCAAAACTGTAAAAACCCTGAAAAGAAGCAAAAAACACACTGAGAAGGAAGAAGACAAAAAGAAACATGGAAGTAAGAACCAGAAAAGAACCAGAGAGTAACTGAGTAACTCAGTGTGAACGAGAAGAAGCTGAAAAGTGGAAGAGAACCAGAGAAAGAACCAAAAAGGAACCAGAGAAGAACCTGAAGAGAACCAAACAAGACCTGATGTGACACAACGAAGGTTAAACAGCAGACAATGTGTGTCTGTGTGTGTGTGTGTGTGTGTGTGTGTGTGTGTGTTGCCCTCTAGGATGAAGCTCAGTCTCTAGAGTCCCCCCCCCCCCCGGATATATATATATGACCAGCAGGCGCCGGTGACCTCTCACACAAACATCACGTTCTCTCTCTTCTTCACTTTCTACAACCTGTCGAAACACATTCCTCTTCTCAGAGGGAACTCAGAGAAACATGGCCGCCGGCGAGAGGAGCGACAGCTGTGCGACGCAGAGATGTGTTTATACTGATATGTGTGTGTGTGTGTGCAGAGAGGGGGGGGGGGTTACAACAGGAAGTGATTTGTAGATATAAACGGCGTGCACCCCCACTCCTCTCTCGCCCTCTCTCTCTCCCCTGCCACAGTCGCTCTGGCAGCAGCTCAACTTCAAACTACTTTGTGTTTTTCAGTTATTCACTTAAAACATGTCTGCTCGGGTGTTTTAGCTCCAGAGCTGGAGACCTGCACCTCCTCTGGAGTGAAGGTCACGGGTTTAAATCCCACATCAGTCGCATTAACTCTAATAACAGACATGAGCTCTCTCCCTCTCTCACATGCTTTCAGTGAGTGTCTCTCTCTCATTTCCTCTCTCCCGTGCTTTAGGTGAGTCTCTCTCTCTCTCTCTCTCTCTCTCTCTCTCTCTCTCTCTCTCTCTCTCTCTCTCGCTCTCTCCTTGCAGCAGCTGGGATGAGGTGGTGTGTTCCCACAGAGACGTGGCACCAGCAGCACCGTGACACTGGGACACAGAGGACCCTCAGTGGGCCTATCGGCTCTGCTCTGCATGCTCATGCACACAAAACGCACAACAACAACAACAACACAGAATCACAAGGGAAACGTTGTCATTTCTCTTGACCGGTTTCCAGGAGGACGTCGGGAACAAATCATTGTTCACTCGCGGGCTCAGCGGGAGTCGGACGGGCGAGCGGGGCGAGCGGAGCGGAGCGAGAACAATCAAGTGAAGGAACACAACGGGAAACACATCAAAGTGGAGCTGAATGCAAGAGACAGAGCGACTGGAGAGGAGCAGCAACACAATGTGGAGTCTGAGTGCAGCTGGTGCAGGAGGCAGGGAGGGATCAGAGACCCACATGGCTCTGTGTCGGAGCCCAGACCAAAATAAACTCATATCAAACACAGACAGGGATCCACCGAGGCCTTCTCTAGAGTTCCATCACGTTCAACAGCAGGAGGCTCATCTGTGCACGTTCCACTTCAAAACAAAGGGTTTAATGGAGAGTTTCACATCACAGCTTTAAAACCTGAGCAGCAGACGTGACATAGAGCAGCAGACAGAACATAGAGCAGCAGACGGGACATAGAGCAGCTGGAGTCATAGGGTCGGTCCGACACACGGGACCAGAGTGAAGAACAGCATCTCTACTTCAGAGAAAGAACTCTGATGATTCAGAGAATGTACTTTCCTCTTATCTTCAGGCAGCTCTGTTAGGGGGCGTGTCCGATGGGGGGTTTGTTGACGTCACATGACATCACAATGATATTTCAGTGTTTTCTCCTTTTATCATAGACTTTTTAAATTTGCTAAACTTTTACTTCCACAAAAACAAAACTGTTTGGATTGTTTTTGATTGATCTTAAATGTGACGGGCCTCAGAATGAAATCATCAAATTCCAGTGTGAACATGTGCAAACACACATTCCTCCCGCTGCCTCTGCACCTTCACTGAAACAACACAAGATCAAACAGTTGCTGTCAGATTCATGTTCAACTCGTGGATCTGCCGCTTCACTATCATATCCTCATGTTTCACTTCCCGCCTCACTGGACCGCTGCCGGTCTGAGTTCATCCTCCACGTCTTGTTCCTGTGACTCACGAGGAGGGTTTAGATAAAACCAGTTAACGTGTTGATTCACCGAGCTGAAGGACCGGGGGGAGACTCTGCCCTGATGCATCAAGGCTCTACACGAAAGCCGGAGAGAGACAGCGAGCAGTCAGGCGACGCAGCGTCCTGTCAGAGACACGTCCAACCAGGGCGTCCCCTGAGCCTCGTCCTGGAGAACCTGTCCATGTGTGTGTTCTCACTCGCTCGTGTGTTAATCCCACTCCGTCTGCGGTGAGCCGGGTGTTTGCCTTCTGGCCTGTTACACAGTAATGCTGTAAGCTAATTGCTGGTGGTTTGCCGGTGGAAAATTAATGTACCAGCCTGACCCTAATGTGTTGAACTTGATTGAGATTAACGTCCCTTTAACTCGCGCTCAGTACGAGAGGAGGCGGCCGCTGCAGCTCATCCGTGCAGAAGTGGCAACGGCCTGAATAACAATGCATGAATGAGGGAAACGATCCTGAAGGATGAGATGCAGTTAGAGATTTTTCATTTGGAACGACCCCGACAGAATATACACGAGTCTATCAGAAAGATAAACCCTGATTCACAAATCAACTTTTATTAGCCACAGAGAAAATGGGAGTTTGAAAACTCTTGTGCTTGGCTTCACTCCGCTGCAGCTCGACATCTCTCTGGCTGCCGTGCATCCTTCAGGATTTCCAGAGGGCCTTTCTCCAGAGCCGGAGCACATATAATTGTTTTCCTATTAAACTGGAGAAGGAGGAAGAGTTATTTCTGGCAGAGCGGGTCAGGAGGTGACTCGGCTGCTGGAGCTTTGTCAAGTCTTGGATGGACATGAAACTTTCCCGCATGAATCATCAGCACAAGAGATCACCGAGCGCACAGGGAACTTCTGGTTTGGTTTAGTATAAAGTTTCAGATACGAGGTTGTGTAATAAAGTGGATGAATAAATGCAAAATTGCTGTTCGGATCCGGTCAGATCCTGGGTCAGTTTGATTCTCTAGACGCTCAGTCTGGTTAGAACATAACAGCATCAGTCCCGTCTCCAGAGGCTGAATCACCAAACTGACAAACTGCCCTCGAGCCCCGAAGGTTCATCTTCTCGCTCAGCTCGGCCATGATGAGTTTTAAAATGTGTTATTCTCACTAAAGAAGAATGTCAAGTGATTGTTCTGCATATTATCCAACAAACTTTTTATTATTTTCTTCCTTAAAAACAAAAAAATATCTGATTCAATGAACCAATCGTCAATTTTCTAACTGGTCGAAACAGAATTGGATCTTTGGAAACAGTTTGCAAATAGCTCTCTCATGTCGGGGGGGAAATCAATAAAAAAGATAAATTAATATAAGATAAATCCCTGACCTGCAGGAGCCGACTTGAATCTTGAATGTATTTCCACAAATGTATGTGTGTGTGTGTGTGTGTCCCGTGTGTGTGTGTGTCCCATGTGTGTGTACCATGCGTGTGTGTGTGTGTGTGTGTGTGTGTGTGTGTGTGTGTGTGCCGACAAGTTGTTCTCAGGTTCAGGTGATTGTACGACTATCAGCTCGACCATGTCAGTGATTAATGTCCATACTGTCCCACATTCCCTCAGAATTGTAAATTAAATGTTATCTGCTCTTGCTGGTATTTCAACAAAGACCCCCCCCCCCCCCACACACACACACACACACACACACACACACACACACACAAAAGAACGTGAAGCAGAAACTGAGTCTTTCCATGCAGCGGAGATCCACAGATTTCCAACATTATTAAACACGTCAGGGTGAATTTGAGGAAACATCTCCTCGAACATCCTGGGATGAGGAGCTGGAACAAAAGGATCCAGAGACTCACACAATGTGGAACAATAAGATTTGAACAACCTTAAAGTTAATTATGTGGAAACAAACGTGGGGAAACATGATGATGATGAGGTGAAATCTCTTCTCCATTACACCCACTCCACATGCAGACTCTCGCTGAATATGCAATTATTGCCTCCGTGCAACAGTCGAGAGTCTGCAGACGGAACAAGGGCGTCCTTAATTGCCTGCATGTGTGTGTCTGTGTGTTGTAGAGGAGTGTGTGTGCAGGAGGTAACGTGTGTTGTCTTAGTAATTCGAGCTGTGGGAGCGAACCTCTGCCTCTCGACTGGGATCCTCCAAACAAATCCCCCTAAAATGAGCCGTTTGATCTGGAACCCTCTTATCCTCCGTTCTGAGTCCAACCTGCCACCAGGTCTCACCTTTATAAAGTGAAACTCACTCAAGCTGCCTTCAGATGGATTCACCAGGAAATCTGCTGGAACGCTGCAGTTTGACATTTTAATGAATTTCTAAAGTATCTAGAACAGAACTGGATACGACAAACACCTCCACAACGACCCTGAAGTCCTTTGAATTCAATCGAGCTGCAACAAGCTGCACAGATTCATAAACATCAGTCGTCTAAACACGTCTTCTGTCTCACAATGTTAAATAAAGTTTAAACCAAAGTTCAGGATCTGCCCTCTGGTCTGGATCCAAACTGTGATCGTCTACTCTAGATCATAATCCTGCTGACACACAAACAAACCAAGCCCTGAAAACTGAGGGTTTTTGTGTTGCTCCCTCTTTGTACATTAAGATTAAGAAATAATATGTATTGTATCCTAATTTATTTATTTCTGTTTTTATAAGCTTCCTTTAACGAACTCCATCTCCAATGAACCTTAGTTGTTTGTGGATTGAACATCAGAAGCTGAAGTTTCAGCCTGACAGATGAGAAAAACAGACTAAAGCAAGTTCCAGTGATGTAAGAAACGTTCTTCATATGGACGGTAGTTTTTATATATTTATATATTTATACTGTTCAGAGTGACTTTAAATCAGAGGTGGTGACATCAGGACGTCGTCTCTGTGCAGCAGATTAATCTGTTTAAACTGTTTCATCATTAAGACGTTTTCACACCTGAGAGTTTCCTGGTTTGATTTGGTCTCACATTGTAATTCAGGGACAAAAGATTTGTTTGTATAGATGGTGTCTGTTTACAGGTGTGTGTGTGGGGGGGGGAGGTAGTCTTTCTGTTTGAATGGAGAATATGAATGAAATGCTTCATCTGGTTGCCATTGTATTCAGCATGAGCGCCTTCAGGCGCAGTATTACACAGTACTCCACAGTACTACACAGTACTACACAGTACTCCTCAGTACTCCACAGTGCTCCACAGTACTACACAGTACTCCTCAGTACTCCACAGTACTCCACAGTACTCCACAGTACTACAGTACTCCTCAGTACTCCACAGTACTACAGTGGTCCACAGTACTCCACAGCCCTCCACAGTACTCCACAGTACTACACAGTACTCCAGAGTACTCCACAGTAATTGTCAGTACTCCACAGTACTAGATTATATCTTTAAAAAAAGACTAATCACTTATTTAAAGAAAGTTGTGGTAGAGTAAATTCAACCTTATGATCTGATGTCAGATGTTCAGTCTCTAAACTGTCGTCTCCTTGAGGCAGATTCTGAAGTGAGGGGGGGGGGGGGGGGGGGGGGCACTGAGCCCCGGCTGTCACCGCTGACTGGCGCCTGTCAGCGACATCACTCCTCTCTGTCACTTCCTCCACCGGCTGCAGTCAAAGGCCTCTCTGTTCTGCTGGTTCTGCCGGATGAGGCCGGGCTCGAGACCTCGTGGAGACCAGGACCTTCCCTGAGACATGGAGCTGAGACATGGAGCTGAGACATGGAGCTGAGACATGGAGCTGAGACATGGAGCTGAGACATGGAGCTGAGACATGGAGCTGGACATGGAGCTGAGACATGGAGCTGAGACATGGAGCTGAGACATGGAGCAGAGACATGGAGCTGAGACATGGAGCTGAGACATGGAGCTGAGACATGGAGCTGGACATGGAGCTGAGACATGGAGCTGAGACATGGAGCTGAGACATGGAGCTGAGACATGGAGCTGAGACATGGAGCTGAGACATGGAGCTGAGACATGGAGCTGGACATGGAGCTGAGACATGGAGCTGAGACATGGAGCTGAGACATGGAGCAGAGACATGGAGCTGAGACATGGAGCTGAGACATGGAGCTGAGACATGGAGCTGAGACATGGAGCTGGACATGGAGCTGAGACATGGAGCTGAGACATGGAGCTGGACATGGAGCTGAGACATGGAGCTGAGACATGGAGCTGAGACATGGAGCAGAGACATGGAGCTGAGACATGGAGCTGAGACATGGAGCTGAGACATGGAGCTGAGACATGGAGCTGAGACATGGAGCTGAGACATGGAGCTGAGACATGAAGCTGAGACATGGAGCTGGACATGGAGCCGAGACATGGAGCTGAGACATGGAGCCGAGACATGGAGCTGAGACATGGAGCTGGACATGGAGCTGAGACATGGAGCTGAGACATGGAGCTGAGACATGGAGCTGAGACATGGAGCTGAGACATGGAGCTGAGACATGGAGCTGGACATGGAGCTGAGACATGGAGCTGAGACATGGAGCTGAGACATGGAGCTGAGACATGGAGCTGAGACATGGAGCTGGACATGGAGCTGAGACATGGAGCTGAGACATGGAGCTGAGACATGGAGCTGAGACATGGAGCTGAGACATGGAGCTGAGACATGGAGCTGAGACATGGAGCTGAGACATGAAGCTGAGACATGGAGCTGGACATGGAGCCGAGACATGGAGCTGAGACATGGAGCTGAGACATGGAGCTGAGACATGGAACTGAGACATGGAGCTGGACATCAGCTTCATGTGAGACAGACTGAGAAGGTCACAAACCTCCGTCAGATGCTTTCAACGTCACACCAATCGAATGACCTCAAAGTCGAGGGTTGTGACAAGTGCTCAGATCATCTACTCAAGTAAAAGTACTGGTACCAGAAAGTAATAATACTCCATTACAAGTCTACATACAGAGGTACTGACGTTTAATCAGAAAAATATACCTAATGGATTCAGAACATACCCACTGTTATACCTTTATAAATATATCTCAGGGATTTTAGAAGTATTTAACTGCTGCAGCTGCTCGTGATCGAGACACTTTGACATTTAGTTGATTAATTGTCTCGTCCAGCCAAAGTAAAAACACGTGAATGGTCTGGACCTCGATTCCTCGGCTACACGCCATCATCACTACCGGCTGCAAATCACATAGAAGTTACGATTCTTAGTTTCAGGTGATTCGACCCTCGTGAAAACATCCTTGTTGTCAATAGATCTTTTTAAATCCTAGAAACTACAGCTGTGAGGTAAAGTACAGGAAGAAGGATGAGTGTAAAGTACAGGTACTTTGATTTACTCCAGTGCAGCACTTGGGTTAATGTACTTGGCCACAGCGGCCGGAGGGAAAGGTGAGAACCTGCGGTGAAGAGGCTGATCCCCAAACCTGATCCTCCTGCTGCCTCCATCACAACCAGTGACCTGCAACCTGAGCACTGGTGAGGATGCTGGAGAAACCGTCACCATGACGCTCGACCAGTAGGTGACTGGTCTCCACCGCCTGAACCCTGAGGCTGTAAGGAACGATCCCAACGACAGGAGCCACTGTTTTCAGACACTTTCCGACCACGGGGCTAAATCCTTGAAAATATGTCTCAAAGCTCAAAGGGAAAAAGGCTTTAATCCTTTAAGATGCTTTTAATTTGAACGATGCGAGTGTTCGAGGTGTGAGGCAGGAGGCCGAGGTTACTCATGACACGGTGACACGGTTATCCTGTCATCGGAGAATGCGGTGAGGCCACTTTACGCACTGTGGCGTTCGAACATTACGCACATGCGATGCGAGCGGACGTGTTATCAGCTGCTGTCACATCTGCTGCGGCCTCGGAGGACGCAGCTGTGAACTGGTGTGTGAACTGGTGTGTGAACTGGTGTGCGAAACCATTCTCCCTCGTGTGTTTACTCCAGATTCTTAGAGAGACACGTTCTTCCACTTGTTGCACCACAAACACTACTCTACTTGTTTTGGCACCATTTCTCCCAACGCACGTTTCTTTCTTTACACCACTATCTGAGCACTGGGAGCTAACTGGCTCCAGCAGGAGTTTGAACCACTGGTGTTAACAAGCACTTTGTTTTCTTTACCTTGATGATGCTGCTCCGGCGCGGGGCCGCCCTCACGGACTCCAGGAGGATGGTGTCGGTGTCCTGGCCGCCGCCGCCGGGGAGGACCACTCCGCTCCGCCGGCCGCGGGACGCCCTCGGCGGGATGAAGTCCGGAGCTGCGTCCCGGCACAGCGCGTCCCCGTGTCCGTCTCTCTCAGACATGTCGATGAGGAGAAGCGGCTCGACGAGGAGGAAGAAGAGGGATGATGAGGATGAAGAGGAGGAGAGTGACTCTAATGAAGTGGGATCTGATAAAGTTTGACTTGGCTGAGAGTCGGTGCCATCGACAGGAGGAACTGGCTCCGTGCGGCAGCGGCTCGGAGGGACTCTAATCACCCGGGTTTGGTTGGCTGTGGTCGGATGTTCTCATCGTCACTGGGCGCAGACAGGAGCTGGTTTCAGGCTGAGAGTCCCAGTTGCTCTCGGTCCCTTCCGGCGCCGCGGACACGTCTCGAATCAAAACATCGCACGCACGGACAGGAACCACTTGGATGAGCTGGCGCGCTCCGCCGAATTACGCGCAACAAGTCTCCAGCGTTCCCCGTGTGGCTCGCGTTGGAGGCGGGCAGGACTTGTGGATAATCCCGCTCCAGCAGCACCAGCAGCACCAGCAGCACCAGTAGCAGCGGATGATGGGACGGGGGGTGAGGCGCTGGGAGATTCTCCGGCGTGCGGCTGCAGCTCCCGGTGGATCCCTGCTCCTTCCGCGTCTCCCCCGGTCACACGTCGCTGTCCGGGTGCAGGAGGCCAGTGGCTGCGCGTGAGGGAGCGGATCCGGTGGCTCCTCGGGCGCGCGGGACTCGATCTGGACTCCGGAGCCTCCGCTGAGGTTCAGAGCAACAACACGAGACTTTGACGAGGACCTGGAAGAGGACTGACAGCAGCACCGCCTCCGACCCGCCACCTCTCCACCTCTCCCTCCCTCCCTCCACCCGGCTCCTCCTACACGCTGCCACCCCCACCCCCGGATCGTGACTGACGCGTGGAGCAGCCAATACGCGCAGCCGCCGGGAGATTTGGAGGCAGCTGAGGCCTCTGATTGGTGGAGCAGCGTGTCCCTCAGGTAGAGAGGGATCCGCCCACTTAGTGTCTAATGACCACAGACCAGACACACGCACACACACATACACACACACACACACACACATGGACTGATGTCTGCTTAACTTCTTATTTATGTATTATGGAATATGTGTAATTTGTGTAGTTTCTGTTATAACATGTTGAAAACCGTCCTGACGTCGTTAAACGAAGCTCTTCACTGAGTTACAGTGAAATCTGTGAAGTGGTTTCCAGCGTTATCCAAACAAATGCTGAAGAAAAACAGAAACTCTTCCAGGGGCAGGAAATTAACTTAAAAAAAATGATTTGATTATTTTAAAGGATGTTCTGATGTTATCCAGATAAATCCTTATAATCTGTTATTTACACCAATCTTTTTATTAGTTTTATGGATCATACAGAGCACACTATCAGACCATTAGCAACCAATGACAAGTCAGAACAAAGATCCAAAGAAGTAAAGGAAGAAAGAAAAATAAATATTAGATCATAAAGTAAATAAAAGAGAAGAACAACATCCAAACGTTTAAAACCAACAATCCTCTCGTCTGTTGTGAGTCTGTGTTACTTTCCCATGATGCACCTGACTCACATGCGGTGCCCGGCTGACCTCTGACCTGTGATCATTGTCCCGTCGGAGTGACGGGCGGAACAGTAAAGATCGGTCGTCAGTGCGGAGCTGCAATAAACGTTCGATACACAACTCATCACAACCGCCTGTTCTCCTCGTGGGCTCCGGAGGTCGGGGGGGTCAGGGTCACGGAGACAGCGGCGATTTAGTGTCTTGCACAAGGACACGTGGGCAGCGATGGTGGAGCGGCAGTGTCTCTGTCTGGAGGACAGGATTCATCCTGAGCTGCAGCAAACACCTCCTACATTCATCGTGAATCAGTCTCATCAGTACTGGAGAAAGTACTCAAACATTTCAGTGAGGTGAAAGTACAAATACCTCATTGACTTTATCCTCAGGTAAATAATAATAATCTGTTGATTACAGATATTATGCATCATCGGACCCTTGAGAAAAAAAATTTACGCTTCAAGAGGCTCAACATTTACACTAAGATTAAGACATTTTAAAAGTATAGATACATCCCCCCCCCCCCCACACACACACACACACACACACACACACACACCCACACACACACCCTTTCTTTACCCAGTTTGTTGAACAAAGTTTAAATCTAATCTGTGTAGATGTAATCGTGATTTGAGCTCCTGGGAGAATATGTCACAGATAGAAAATAAGAATAAGTCTCAAATCACAGATGAAGAATTCTCATATAATCTCAAGTTAAATTAAAATAAACTTTAATCCATTAAAGTCCGGATGAAGTTGAGTCTGAATTCTTTCATGAACTTTGAGTCACATTTAGTGGAAGAAAAGACAAAAGACTTTGAAGGTAAAGAAGCTGAGACTTAAACTCACCGACTGTGTGTGTGTGTGTGTGTGTGTGTGTGTGTGTGTGTGTGTGTGTGTGTGTGGACCTTGAGCCACACAGCTGTGGAATGTGGTCAGCTGGTGGCGCCTATTAACGTGCGGCGCTCACCAGTCTCACCTCAGCGACAGAATCTGTGAAACTCGTGTTCATTCGCAGGAAGAAGGAATTTCACACGTTTTTTCATTTTCTCACAACGACCGAGTTTCGAGAATCAGACGTGAAGCCTCAGTTTACACAACTTGTTACTTCACACTCACGTTAACACTTTTACTGTTTAACGGGCGTGTTGTGTTCATTTTAAATCCACGTCCACCTCGTGTCTGTGTGAGTGAACAGCCCGAGGAGGTTTAACACAAATTTAAAAGATACAGAAACAATAAAGTTGACTCTCAGTGGACACTCTTGATGCTACGCTAACTGTGGATGACTGCTAACTGTGGCTTCAAATATAAAAGTGCTTTTAAAGATTTTAAAATGAGGCTGGTTATTAAAGCGGACGAAGACTCCGGGTCCAGAAATTGAAGCCAATCTGCAAACTCATGAATCCTGCATTCTCTCCTCTGACCAGCAGGGGGCGACTCCACCGGTAGTTTCTATAGAAGTCTATGAGAAAGTGACTTCTCATTTTATAACGTCAGTAAAAAGTAAGAAGTTTATGTTTCAGTCTCTAGTTTCAAGTCTTCTTCAAACAGCTGAAGTTCGTTTAGTGAATTATGATCATTTAGAGTCAAACAGACCATAAAGCATTGGATGTATGGGGGGGGGCTTGATACCACAGTGTGATTGAAAGGTAGCACCGTCCAATGGGTGCAGGTCACAGTTGTAAGTGGGCGTGTCCTGTAGCACTCCTTCTTACTGGAGGCCTGAAAACAGCAGCTCACAAACCAATGGGTGAAGTCGTATTAACGGCGCATATGTGAAAACAATATTTCCGTTAATTTTTCCTTCAGGTGTGTTTTTATTTATTTCACATTAATCTCAAACCACATCTCACAGACGCCAGTTTAATAAGAAGAATAAGCACCAACTGCACATTATGGTTCATGCACAGTATCATTGTGAATAATGTGGATTCATGTTTTCTTTAGATCCTCGACTGTCTGTGTGCAAAGCTCATTAATGTCCCTCAGGATCATAAATAAGAAAATATCAAAGTTGCTTCTGTTTAAACTGGAGATAAACTGAGTTTCCTGTTTATTCCTTGAGGATTTTTCTGGTCTCATCTCTGACATTTAAACGCCAGGTCACAATCCACCGCTGCTGCAAAGTAATAAACAGATTCCTGAGGTGACGTTTGAATGAAAGACTCAAATAAATGGCGTTTTGATCTCAGGGTGAAAAAGTCACACGAGTGTTTCTGAGTGTCCCTCCGCTGAAAGTCGTGTGTTCCTGCGATGCTGCCACCACGGTGTCAGAAGGCTTCCAGAGGTCCGACCTGTGTGTGTCCCTGTGTGTGTGTGTGTGTGTGTGTGTGTGTGTGTGTGTGTGTGTGTGTGAGCCCATGTGTAGAATGTGGTCGACACACTGGTGCACGATGTCGTCTGCTCGTCGCGTCAGGACCTTGAAAAACAAACGGAGGCTCCTTCTCTTCTCTCCTCCGCGTAAACACACGTCCTCTGTTTACTTCTCACTTCTTATTGGAGCGAGTCAAACATCTTAGGAGCAGCGACTCTCCCTGAGTTCACTCGAGCATCTCCCCCTCTGACAGGTGTAAAGAACATTGAGCTTCAGAACAGGCCTCAGGAACCAGCTGCCCTTTGTGTCCCGTGAATCCAGAGCAGCCGAGTGAAGCGTTTCCAAGTCAGAGACATAAATCAACTTGTTTGTCAACAGTGAGGAGAGATTTTCAGCCTCTTATCTTTGGTGCATCAGGTTATTTTCCTCTCTGCAGGTCGACAACTACTAGATATTCAGAAAAACAACTTTCTGTAGATTTGCACCAAAGATTCGTAACAAACCACAGATTATAAATCCATCCTTTAGTGACACGTTTAATAAAACTGCTCACAACTCATAATTCAACCTCAGTTTTCTTTTACTGTAACATTAACCTTTCTTTGACCCTTTCTTTAGATCTTATTGTCTTTTAATGTCTTGATAAGTTCTGTTTTAAAACGTCTGTTCTATTTAAATGAGACACATTTTGAGCTGTGAGAAGTATAAATAAAGTTTATTGTTTATTGAGTAAAGTCTTGTGTTGGTTTCTACTCATGTTTGTTGTTTGTGTTTCTCTGTGTTTGCAGTTGCTAGTTTGCAGATCCGACACATGTCAGCACACACATGCACGACACGTACACTCTAAAAGTGTGTGCTTGTGTGTGTAAGCATGTGACAAGTTTGTGTGAGGAGTGTTTGTGTTTCACGGTGTAAAGAGGAACATGTGTCGTGCACTGGTTCCACACAAGTCCCGTGTTGTGTGCGTCTCGTCGGTTTCTGGGTCAACAACTCACACCTGTGTTGTGTGTTTGTTTCAACCAAACACACAACACGTCCTTCATTGTTTTGTCCACGTCTCATTAGACACAAACTTCAGGTCAGAGTCAACACCGAGGACTCGTCCATTCACACCATGTTGTAGATCTAGGGTCATACAATTTAACTGACGGGACAGAAAGAGGTCAAACAAGGAAAATTAACTTATATTTATATTTATATTTAAACTAAGAATTATATTTATATTTAAGCATTTCTTTACTTCATAGGATTTTTTTGGTGGACAATCCTCAATATTGACATCAGCCGCCACTAGATGGCGCCGTCACCAAACAAATCTTCACTGACCACACAGGAGCTAGAAATGGAGAGATGGAGGGATAGATAGTTAGAGAGAGAGAGAGAGAGAGAGAGAGAGAGAGAGAGATAGACAGACAGACAGACAGATATATAGATAGATAGATAGATAGATAGATAGACAGACAGATAGAAAAATGGATGGATGGATGGATGGATGGGTGGATAGATAGATAGATAGATAGATAGATAGATAGATAGATAGATAGATAGATAGATAGATATACAGATAGATATACAGATAGATAGATGGATGGATGGATAGACAGACAGACAGACAGACAGACAGACAGACAGATAGATAGATAGATAGATAGATAGATAGACAGACAGATAGAAAAATGGATGGATGGATGGATGGATGGGTGGATAGATAGATAGATAGATAGATAGATATACAGATAGATATACAGATAGATAGATGGATGGATGGGTGGATAGATAGATAGATAGATAGATAGATATACAGATAGATATACAGATAGATAGATAGATAGATAGATAGATAGATAGATAGATAGATAGACAGACAGACAGATAGATAGATAGATAGATAGATAGATAGATAGATAGATAGATAGATAGATAGACTGATAGATAGATAGATAGATAGATAGATAGATAGATAACTTAACTCCTCACTTCAGTTTGAGGAGTAACACAAGTCTGTTCATTTCAGATACAAACTCCAAACCTTTGTTTCGTCTGTTTAGTTTAGTTGAGTCTGTTTGTTTGTGTTGTTTTGTGTCACGCTGCTAAACCGGTCCTCATTGTGTGTTTTTATTGTGTCTGATTACTTTCTTTGTGTTTGTTCAAGTGCTTCTTATGTTTACTGTTTGTATTTGTCCTTCCATTGTTTCAGATCATTACATCATTTGATATCAACGCAGTGAAACATGTGACCAGAATAAAAGTCACCTGAGAATCTCCTGTTATGTGCTGGTCGTTGGAGACACAGGAAGTGAGGTCAGAGGTCGTCCTCAGTGTTTAATGCTCTGTTGAATAAACGCCTCAGTTCCTTCCAGCCCTGTGTTTAGTGAAGAAGGGCCCCGGGTTTCCTCCCCAGCGCGTCTGGGCCGGGTGGAGCTCCTGCATGTCGGTGGTTTCCTGTCGAGTTTAAAAGGTTTGGAGTTATTTTTGCATCATTCTTTCATCCCATCGTGTGCGTGGCCCACATGTGTGTGTCTGTGTGTTGGCTTCACTCTGTGTATTTCATGCTGCATGATGGGGCCTGAACATAAAGTGATGAGATGAATAAGTTTATTACGTGATATCCTCACAGGGGTCATGAAAGAGGGGTCATTTCCTAGAAGCTAAAACATAAAGCGATTATTGTGGTTTTACAGGTTTTATGATGTTATGTTCTTCCTGTCAAATATCACAATTCTGTTTGGATTATAGAATTTAGAGACTATGAGGTGGAAATGCAGTTATAGAAAAGAGAAACGCCTCCTCCACTAGTCTGGTCATTCAGTTTGTTCTTGCTCTCCTCTGGATCCTTCTTCTCTTCCTCCAGTTCTTTCCTTTCCTCTTCCAGTTCCTCCTCCTCCGTCTTTCTTGATTTCATATTCCTGTTCTTTGCTCTGGTGTCTTCATCGAGGCTGAAAACTGCTTTTAATTGTTTCCCTGTTCCCGTCAGTTCTTTATTTTTTAACTTGTCAAGCACCTTATTGAAAGGTGCTACACAAATAAAGTTTATTATTATTATTATTATTACATATGAAGAGTTTATAGACAGTAAATATTTTTGAAAGGATTTCCTCCGCTCCTCTAATAAGCCGTCTCATCCACCCAGCTGCTTCCTTCCTTCACCTCCTTCCTTCCTTCCTTTCATTCATTCATCCAGACAAAAGATGGTGGTTGAAAACATCTCACAGGGAAACGGCTCCGTTCATTTATGAAACGTGACTCAGCAGAAACATGAGGTTTAAACCTTCTGATGTCCTTTAGTCACTTTATTCATCATCTTGTACGTTGAATGTCATCATCAGTGCAAAGGTCAGTTTCCTGTCGTCAACAAGAGAAAGTTCAGGAACAGTTCTCGTCACAGAGGTTTCAACAATAAGAGCGGACGAGCGGTGACTGGGAACTGAACTGGAACCAGTTTGTGTTTGATTGGCTGCAGCTGTGGTTTGAGGACATGAAGCTTCTGCCGCCGAGACTCAGCTGGCACTTTGAATTCACATCTAACTTTTGAGATATAAACTTATTATCTCATGTTTGGTGACTTTGATTTTAAATCTCATGGAATATTTTTTTTTCTGTCCTATAAAGAAACAAGTCAATAGTTTGTTTTTGTATTTAGTTTTTGATGTTGTATGAATTTCAACCTTTCAGCTTGTGAGACATCGGAAACCGAGAAAGCGAGGGTAGATTTTCACTACGCGATTATTGTGGCCAAAAGAATTAATAATAAATAATAAAACACAATGTAAGTGGATTTTAGTCTGTTATATTTCATATCTACACAAATAGAATTCCTCTGTGTTTGTGACGTCTTCTGTCGCCGTCTGTGAAGAAGCTTCAGTTGCTTGAAGGAAACTTTCTGAATAAATTAACCTTGTGTCAGAGCTTTCATATCTTTTTTATTTCATCCAATAACTATTAATAACCTCCACCAGTCCTACTTGATGGAGGTGACAATGAGTTACAGTTTCATATTTAACTCTTTTAGAAATCCTGCAGGGAGAAACCTGCTGAAGGTCCTGAGTTCAGATTCATCTGAGACTCTGTGCTCGTTAAGGCCTGAAGGGGGAATCAGTGAGAGGTGGAGGTCAGAGGTCACTGGTGTAAGTGTGTCACAGGTTCGACTCCACTGTTTGATGCCAAGTGTAACCTGGTGTTGCCCCCCCCCCCCCCCGGCTCTGCTCCGGATGTCGTTGACGTTAGAACATTAAGAGCCAGACGTCCGGGTTCGAGTTACAAGAGTAGAGTCAAGAAAGTGAATCCTCAGAGTTTGGCCACGCTGGAAACCATCACTGATTGAATTACTCACTGGTAATTAAGTCCGAGAGGAAGAAGTTAAATGGACAGATGGTGGAAACACTGGGGGGGGGGGAGGCGGAGTGAAACTAACAGTTGTTAATCACTTTGTTCTCAGTGAAGCTGACGATGTTCTGAACAAACCTGTAACCTTTGACCAGAGGATGAGGATGTGAGGAGACATATTGAACATGAAGCAGTGTGGAGGTAATCACGGTCCACCATCAGCAGCCTCCAGGATCCAGGATCCACCATCAAGATCCACCACCAGGATCCACCACCAGGATCCAGCATCAAGATCCACCACCAGGATCCACCACAAGGATCCACAATCCACCATCAGCAGCCTCCAGGATCCAGGATCCACCATCAAGATCCACCACAAGGATCCACAATCCACCATCAGCAGCCTCCAGGATCCAGGATCCAGGATCCACCATCAAGATCCACCACCAGGATCCACCACCAGGATCCACGATCCACCATCAGGATCCACCACCACGATCCACCACCAGGATCCACAATCCACCATCAGCAGCCTCCAGGATCCAGGATCCAGGATCCACCATCAAGATCCACGATCCACCATCAGGATCCACCACCAGGATCCACCACCAGGCTCCACGATCCACCACCAGGATCCAACACCAGGATCCACCACCAGGATCCACAATCCACCATCAGGATCCACCACAAGGATCCACCACCAGGCTCCACGATCCACCACCAGGATCCACCACCATGATCCACAATCCATCGCCAAGATCCACCACCAGGATCCATGATCCACCATCAGGATCCACCACCAGGATCCACCACCAGGCTCCACGATCCACCACCAGGATCCACGATCCACCACCAGGATCCAACACCAGGATCCAACACCAGGATCCATCACCAGGATCCACAATCCACCTCCAAGATCCACCACCAGGATCCACCACCAGGATCCACAATCCACCATCAGGATCCACCACAAGGATCCACCACCAGGATCCACCACCATGATCCACAATCCATCACCAAGATCCACCACCAGGCTCCAAGATCCACCACCAGGATCCACGATCCACCACCAGGATCCACCACCAGGATCCACCACCCTCTCTCTCTCTCTCTCTCTCTCTCTCTCTCTCTCTTTTCTTTCATTTGAAACTTCCAAAGCATCAAGTTCACGTGGACGTTAATCACTTTGAGACCGGACGTACAATTGGACTTCAAAATAAAAGTCTAGATTTATGGTAATATTTTTAATACATTCTCTGTAGAACCATATAATATAAAACTAAAACAACTAAAACAACTAAAACAACCATTAAGAGACAAAAAACGTGCAACAACACAGAAGAGACGCACAACAACCAGAGATTCAACCAGATGAACATACACAACAACCACAAAGACACACAATATGATCACAAATAGATGCAGTGATGTAAAACCAGCAAGAAAGAATGTTTTGCACAATTGATTCTTAACAACTATAATATATAATTTATGTAATATAAAGTGAAGGTTCTCTATTCAGTGTTTTGTTTCTAAGTGTCTGGAGGAAGTTGTGTAAGTTGATGATGGAGGAAACTTTCCTCCAGGGAGCGCTGCTCCTCCTGCTCCTCCTCCTGCTCCTCCTCCTCCTGCTCCTCCTCCTCCTGCTCCTCCTCCTCCTCCTCCTGCTCCTCCTCCTGCTCCTCCTGCTCCTCCTCCTGCTCCTCCTGCTCCTCCTCCTCCTCCTCCTCTGCACGCTCCGGACCTCCAGCCTCTCCAGCGGGACACTCTCACAGCACACACCGGGCGGTAGTGGACCTTCCTCCGGGCTCCTGTGCTGCAGCTCCCCGGTCTCTGTGTGTCCTTCGTCCCGCCTTGTGACCGACCCTCCTCGGCTGTGGAGGAACCAGCGGCGGGGACACGAGCGATGGACACGTCCCGTTAGAAGTTGGAAAGTCTCCCACCGACCAGAGCCGGCGGCCGTGCCCGCCTCGGAGGCCATGGGCTGCGGCTTGAGGAAGCTGGAGGACCCGGAGGACAGCACTCCCGGGAAGATCTACTCCACCCTGAAGAGAGCTCAGGTGGAGACGAAGACGGACACCGTGCTGGAGTATGTCCTGCTGGACTTCAGCCTGGAAGGTGAGACACGTCCCCGGGACTTTTTACTGAGTTTCTACTGATGACAGGACAATCAGGGTTATTAGAGATTCACCGGTTCATCAGAAGAATCTGTTTCAATGACTTCAACAACCAAACTAAACTTTAAATATTTGTTATTTTTGTTTTAAATCGCCACTTAAACTAAAATTCAACTTTCCATTGATTAACAAATCGACTGATCGTTGAATCTCTGAGTGAAACTAAGTGATGTTTGAATCAGTCCTGAAACAATAGATGATCAATTGAATGGAAATCGATCTTTACAAGTAGTTATGTTGATCAATTGGCGATTATTATGATTATTATTATTATTCCAGAGTGAAGATTTGATCCTTTTCTTTTTCACATGTGAGGAACGCTGATTTATTTGGGGCATTTTTCACAATTTCCTGACATGAAGTTTGGCTGATAGATAATGAAAATGTCACAAAAATTACAGCTGAAATTATTTGTAATTGTCGATTGATATTGAAGAAGGATCAGATGATATGTAGATACACATAAGACACATAATTAATGAAATAACTTGACAGCTCGATCAGTGGGAGGTTATGATTCTCACACATTTTGATTCCTCTTTGATCAAATGATGATTAATAGAAATATAATCAGTAGATGAAGTCAATCATCAGCTGTGTGTCAGTGTCTGATCGACCAACATCTGGAGTTAACATCATAGAAATCTATGGAAAACATAAAATATTCACATTTGATCTGGAAACAAGATCATTTTGACACATTTCTTTAAAAACAACTAACAGATGTAATTGTTCTATGACAGATCAGTGCAGCTGCAGGAAAGTGGACATTTAAAGTTATAATTAGTTGCTGCTCCAGTTTATTTATGACTATATAAGATAAAGGCTCTTTGGTTTCATTGAGTTTTTTCTGATTCATCACTTTAAAATAGACTCATCTCGTTTCCTCCTTGGACAAAAATGTTCCTCTCGGTTTATTTGGCTTTAAAACGAACAGAGACACAGAGACACAAACTATTTACGACACGGAGACACTTTATTATTCCCACAGGAGCCGCGCTTCACTGTGCTGCTAGAAAGGTCCAATAAAACGTCCTGTGGCCAGACGGGAAAGTGACATCTCCTGGAGTTTGTGTTTCTCACGTGAAGCAGCAGCAGGAGATGACGAATTCATTCTGCTCTGGAAATCACGTGTTTTAGTTTAACAGCTAATTCACACCGACAAAAATCTGGAATCTCCACGTCTCTCCAGGTTGACGTCTTCGTCTTCTACGTGTCTGGCTCCTCTTCTTCATCCTGAGATATTTGTGTTCGCTCCAGAGCAGTTGAGGAAGTTGTCGTCAGTGCAGGTGCTGGAGCAGCTTGTGTGTTTTTAAATGTGCTCTTTTTTATTCTGAAGTCGTTTCACGTCGTTGTTCTTCTTCACGTTCCACAAACATGTCATCGTCCAGCTCTGGAGCTTTCAGCAACAGGCCTCGTTTGTTCAGCCGAGCTAGAAATAGGTCACAAGGTTGGTTTTCATCCTGCCCTCTGCGAGTAGCCCATCTGCACACACACACACACACACACACACACACACACACACACACACCCCTTCTCATGGTTAAATAATATAATTCCCTGCCAGAGGAGGAAAAGCCCACCTGCTGGGATCTGGAATCTAATCTGAACAGTGTGATAATCTGCGATGGCCGAGCAGCAGCATCGTGGTTCTTCAGAGCTAATCCTTCATCTGACGCTGTTTTTCACTCTGACCTATTTGGAAGGAAACGGTGATTAAGGTCTGAATGGAAGCGCCGCATGTAAACAGCAGCCGACAAAATAATGAATCACAGAGGAAAGTTGGAGGGTGGGGGGGGGGGTTAGGGAAGTTAAGTCTGTTTCCCGCCTCCTAACGACTTTTCAGGGAAACACCTCCGACTGGAACCTGGATTTTCGTTCACTGGTGATTTGGGTGTTTTTGATTTTTTTGTCTTTTTTAAAATAACAAGGACTTTTTTGTGACAGGGGCCAAAATGGTGGCAGGAAGTCACAGTTTCACATATGTAAACGTACTAGTTGTGAAGCCACTCATTACCCTGTTCTCGTTCTTCAATAATGTTTGTGTGGTTGACTCCACTTGGTTGTTATCGGCTCTTCCTCCTCCTCTTCCTCTTCCTCTTCCTCACCAACATCTTCCTCTGTTCTTCAATGCACATTTTCTCGCAACCCCAAAAAGTCCGGTCCAACAACCACAACTGCCAAAAAAGGCCACACAACTGATACGACACGTGATGAGCTGCTGTTGTTGTGTTTTTGTCGCGAAGGAGAATTTTCTCACTGAGCATGTTGTTCTCTGGTATTTGACGGATGGGCGATGTAGCATTTAGCTCCACCTACTGGCCCGGCATGTTTGTTTGAGAGTTGTTGTTGTTTTAATCTTCCTGCTCTGGAGGGGTTTTTAAAACGAAGGAGTAATTCTCTGTTAAAAAGTTTTATAGTTTATATCTTCAGTGATGAAGACGAGGTCTAAAGAACACATCCGATCAGCTGCAGTGTATGAATGGACCCTGCACCATGAAGAGAAACGTGAAGGTTATTGAAAAAGTGTTTGTTCACGACCTGCGACTGTTCCTCTGCGACATGACGTAGAGGAAACTCAGTGAATAGCAGAACTGTATGAATGAGTGTGAAGGGATGAATGTGACCTGTAGTGTTAAGAGCTCTGATTGGTTAATCAGACTAAATGTTGACCTGTGATGAATCTGTGTCTGGATCAGTGAACTCTCATTTCATGAGGGAGAAGGAAGGAATGTGCATTTCTAAGATGTGAGTTTTCCTCTTGGATTCGTGTGATTGGTCGATGGTGAATGTGTGATGTCACATCTCAGAGTGTGAGGACCCAGTTAAACCACAGTGATTCCAATCTCAACCAGTCATGTGCCGGCTGCTGATTTATCCTCTGAGGCTTTTCCCTCCTGTGTCGGTTCAGTCGGAAAAAAGTTTCCTCTTGCCAAACGAAAGATGAAGAAAAAGCCTTTAACTGTGTTTTCCTGGCTCTGAACCAGATTCAAACCACCGGGCTTCGTTCTCTCTTCAAACCACCTCCATGACCGAGAGGACGTTTGATGTTCTCCCAAAGGCAGTGAAGCCGTCCTCACCTCTCAGAGGGAGAAACGCCAGAGGTGTGGAGCTGCACCGACAAATAGAACTTTCTGTTCCGAGCAGAGAAGAACAGATAACGCAGCTCGTCTCTTCTCTCAGGAAACTCAACACAAACCGATGGAGACTCGAGGACGATGGATGTTTCACTCCAGCTTTAAATGACTCCATGAGTTGGTTAAAGGGAGGAGCTGTGATGAGGAAGATGATGAAGACTCCTTCAGGAGCCGCTTTCAGACGTGAACTCCAGAAAGTGATCAGAAGAAAATAGCTCTGACATTTCCAGTGGTTTGTGTGGAAGCTTCCCAGTGAGCGAGTGGACGTGTGGATGAGGTTTCTAACACGTGACGAGAGTGAAACCGGAAGAACACAAACATCTCAGGATGAAGAAGAGGAGCCGGACACGTAGAAGATGAAGACGTCCACTTGGGAACACGAGGAGATTCCAGATCTTCTGGTGATGAGGACCGAGGCCGGTGTGGATGAGATGTAAACAACAACACTGATCTTTCCACAGCAGAGTTTATACGTCATGTCCCGCCTCCTGCTGCTCTACAGGCTCCGCCCCTCGCCTGGAAGAGTCTGACCAGCAAAATCTGTGTCTTGCTCAAGGGCGCTTGGGATTGAACCAGGAACCATCTAGAACCTTCCAGAGTTTATGACTGACACCGGCTTCCCTGTCGGTCATCTGTGAATATTTGTTTTCTTAGTTTTTGTAGATGTTTAAAAACCTGTTCAGAAAAGTGAGGCTCATAGTTTTTTAATAGATTTATTTAAGGGAGATTTTTTTTTTTTTATTCTACAGTAGCAGAGATGTAAAGTAATGACTCCTCTATCGTTGTAGAGCATCGCCATCGCTCTGCAGGTCCTCGTCTCTCCTTGACATTGGCACACACTCTCACTTTCATCTGCCTGCGTCCTCTCTCACACTCACACACACACACACACACACACACACACACACACACACACACACACACACACCAGCCCCCCCATGGATCTCAGCACTGGGCCCAGTAGCTCTCCCGCTCAGCTTGGCCTCATTTCCCTGCGTCCGAGCGGAGACTGGATGTGAGACCTGGAGCCACAGGCAACACATCAAAGTGGCTAATGGCTAATAACTTCCAGAGCTGATTGGGGGGGGGGGGGGGGGGGGGGGCTCACAGCCACTGAGGTGGAGAGAGAGTGTGTGTGTGTGTGTGTGAGGGGGAGGGGGGGGGACACTCTTTTAAAAGCATTGTTTACTGTTATTGATCTTCTTCCACCTTCAATCCAGGAAACAGAAGCATCAGGGCTTCTTCAGTCGCAGCTACAGTTACATGAGAGTTGTGGCTGATTTTAAATTCAAAGCTTTATCCACTGGTCCATTAACTGATGTTGATTATTAATCAGCTCGGTCCAAACGTTGGCTGGGGATCGGTTCTGAAATCAAAGCATTGGATGCTCTGTGGGTCAGACAGAATAAAACTCAGTGTTGGACTGTGGAGGAGCGGAGCAGACATTTAACAAATCAGTCGAGTGATTGATTGATTGATTGATTGATTAGAAAAGAATCAGCACATTGATCAGTAATACAATCAAAAGTATAGTTGGTGGCAGCTTTTCTTTAAACTTTTGCCATTAACATATTCCGCACATCGATAAATGCTTCTGGAAAGACGACAACAAACTCATGTTTTGGTGCCTGAGGGTCGAAGGCAGAACCTCGGAGCAGTGTCAAGCAAAGAGTGGAAGGAGGAGCAGAGGAGGAGGAGGAAGAGGAGAGGAGAGGAGGAGGAGGAGGAGAGGAGAGGAGGAGGAGGAGGAAGAGGAAGAGGAGAGGAGGAGGAGGAAGAGGAGAGGAGGGAGAGGAGAGGAGGAGGAGGAGGAGGAGGTGGAGGAAGAAGAGGAGAGGAGAGGAGAGGAGAGGAGAGGAGAGGAGAGGAGAGGAGAGGAGGAGGAGGAGGAGGAAGAGGAGAGGAGAGGAGAGGAGGAGGAGGAGGAGGAGGAGGATGTGAAGGCAGCAGAGCAGGTCAGGACGAGATGAAGCGAGGAGACGAGATGGTTTAACCCGAAGTGACGCGTGTTCATCGCCGGTCGGATGAACCGAGTCAGAGACGGATGAAATGTCAGCTAGAAAAAACCCCAGATATGAATCATAACCTTCTTCCAAATCCACGAGAGTCGATTGTTCAGAGCTGATTGAACCGAGCGCCGGCCTCACATCCAGGGATGATTCAGTTTCATCTAATCTCTAATCTGGAAATAGATTATATCAGATTAAACTCAGTATTTAGATGATTAAATATAGAGGAGATTTGAAGGTGAGGCAGAAAAAAACTGATTAATTTCATTCAGCCTGATTTCATATGAACATTTAATGGTTTGTTTTACCTTCCATCTGTTTTTGGATGAAAGTTTTGTACCAAACTGTATCTTCTCCACGGGATGAACTGTAATACGTTAGAAGCTCTCGAAGCAGATATAGTCAATATTATTATTAGATATAGATAAATATGATTTTTATGAGAATTTGTTGCAGAATCCAATAGAAATCTGTATTTAATGAGTTTAAATGTGGTTTGATAAGGAGACTGGAGGGAGGACCTCTGGGTTCTATCTTCACTTGGATCGAGAGGAGCTGTGGGCGACCGAGGCTTCGCTGCCATTTATCAGTTTGTTGACGAGCGTTTCACTAAGTGTGTATTCATTGTGTATTTTTGTTGTAAACGATGAACATGAATACACGCGAAGCTGTTATTCGTTGACATGTCGCTGGCGTGTGGACGTCCAGCGACACAGAGCCTCGTGTTCTCCTCCTTGTTGCCGGGCAGCTTCTGCCTCACACCTTTTTGAATTCTCTCTCTCTTTCTCAGACTCGTAAACTCCGTCCTGTCGCCTGTTTGTCTCTGAACCCTCGTCCGTCCCCGACCTGTGTCTCCGTCGCTCTGTGTCCTCCGTCATAACCCCCCCCCCCCCCCCCCCCCCCCACCCCTTCCTCACCCACCAGTTCCCACATCACCCCCCTCTTTTAGCCTCTTTTTGCTGGTCCTTGCTTCCTCCTCCTCTTTTTTCCCTCCCTCTCTGAACAGAGGCCCGAGTGTGTGGGGTGATCAGGGTGAGTGGCAGCAGGATGGGGGTGAGGGGGGTGAGGGGGTGAGGGGGTGAGGCCCGAAAGCAGGGGAGGAGAAAAGACTGAAACAAAAGCTTTGGTTGGAAGTGTGTAAAACATCAGAGCTGCTGTTAGTGATCCAGGTTTAACTAAAGGAAAAGATCTCTGTCTCTCTCTCTCTCTCTCTCTCTTTATTATGTTTACACTTTACGACCAGACAACAAAAATACAACACACATTTCCCCTGGTGATTGAAAATAAAGGAAAAAAGATGAAACCAATAAATACAACACAGCTCTGCAGAATATAAAGGAAATAAATAAGGTCTATTCTTTTAATGTGATCGGCCCTGCACCCCCACCAGAGAGAGAGAGAGAGAGACAAATGGCTTCATAACATCAGTCACTGCTCCGAAAAGAAAAGTACACAAGCAAAACACGACCACAGAGCAAAACAAAACGACGACAAAGACACAAAACGACCACAAGCTGCATAAATAGATGATAAGTGACGACATAGAGACTCGAAACAATCACAATCTACCCACACAGACACAAAGTTACCACACAAAGATGAAAATCCCCTAAAAATATATACAAAATGACACAAAAGATACAAACTGGTAACAATTAAGACCATTACGAGACAAGCTGTCCCTTCTACAGAGGGTGGGGGGGCTTCAGGTTGATCCAGTGGGCGTTGGCTCCAGCTCTGGTTTTACAGGAGCTTATTAAACTTTCTCACAGGTCTCATCATTCCCTCCCTGTTCTTTAATGTAGAGTTTATGAGATGTGAACGATCTGGGCCTCGAACCTGTTCAGCATCAGTTCCACCTTCTAACCTGCGACCAGACCCCCCCCCCCTCCCCCCCCTGCTGTGCACGAGCCTGGAAACTGTTTCAGATTTGTTTGAATCTCTTGTTGATCCCCCCCGTCCCCACACCCTGAGCCGTCCACGCAGACCCTGTCCACCAGCTGCGACATGCAAACCCCGTGTTAAATTTAAATTCACCTCGAGCGTTCTGCAGTTCGGGTTTAAACCCACAGGAATGCCAGTAAAGTGTAGCCCCTGGTTTACTGGTTTCATTCACTTCCCTGGTCTCATAATGGAGCCAAGTGCTCATTCAGGGGGGCAGCGATCTCAGCTGTGAGCTGTGAGCCACCATCTCTGGGGTGTTTGTCCGTGAGAATGTGGGGGGTTGTAGTGAGGAATGCTGCCACACACAGACACACACACACACAAACACACACACACACACGGTTTACAAGTCTCACTCCGGATTTGTCTTTCCTAATCTTGCTCCATCCAAAATGCACAACTTAGTGAAAGTGCTTTAAATGGACTTTCCGTGTGTGTGTGTGTGTGTGTGTGTGTGTGGGTGTGTGTTTGTGGGTGTGCGTGCACGGGGCACTCAGCCAAGCCTCTCTGTGAACAGCCCCTCTTTGTGGACACAGGAAGTTTGACGGTCACAGAGTTTTAAGACAAACAGCTCGGGTCTCGTTGGGCGCACAAACAACCCACTGAGCTCTTCACACCTCCTACTGGTGAGTGCAGGGGTGACGCACAGGCTGGAACGACTGATGACGTAAATAGACAAAACAAAAACTTTTACTTTAGCAGCTTCTTGCAAAAACATAATCATCCGATCTGCAGAAGAAATCCTCCAGACGTCGTTTCCTGGAAAATCTTTAAATTCCTCACGTCTCTAAAATCCGTACGACCTGAGCTAAAACGTCAACAAGTGATTATACATCGTAAAGTTACTGAAAGAGCAAATGAACACAAGCATATGGATCTGAAATGTTTCTAAACATGAACAGAATATGTTGTTATGTCTCCTCTTACAGGACGTGTGAGCACCAGTCTGAGAGCGGCAGCGTCCACTCAAACCAGTGTCACCACATCACAGGCCACAGCTGCAGCTCCAGCTCTAAAAATAAGAGCGAGAGCGGTGATGTGGTGTTTCCCTCCACATGCCTCCTCGTCCTCTTTAGCTCAGACAGACCTGACATCAGTGTTTGAACCCGACGGACTCAGGATATTAAAACTCTCCGACCAAGCAGGCGACGTCTTTAGAGGCGAACAGGAAGTGAAAGATTCCCACAGATCGGAATAAAGCTTAAAACAAGTTTCACATCTGGCTTCAAACTCATTCGACTTGACCTCAGAGGAACCTTCCTCCCATCAGCAGATCAAAGGGGTTCATCTTCGTCTTCTCCGTTCACGCTCCTCTTCTTCTTCATGAGATATTTCTATTCTTCTCCTTGTGTTTCTGAATTTGACGTAAAAGCTTAAAAACTGAAAGCGTCCTTTTTTCGTTTCTGCTGCTTTCCAGGAAATCTTATGGAAAGTTGTGCTGTTGAGGAAGAGGAGGAGAATTCTCACATTTATCACGACCACTAAACAACTCTCTCTGTTCCCACCCCCCCCCCCCCCCCCCCCTCTCTCCGCCCTGCAGGCAGCCGCCCGACGGTGCAGTACGTGGGGTCCCTGTCCGAGCTGCCTCAGGCCCTGCAGCCCTACTACACGCAGGGCTACGTCCTGACCGCCCTGCACCCCCATCATCCTGTCTGTGGGCCGGACGCGTTCGATGCCCTTCAGCCTGCTGTACCGCGCCATCCTGGCCCGACCCAGACCCAGGTACACGAGTCCAGATCCTCCATTCAGCCTGAACTCAACTGAAACGGTTCATCTTGATTTTAAATTGATCCTCAGGGGAGGTTCTTCCTTTCAGACAATAATCCCCCCCCCCCCCCCCCGCCTTCACACTCTCGAGTAAACGGATGAATGATGCATGAAGTCAGCTGCATATTTGATGAAAACCTCTGGTAGCAGGTCAGACGTCTGGAGCGGAGGGGGAGACCGTGTTTTGCTTTGGGTCTAAAAAGGATTTTCTATTGGTCAGAAATCCACCCGACAACAGGGGTCCCACAGCCAATGACGTGAGAGTATCTCTGATCACTGTGGTTTGATTGGACGGGATACTGCAGCTATGATATTAATACTAATGATAAACTTGTATTTGTTAAGCACATTTCATGCAGAGGGCGTCGCTAAAAGAGTTTCACAACCAACTCAATAAACAACAGAATTAAAAACACATTAAAACCGTTAAAAGAAGAAACAAACAGAAGGATAAAAGAATAAAACAGATGAAATATGATTTTGGGAGTTAAAATAAGACAATTAATCACTAACGTATTTGTCTGATTATATTTTTAGTGAATTTGACACAGATGTTATTTATTGTTTTATGCCAATATTCCTTCTGGCAGTTCCTATGAATATTGTAATCTTCTTAAAAATGAGTCTGTAAATGATTCACGTGTTTGTGTCTGAACCTCAGCGACGATTACAAGTGAACTATGAACTCTACAGCTGCCGCGGGTTCGATGCCACAGAGATGCTGACCCGTCACTGTGTGTGTGCGTGTGTGTGTGTGTGTGTGTGTGTGTGTGTGTGTGTGTGTGTGTGCGTGTGCGTGTGTGTGTGTGCGTGTCTGTGTGTGTGTTCAGCAGGCAGACGGCCTCCATGTGCCACAGTGTCCCGGTGCTGCGGGTGGAGGAGTGGCCTCTACCTGGCGACTCGCTGACGGGCGACACCGTCCGAGCACTCATCGACCGGGTCAGTGACTCCACCCCCCCCCCCCCCCCCCCCCCCCGCTGCCTTGCCACGTGATGAAGTCAGAAGGCCTCACGTGCTGACTCGTGACTTCTCTCTCGTCCGGCAGGTGAACAGCAGCGCTCGAGGGGGCGTTCGATTCGTGGGCTCGGTCCTCCAGCAGGTGAGCGGGGTCACGAACGGCCGGGTGCACAGTCCGAAGAGGGGCTGTCGCTCTCCTCCACGCTCCCCCCCCCGGACTCCACCAGGAGACGTGGACCAAGGAGGAGAACACCTACAGTCCTGGTGAGGTCATCACGCTCACGAGGGTTTGATGTCAAGTTTCATCTTTGAGTCTAAGTGTCCTCCTCTTCCTCCTCTTCCTCCTCTTCCTCCTCTTCCTCCAGACTTGAGGTTGCTGGTCTTCTTCCACTCCTGGGCTCCAGGCTGTGCTCCTCTGGACTCGCTGGCCTGTCAGTACCACCAGGGGGCGCTCTCCATGCGTGTCTCCAGGAAGGGTCAGGTGGTCAGTGCCCTGGAGGCCGACTGGCTGGAGCTGACCACCGCCTACTACCGCAAAGGCTGGTCACTGGTGGACTCCTTCGTGTACTGGGACACGCCGAGAGGTGGGTCTGGTGTTGATCCGACGTTTTACACATTCATCGTTTTATTACTCGTGTTTGTTTTGTTTCTTAAACCTTTATTTAGAGTCACTGAAGAAGTGTCAGTGTCTTGCTCTTGAGAAACTGGTTTTACTCTTTCTTCTTCTTCTTCTTCTTCTTCTTCTTCTTCTTCTTCTTCTTCTATTCTCTGCATTTTTTATCTTTTCTAATTAAAACTTATTCACACACGTATAAAAACGTCTCTTCCTGTTGTGGCTTCCCTTTTCCACTGCGTCTATATTTGGACGCGTCTTCCCGACCTTGGCGACCTCACTTCCTGTTCGTCTGCAGAGCAGCAGATCTTCTCTAGACCTCAGAGGCCTGGAAATTATATAAATGGAAATATATGGATACACACTCTGACATTCATGCTGGAGCCTGACTGGTGCAGGATCTTTAAGGCTGATGCCAAAATCAATATTTGAGGGTTTAAAAAAAAAAAACATTAATCTGCTGATATTGATTCATTTTAATAGAAACATGAAGCATATTGTAAACAAAGATTTCTGGAGGATCCATGATGTTTGCAGATCCAGAATCAGCTGCCACTCGTCTCAGTGTGTTCAGGTTCATCTCTACTAATCCTCCTGATGTGAAAGGTGATGTCAGACATCAGCTCAGAGACGGTCTAAAGATGTGAAATCAAAACACACATCATCTCAGGTTCTGAATATAACTGAATATTAGGATTTAGAACCTGAGCTGATCTGTGATGCGTTCAGGGACCATCGGAGACGAATCGCTCCCCAGGGGATGAACCGTCCCGTCCTGATAGATGGTTATAAAACAAGTGGAGCACCTCCCCTGGTCATGTGACTTATTATTATAAACTCTGACACAGATCTGAAATCAGGTTGAATCAGCCCCCCCCCCTCCACATTCACACAGAGTTAAACCTCTTTCTAAGAACTGGGTCATTATCAACCCAGTGTCACTCTCCCATTCTCCCACCGACCTGTTCCACCGACTCACAGCTGAGAACATGACATGTGTTTGCTTCCCGACAATGAAGGTTGGGTAATTATTGTGTTAGCTTTAACATGTGTGTGTGTGCGTGTGTGTGTGTTGTGTGTGTGTTTCAGGTGAGCCGGTGCCCAGATCCCTGGAGGGTTTGTTTGTTTACGAGGAGAGAAGCACGTCTCCTCCCGCCAACGACACCATCGTGGTGGAGCAGTGGACGGTCATCGAGGTCAGTAACAGACCGATGAGGACGAGTGTCAGTTGACCCACATAACGACAGACACGTTGTCTCCCATCATCACAGTTTCTGGGCCTTTTCTCTTCGGTGCTGAAGCGTCAGTTAAACATGTCGCTACTCAGGTGAACTGACCCGTTAATGAGCAGGAAGACAAGGAAATACAGAAGTGTTACTTTACCACATTCAAATCCTCGTCTATAAGTGATTCTGGTTTTAATTAAGTTAGTTAATTATATCAAAACAGGGTGAGACATTATGATTGACAGCTGAGAGGCTCCTTGGATCACTTGAGCTCAGACTTTGACTCTGAATGACGTCATGGCAGCGTTAGGATCCGAGATGTCTTTGTTCATCAGGAGGAAGAGGGAGATGCTCAGTAAACAATTTGAAAATGCTGACCTCTAGTGGCCAAACCCTGGACACTGCAGTCCAGGAAGTGTTTTAAAAATCGGTTACAACCTCTTGTTTATGTTTGAGTTTTAAAAGATCTATAAAATGTAAACAGATGAAAAGCAGCCAGGACGGTTCAGTAACGTTTTATGATCTCCATGTTCTTTGTCATCTTCTTCTTTCTGTGTGTTTCTGTCTCACTGACCCGTGTGTTGTCCTGCAGGGCTCCAACGTGAAGACGGACTACGGGCCCCTTCTTCACACTCTGGCCGAGTTCGGCTGGCTGCTCACGTGTGTCCTGCCCACGCCCATCATCCGACACGACAGGTGAGCTCAGTCAGTAACAGGCTCTGCTGTGCATGGATGCCGTTAACATGTAATATAACATTTTGATGATGTGACTCCTCTGTGTGCAGTGACGGGAACTTGGCCACGAAGCAGGTGGTGTTTCTGCAGAGGCCCGTCCGAGGTCAGGCCGCCGGGCAGCAGAGGAACCAGGTGAGAGGAATGATGGGAGATGGAGTCCGAACAGTCAGGGGATTGTTTTACAGCTTCAGAAAGAAAACGGGTTCAAACCTTTATGGAATAAGTTCAATGGAATTAGGGGAAAAACTATGATTGTCTATGATGAAGGAAAACGCTGCGGTTAATGTGGCATCACTGCACCCTGGTGAACAAACTAAGAACTGCACCTCACACAGAGTGAACTGAGGCTGAAGTCTTTGAAACTTTGAACCTTCTCACGATCTGAGGTCACAAAGACAAAACACCCTAGAGCCCAAAGTACTGTAGCTCCTATAAGACAGGTCTAAAGACCAGGTCCCTGTAAATCCTAAATCTGATCTGAGCACTTTATGAAGCATTAACGGTCCAGAAGGAGAGTTCAGAGGGAAACCAGGGAACTAATGAGGTGTAGACATCTGTCCTGAGGGACCCAACCACAAGGGAACGGCTCCAAGTTCAAGTTTATGTCAAACTGTCCTTGTTGTGTAGGAATACAGGTTTTGTTGGGTTGTGTGAGATGTGAGTTTCCTCCGAGCTGTGACCTAACGTCCGTCTCCTGTGTCCAGACTCTGTCCGTGCACAGCGACGTGTCCAGTCGCTCGGTGAGCCGCTCGGTCAGCAGCGCCACCGTGCCGCCCGAGGAGCTCTCTCCCGCCGCCGGAGGCATCGGCGGCTTCCCCGTGTTCGGGGGGGGGTACCCCAGCGCCCTGTCCCGCCTGGAGGAGAACGGCTTCGAGCAGGAAGAAGGGAAAGCCGAGGTCACGTGTATGTGAGCGGGAAAAACAGACGGATCTAACTTTTCCTCCGGGATTCAAACTGTGTTGGATCAACGGAGAATAGACTTGAAGTCTCCACAGACTCTGCATCAGCCGTTGTGTTACTTTAAAAACTCTGCACTTTTTTTAATGTTTTTATTGAAGCCATAATAAGGTTTTATTTAGAGACTGATCTGAATCCGAACCTTCAAATAGAAACCACACAAACACACACACACAGACACACACACAGCTATGAAGCACAAACTGATTTCTGCACGTTATGGAATCAACACCGGTGATAAACGAGGGATTCACCTTTTTTTTTTGCCCAATATCACTTTTTTCCTACTCTTTGGTTTTTCTGTTTCACACATTTTTTCTCAATTGAACAGAGAAAGTTCTCTCAAGACTTTTTATTGCTGCGTCAAGATGTTTCATAACCTTCATATCTCACCTCAGGTCAGACTCGGCTCCTCTCTTCCAGAATATTTGGTACTGACAGTTTGCAGGTTGGCGAGTGACAGTTACTACGACCAGAGGATGACACACTCATAATGCTCGATCTGAGCGGGGCCATAATGCATTTGTTTGACAGTATTATTTCATATTTGTTCGGTTGATGTTGGTGTTACACGTTTATTTTTTCTTCTGTTGAATCTGCTGCTTTCTGCTTTAGAGCGTAGATGGTACTGACGTGGAACACACTGTCGTTTAGTTTGATTCAGTCTCTCACACACACACACTATATATATATATATATATATATGTATATGTATATTGGTTGAAGACATTTGCTGAAAACCAGTGTCCAGCTGTTAAATGATATGATTTGACCCGTTTGAAAAACTGGGTTTAAAACCTCTTATTAAAGTTTTATCTCTTCAGCAGGAACCTGTGCACAGGATAGAAAGTATTAACTCAACTTACTGTTGGTTCTGTTCATTTCTTAGGATTTGTTGACAATGTAAAATATAGTCGTAGATACATTTCCTGTTATTTTCTTAACCAACATTAATTTCACTCTTTATCCAGGGTATATGCAGCATTCCTGAGATTAAATTCAATACTTTTCAAGACCTTTTTCAAGACTCTTCTAATATTTGTCAAGACCCCAGCGCCACCAGGAGCTGCAACCGGTTATATCAGCGACACTATTGAGTTTGAGATTGCAAAATTAAATGAAGTTTGCCAGAACTTCTGTTTAGCACTGTATCAACACAACAGAATTCAGATAGGCTGGGAGGGAATAAAGCTCAAAAGAATAAATTGAGTTACTTAGCCACAATTTATTTATAACAATAACATGCTCTCTCACTCACACATGATATTGTACATTTTAAAGTAAAGATGCATCAATCGGGTCCACTTTGAGAAACAAATTAAGAGGCTAGATTGAAATTAATGTCAGAATATACTTGTGGTGTGAGAAACACTGCACAGACACACTGAGCAGTAAATGGTTCAGTCAACTCTGCAATAGGCACTTTTATAATACTTTAAATAAGAAAAATATTTTGCAGACCGCAACGCCGCTCGAGCCCCGCCCCCGCTTGAACGCCAGGTATGATTTTGTTGCGCTGTTGTGAGAACTAGAATAAATGAATTCACAAACGTTTTAACAACTTTTGACAAATATGCTATTCACTTCCAAAAAACAACACATCTGTAAGCTATTTTATTTAGTGGCTTTATTGTGGAAGGTTGATGTATAGTTCCTGTTATACGCAGGGTGTTGGGTAGCACTCTTGTTTTGAAGGGGGGCTCTAACGGAAGGGGGTGCGATGTCTTGATTCAATAACCATCTCTCGTGCAATTCTTCGGCTGAGGCCTCCTGACAGTATAAGACAAGGGTCGGCCACCTTTACTATCGAAAGAGACATTTTGCCCCCTCTTCCCCCAAATAACATGTGTCTGGAGCCGCAAAACATATTTGATAACAAAGCTTATAAAGTTGTGTGTGTGTATATATATATATAAACTATAGTTTTTTGCCTTTATTAAACTATAGAACATCAATAAAAACTTTTGACATTTTGCTATGTTTAACTGTTACAAAAAAGGGACACACCCAACTCTCATGAGGAGGACAATACAATTCATGTGTAGGCCTACTTTGAAATAAATGAAACACAGAACTATGTTTTTTTTGCTGATCTCCAGCTCGGTACTTTTCAGCAGATGGTTTGTGCTTGCTCTGGAAATTTCTTTAACCATTACATTCTTTGTTGATTGCCAATTCCTCGCCACATATAAGCACACAGGTAAGACGGTACAAACCGTGATCAAGAAGCTGCAGCGCTGATCTCTGAGCAGCTGTGACCAGAGAAACTCTGTGTTTCTCTGGAAAAAAACATCGGCTATACATCTAAAGAGTCTTGAATTTGAAAAAGATTCAAGACTTTTTAAGGGTCTTGATTTTCCCTAAATTGATATCAACTTTTAATACTTTTCAAGACCTCGCGGATACCCTGAGGCAACAAGGGCGGGCAACGCAGGCAGGCCGGCTCTGTATGCGCTGTGTGGGAGCGCACACAAACACACATTCACACGCTCCTGGTATTTCTTGACGGCCTCAAACAACTGTCACCTGCACAGAAACACAGACACACTTTAATACCAAAACTACACAATGAAGACCGAGTCGGTCTGACTGTCTGTCTAGAGTGTCTGTCTAGACGTATGTCTGTCTAGACGGTCTGGACTGTCTGTCTGTCTAGACAGTTTGTCTGTCTGGACTGTCTGTCTGTCTAGACTGTCTGGACTGTCTGTCTGTCTAGACTGTCTGGACTGTCTGACTGTCTATCTAGACGGTCTGAACTGTCTGACTGTCTAGACGGTCTGACTGTCTGTCTGTCTAGACAGTCAGTCTAGACTGTCTAGACGGTCTGACTGTCTGTCTGTCTAGACAGTTTGTCTGTCTAGACGGTCTGTCTGTCTGTCTGTCTAGACGGTCTGACTGTCTGTCTGGACTGTCTGTCTAGACTGCCTAGACTGTCAGTTAGACAGTGTGTCTGTCTAGACTGTCTGGACTGTCTGTCTGTCTAGACAGTTTGTCTGACTGTCTGTCTGTCTAGACAGTTTGTCTGTCTAGACGGTCTGACTGTCTGTCTGTCTGGACTGTCTGTCTGTCTAGACTGTCTGGACTGTCTGTCTGTCTAGACGGTCTGACTGTCTGTCTGTCTAGACGGTCTGACTGTCTGTCTGTCTGGACTGTCTGTCTGTCTGACTGTCTGTCTAGTCTGTCTGTCTGTCTAGAATGTCTGTCTGTCTAGACGGTCTGACTGTCTGTCTGTCTAGACGGTCTGACTGTCTGTCTGTCTAGACAGTCAGACAGTCTAGACAGACAGACAGTCTAGACAGACAGACTGTCTGTCTGGACTGTCTGTCTAGACTGTCTGGACTGTCTGTCTGTCTAGACTGTCTGGACTGTCTGTCTGGACTGTCTGGACTGTCTGTCTGTCTAGACGGTCTGACTGTCTGGACTGTCTGTCTGTCTAGACAGTCAGTCTAGACTGTCTGGACTGTCTGTCTGTCTAGACGGTCTGACTGTCTGTCTGTCTAGACTGTCTGGACTGTCTGTCTGTCTGACTGTCTAGACGGTCTGTCTGTCTGTCTGTCTAGACTGTCTGTCTGGACTGTCTGTCTGTCTAGACTGTCTGTCTGTACAGTTTGTCTGTCTAGACAGTCTGTCTAGACGTATGTCTGTCTAGACGTCTGTCTGTCTAGATGTCTGTCTGTCTGTCTTACTAGACGTCTGTCTGTCTGAATAGACGTCTGCCTGTCTGTCTAGACTTCTGCCTGTCTAGACGTCTGTCTAGACGTCTGCCTGTCTGTCTGTCTGACTAGACGTCTGCCTGTCTAGACGTCTGTCCGTCTAGACGTCTGTCTGTCTGACTGTCTGTCTGTATGAAGGTCTAGATGTCTGTCTGTCTGTCTGTCTGTCTAGACTGTCTGGACTGTCCAGACGGTCTGTCTAGACAGACACACACTGACACACACACAGACAGACAGACACATACACACAGACACACACACATACAAACTGACACACACTGACACACACAGACACACACACCGACACAAACACACTGACACACACACACTGACACACACTGACACACTGATACACAGACACACACAGGGGGAGAGGCGGTGGACTAGTGGCAGAAACTTGGACTATGGGCAGAAAAGGTCTCTGGTTCGTCTCTGGTTCGACTCCACAGAGAAACAACAAAAAGACGAACCTGGATTGATCTGTCCAAAAATCCAAGAGGATTCTCCCTACCCTGTCTAGTGCCCCTGAGCAAGGCACCTTACTCCCCCAACATCTGCTCCCTGGGCGCCGTACATGGTCGCTCACTGCTCTGTGTGTCCTTCACCGGATGGGTTAAAAGCAGAGGTTAAATTTCCCTACCTGCATGAGTGTGCCTGTGCATGTCTGTGCATGTGTTTGGGACAAATACATGTATCTTATCTATCACATTGACACACACACTGACACACACACACTGAACCAGCTCCAGTTTGACGATCGTCAACATTAAACCTGAACAGTTCTCATGGATATTGATATTGATAAATCGTTTCATATTGACGAACGCGTTCATGTTATTAGAGGATTTTCACTGGTCATTTAAAACTTTATTGATCAGTTGTTGTGACGCGTGTGTTACAAGTTGTTAAACTAGTCAAACACACACACTTATATCAAGTATATGGTGACATAATAATCATTTATATACTGATGCATATTCAAATGTCATATACATAATATACAAATACAGTTTATGTACAATCATAGTTTTCTTATTGTTTTCACGTTTCTCTTCATGCTGCTGCTGCGATGTCATCAGATCAATAACGTTTCGTATTTCAAGTTTATCAAAAAACAAACAACGTAAAGTTTCCTGAGTTTGTGACTAAATGATTCTGATGAACTTTGAACTTTACCTTTTTAATATAATAATTTTTACAGACAGACAGAGACACACACACAGGAAACATCGATACAGTAAAATGCTTTTTAATAATATTCAGACAACAGCAGTTGAGCTACAACTTGAACAGCTTTACCTGCAATAAGTATTAAGTGTTTTTCTTTTCAGGAAAATATTTAACAATATGTCCGGACAGCAAATGTTAGATCTTGTCTTTTAATGCTATGAAAGGGACAATGTTATAAATATTTAAAGAGATTTTCACTCACAACTGCAAATTTCAGTTTGAACTAATTGTGATGCATGTTACTTTCTTTTTGAGGGGAAGCTGCAGCCGATGATTCATCATTGAAGTCTTCAGATGTTTCATACGATGAGATTCAATCAACTGTTAATCAGGTGACCAGAAACATCGATGCTCCTTTTTGAAAACTTTTTTTTTTTTAATGGTTATTTTATAATCAGAATTTGATTTTCTGTCCAGTTAAAGTATATTTGAGATTTTCCAGTGAGTGAGAGGTTCAAAGTGGTTATGTGACCATGGTTATATGTATATGATGTAGTCATCATCAGGTTTAATAAATGTCAGTATTAATGTTGACTTTGTACATTTAGCTTCTTTTATTTTTCAAGTTTAACTTTAGTTTCACGTCAGTTTGTTTCCTTACATTCACACAAATGTTTGTAAATAGTGTGGATGTAACCTCAGTAATATAAAAAACATCAGTCTGAATAATAGGTATTTTTTATTAACAGACATCATGTAAATGTCAACAGTAACAAAATTGTTTAGTCCGTTAAAAAAAAAAAAAGTGGGTTGGACTGACAAGACTCCTCCCACAAAATAACTTAACGAGGGAGGGGGTAGAAGACGGGAGGTTGTGCTCAGATACTTAAATGTTGCCGATAGTCAGAACTTCCTCGTGGCCTTTACTGGTCGAATGTTTAGATCGGTAGGAACAGCAGCGTCGAGTCGGGGGAGGCGGAGCATCAGGCACATTTCACACAGGATTAAACGGGGGGGGGGGGGGGGGGGGGCACGTCACAAAGCAGGATCAGAAGTTAGCCAACAGCCTCCTACACACTCCGAGAGCGAGGAGACAGAATACCTGACTGCTGGTACACCTACGAAGCTAAAGAGAGAGAGAGAGAGACACAGGTTCTCTTTGTTCACGAGCCACGCCCCTACAAAGTGTCCGAACAGCATTATTATGTGAGCCGGCTAATTTAGAGATCCGTCTCATGGGACACCCCCGAACACAGGCTGGTAGGCAACACAAGCAAACAGAACAGAAGCAGACAGTGAAGCACCATCAGAAATGATGACAGTGGATTAAGAGAAAGGGGCGCGGCTTATATACAGGGGAGGGGGGGCTGTCAGTGTGTGTGCCTTCGTCAACAATACAGGTCACCATGGTTTTACGTAGTTTTTTTTTTTTTTTTTTGCAAATCCAGCTGCTTAAAGAAGAATAAAGTAAAAGGGGAGGAGTTAGAGCGGAGGTGTTTCCAGAGACACGGCCTGAATCTGAAGGAACAAGGAGGGAAACAGAAAAGGTGTCGTCCTGCAGGAGTGACTCTGCTCTCGCTCTTTAACTTCACCTCCTCTGAGATAGACACAGGGGAGGAGGGACATGAACAGTGTTACTGGACAGGAGCCTTAATACACTGTAGTGTGTCTAATGTGTATACATATATATTCATGTGTGTGTCTGTGTGTGAATGCGTCTCCTCTGTAATGTGTAGATATTGTTTTCACACGTCTCCCTTGTGGCAGCAGCTGCCTCTCAGGCCTCGCTCTCCCCGGCTGATGACGTGTTCTGCACCTCCTCCTCCAGGATGGGCACGATCAGGTTGTCCTTGGACATCAGGTTGTACTTCATGACGAAGCGTGTGAACCGGTGACACAGGAACGTCTCGTTCTGCACAGACACAAACAAACACACACACACAGGTCACAGCTATGAAACTGCATCCTGAGTCGTCTCCATTCTGCCTGGTTGAAACTTTCCAGCTGCTTTCAAACATGCGCGAAAATTTACCCGACATGTTCCAGTAAGAAAAATTTAAGAAAGCAAAAAATATCCAAGTCAGCTGCTGAGGACATTAGTCCAAAAAACTTGTCCTGCCAGCCCATAGAAAACTGTCAAGAGTGAGTCCATGTGAGACTAGACTGAAACTGGAAGAACACAAACATCTCAGGATGAAGAAGAGGAGCCGGACACGTAGAAGACGAAGACGTCAACTTGGAAACACGAGGAGATTCCAGATCTTTTGTGGATGAGCTGTAAACAACAACACTGATCTTTCCACAGCAGAGTTTATACATCATGTCCCGCCTCCTGCTGCTCTACAGGCTCCGCCCCTCGCCTGAATCTTCCTGTTGTTGTGAACGAGTCGGACCAGGACAATCTCCTGCTGCTTCTTCATTGGTAAAAGACAAACCGTGTCTAGACCAAATTTTCCAGAAACATGCGCGGGTGTGTGCAACATATTTGGTGGAGGAGCTCATCAATTCCAGTTCTAATTTTTACCCGGAGGCTTGTTTGATATAAGGTTTTGATACCATCTATAAATAAAGTAATTTCTATTTTACCATGACTTTATTTGTACAGGTATATATCAGGGCTCTTGTGCTTTGAAAAAAAGTTTAGTGACATCTAGTGGTGAAGAGTCCTATTGCAGCTGAACACCCCCCCCTCCAAACATGACAGAACCGTTGATAGATTCAGTTGTCATAAAAACTCAAAGGTTTGGTATGTCCAGTCTGGGCTACTGTAAAAAATACAACCCGGTCCTGATATAAATATAAAGTATTTAAATATAAAGTATTTAAATACAAAGGGTTCATTCTAGGATAAAGAAAACAGTTCGTACAATTTATCTCAAACACAACAGCACTAAGATTATTTTATAAGATTCAATTTCTGCCAATAATTTTAGTTATATATTTTATTTTTTTCACGGCTAGAAGGGAGCATGTGACCCAAGACTTTGTATCTGTGCACATGACAAATAATCTTAAAGATGGCTGATAAATCAAAGGGTCAATCCAAACTATGGTCTTAATAATTGGTTCATCTTATGAATAACTACATCGGGGGAACAGACAGAACTAAGACAAGTATTTTTTTATTCTTCAACAGTTATGAAAGAAAATGGTTCAAGAAAACATTTCATGCAGACTTTTTGTTTGGATGTGGTAAACTTCAGCTCCCAGAGTGAAGACACCTCATTTAAATCAATAGTAGGGCTGCCACTAACGACTATTTTTCCTCCAAAAAACAGGATTCTAAACGATATTAATTAAATATTTTATATGCAGCAGCCCTAATCAATAGCATTTCTACCGTTTGAAGAGTCTTCTGAGACAGGGGCAGAATCTGGGGAATCTGACGGGTTTTTTGGTCAAGTGTCTTTTCATAGAGGCGGCGATTCTTTGCTCGACCTCTGGTTCCTTCTGACGAATGGAGAGAAGCAGCATCTCTGGACAGCCCCACGTCTTACATAGGTCCTTGAACACGGCCTTGAGCAGTTTGTCGATCGTTTTTGGGGACACGTCAAAGTCTATGTCTTGGACTTCGGCCCATGTTTTTTCAAACAGCTTTTTAGTGATGTCTTTTTGTTCGCCAAAGAACCAGTTCACCTTGGCCTTTGCATACACTCGAGTGATGAGCTGCTCCATGAGGAGACGGACATACGTCTTTTTGCGGGACGCTTCTTGTTCCTTCGCAGTGTCGACCTCTGAGACATGAGACACTACGAGTGATTCAATCTCCATTAAAGCCGAGGTCACCCTCTTGGTGTAGTCACCGGCCTCTTTGGAGAACCACCAGTTCATCAGTGGCAGGAAATTGATCACTCTCTCCTGGATGTCCGAGTACATCTTCCTGTGGGACTTAGGAACAGACACTTTCATCTCTTCAACTGGAGTCGCCACTGAAATGTCAGCTGTGATGTACCTGTAGAGGACATCGGAGAGGACGGAGGCGTTTGCAGGTGAAACTCTGTCCTTGGTGTCGGTCAGAAGCAGAGACTCCACGCTGTCCATCAGAGACTTGACTGACTGGCTGCTCTGGACTTGGATCTCCTTACTGAACTTCTTCCGCACTCGTGTCCCCATCTTGAGCAGCGATGTTGTGCCAAAAAGCTTCGCCAAGAGCTTCTTGATCTTCAGGCCCACTCCTTTCCAAAAGCCTTTGGGGATCTTTGAGGATTTGGAGCCTCTACTCGGAGCAGATGATTTGACGCTCCCCTCTTTACTTATTATCTGATAGATCTCATCTGAAGCAGCTTTAAACTCCAGAGACGATTCAGATATCAGCCCACTCAGGTCCGACTCAGACATTTCATACACAAGGTGTTCGAGGATGTCTCTCAACTCCTTCTTAAGGATTTCCTGGACATCCTCACTTGTCCCACGGTCACTGCTGCGGACGGTTGAAGCTCTGTCAGAGTTACGACTGCGTGATGTGGAGTCAGAGTCTGAAGAGGTTGTTTTACCCGGTGAAAGCTTATCTAAAAGATCAAATGTCTTTTGACTACGCAGTCTTGGTTTGAACAAGCCCTGGATGTCCGAAGCAGATTTCTTCAATACTCTGCAAAGACAACTGACCATTTTCTCCAGTTGGTTGGGTGTGGTCTGGTGACACCGTGGTGGTCCATTGGACTGTGTGCTGGTGGAGTAGGAAGCCCGGCTGGCCTTGATCCTCTCTGTCACCTCCTCTGCAACCAACTCTGTGAATTGATCCAAAGACTCAGAGTCGGTTGAGCCTCCCGGTGCCAAACTTTTCCTGAATGCGTCTCCCAGACTGGACTGGACCTTTTCCACAGTCATGGACATGCCTTCTTTTCCAAGAGCCGCTGACAGTTTGGAGGTCACAGTCGATGTCATGTTCATGACAAGTTCTGCCAACAGAAACTTTGTGACACTGCTCGGTGCACCTAACTTTAACTGCCTCCACTCCTCCGCAGTTAGCCTGGTGAAGACATCGTCAACGAGCGGGCGAATAGCTTTGACTGTTATGTTCCGTAGCTGTAATTGACGAGATGGACCCATTGTGAATCTGATACAGTAACTCTCAACTAAAATCTGTCTTTTCACTTATGTATTGATTGCAAGTCTTGCAATCACTTCTTAATGAATCCTGTGCTTAGTTCGGTGTATAGACTCAGTATACTACTACTCCTCATCAGAGACAATTTTAAAGGTCACTTTTAACATTACAGGAACATAGGAAAGATCAGAGGAGCCACTATAAAGTGACACAAAGATAAGCCTCGCCCCAATGAAGTACATAGCAAACTTGCTAGGTAACAAGTCTGGCCTTTTGTTCAAAGCCATGTGGTAATAAACACCTCAACAACCTTCTCGGTTCAACTAAATATTTTCCTTTCATCACATAGGGCAATAAGGGCAATAAGGGATACAGTAGTAGAAATGCACCTTGACATTGGAGGCCACCTGCCAATAAACCGAACGAATATATGCATTTAACAAAACAGAATAAAGATTAATTTAACGAACTGGAAGAGCTGTTTTGTATGTGAGGTGTGAGTGTTAAGCTGCTTTAAGACGTGCACTACAATCCAGACATTTTCCTGAAATATTTCCAAGGGGCTGTGTTTGAGAAAGCAAATGAACTTGTCTGTTGCTCCAGACATTTTCTGGAACTTTTCCAGACCCCGAGTAAGTCCGTGTGAAAATACAGCTGGAAAGACAGCGGGTGAGCGTGTTGATGACGTCTGTACACGCGACAGACGTAAATATTGGAAGAACGTAAATGTCCCAGGATAACAATGAGGAACCATAAATGTAGAGAATGCAAACGAAGTTGTAAACTTGGAAAGACCGACAAGATTCAAGAACATTTTTTAATAGGGGCCAACTTCGGAGTCTATGGGCTCATAAAAATAACACACGTCATATACGTCATGTCCTGTCTTCTGCTGCTCTACCCAGAGCCACCGCTCACCTGAACGGTTTCAAATGTTCTGATAATCTCCTGCTGTGTTTTTCATATATGAAAAGTAAACTCAAGAAACTGTCCAGACCCAAGTAGGGGGATATCAGTGAAAAATAAAATGTCTGACCTAACTGACCCTGGGAGTGTTTTATAACTGGACTATATCAGCAAATTAAAACAAAAAAATGTCCACCATTAGCATTTTGCTTTGCAGAATGATCCCCACAATAAATGGTTGGTATTTGTATAGCGTTCTTTTAGTCTTGATGACGACTCAAAGCTCTTTACAGTAGTTTTACATTCCCCCATTCACAGACACATTCACACAGTGCATCTATGAGCAGCACTTTTCATTCTGAGGGGTAATCTGGGGTTCAGCATCTTGCCCAAGAACATATCAGCAGGCAGATGTGGCAGACTGGGAACGAGCCACCAACCTTTTGGTTAGCGGACGACCGTTTTACTCCCTCAGCCACAGCCCTCCAAATAGCACAACATTCATTACTAGCCGAACAGAAGCCTTTTCTAATGACACCTACCTCATACTTGTCAAATATCTGGCGGTGGTGGAAGTAGGCATGAGAGAATATCCTATAGATGCGACGACAGACGGAGCCGAGTTTAGCCACCGATGACTCTTTGATGCTCACCCTAGAAGGACAATCACACATAGATGGATATCAAGTGAGGATCGGGTCAGTTTTCTTAAAGCAAAGTTCCTGTTGGATCTCCTGTCACACTCCAACCTTCTAAGATTCACTACAAGACTCTATGAGCAGCAGATTCAACTGATTATTATCTGTAGGTTCATCACTACGAGCCAAACATTTCACATTATCACACTGACATTTAATACTTTCTCAATCACAGAGGCTGAGCTGCAGGAGACTGACCTGCTGGGGAAGTATTTGTTGCTATTGAGAAGACAGGCAGCTCCGTCCAGCGTGTGCCTGGTGTAATCAATGGCAGGGCACTATGGGTGAAGCAGAACAAAACGCACACACACAACTGTGAGTAAGAGCGGTTTCTACTTGTTATTTACACAAAGGCTGATACGAATGAACCAGGCAGAGCGGTTCATACAGGACGGACTCACCTCTTTGGGTGTCTTGTGGGCCGCACATAAAAAGATCCACTGCTCTGTGGCTGTCATCTGGGTGCAGGTGTCTGGGTGGCACTCGCTCTGCAGGAGGAGAGACCGAGTACAAGAAAATACTATTACTACATCGATTATAGGCTAAACTTGTGTAACTCAGGACAAAATCCTTTCAGTCAAAGTGTGAATTTGTTCAGTTTGATCACTTACCTGCAGTTTTACAGCTAGTCCATTGAGCTCCAGACAAAACTGCCTGAAAAAACAGACATAACAAGAAAGAACAAAACTGCGGCATGAGTGAGTTATTCTGTAGGATTTTATTCGAGAAAAACCAACGGCTTGTCAAAGTTTGGGATCCCTTAATAAACTTCACTGAGGAGGCTATGCTTAATTTTTTGTTTGTCCATTGGTTAGCAGGATTATGCAAGACAACTGGACAGATTATCACAGGACATTGAAGGATGTGGTTTAACTAATGCAGGCTAACAAGACCAAATTCAAAAATGTACTCATAGTATTTTTAGCCCCACTTACCTGAGGTGTTCATACTTCCACACCCCCTCATCCTGACCCTCCGGAGGTTCCAGGATTTTGTCGATATTGGAGCAATCTGATCTAATGTTCTGCTGAATGTACTGAAACCAGAGCCAATAAACACATATTAGCAGACATCTTCATTTTTCAAAATTCATCATATACATCTATAAGAAATGAAATAAAAGGATTATGTAGGATCTGACTCATGCATGTGATTTAATAGATTCTTTACCTCCACTTAAAATGAAAATTCTGTACTAATGTGCACTTGTTTAAAAAGACTCAACATGACCACACACCTGTTGGACAGCGAGCGTGCTGTCCATCTCCTCGAATGATTCATCCGGCCAGTTGTAGAAGTCCTGCACAGGGAGGGAGGACACATTTAGTCTCCAGTTGAGGTGGACAAAGTGCAGCTTGACTAGAGCAGATAACACAGCTGTTGCACAATATCGACCCACAATCCACTAAACAAACATGAAGTTAGCTTCTGACTCATCAGCTAGGGAGAGATTTAAGGGAGAAATGACAATATCGAGCCACTGATTTGATTTATTGTATTAGTGCAGATTTAGACAAGCTGGTTCAAAGCTTGACACATTTTTCAGATTTTCTCTACAAGAGACAAGATATTGCTTAAATCCTCCTCCATTCAAAACATACGTGTGGCAGCTTGTACTGTATTAATGTTTATATTCCTCAGACATCAGACCATGTGTTGATGAAACCCAACTAGACATGTAGACTTTAATACACAAATTAAATCACAAGTTGTCACTCGAGAAAGTTTGATCACATTAACAAAACACACACACACAGACACAAAATGGGGATTTCACAGATGTTGTCTTCACACCCAGAGAAGCCCAGTGAACATTAAAATATTTAATTATGAACTAAACAACCTGGACGAGTTTGAGTAGAGTTTAAAATCCAGGTTCACGTTGGAGAAAGCTCAGAATCCGAAGCTAACTTCAGAGACGTGAACCAACCTGGTGTTGATTCACTGAGCGACTCCAGTTAACGTGAAGTGGAATCAACTGTTTGGAGACTGGAGAAATAATTTTATAATAAAAATCTTTGTTTTTCTCAAGCCACCACAGCTAATAAGCTAACTTGTCACTAGCTAGCTCGATAGCCGGGATGCGGCTTCTTCCTGCAAAGCTAACGAGCGTACGGAGCTTAATAGCAACATAGCTAACTTCGTGTGCTTGTAGGTGGTTTCCATCCTCCACCGGGTCAAGTTCTTAATGAAACCAGCGTCACTAAACCAGTATGGATCTCCAGGGGAAGAGGCAGAACCTGGGCTCGTTCTCGACCCGACTCCAGGAACTAGACGGAGGAGCAGTTAGCGGTTAGCAGCTAATGGTTAGCAGCTAGCGGTTAGCAGCTAACTTAGCTTGACGCTTCCCGGTCCGGCCCTTCCTGTGTTTGTCTGGGACCGAGCCGCGGATCAGAGACGTGTGCCGGAGAAACCCGGTTCAGGTGAAGCGGCTTCCCCGTGTCCGTGTGGCCGACATGTCAGAACCCCTGTGGGAAAGCTCCGGCGGCTGGAAACAAACCTTCGCCTTGGTTCCAGGCCGATTCCTCCTGAGAACTGCAGAACCCTCCGCCATGACCATCTCGACAGAATACCCGGATGTTCGTCACTGGCGCTGTTGTCGTGTCGGTGATTCACTTCGTGCTGACTGTACTGTACTGTACATCATCCGTGTACTTATACTGCACACGGGTATTTCACTTAGTTTATACTTGTGGTGAAGAACGATGAGGAAGATGTTTTCCTCATTGAAAGGCCAGAGAGTCAAATCTACAAAGACACAACTACAGACTCACACCCACAAAACAACAACTACAGAGTCTCAAATCTTCAAATAGACAAAACAACCACAGAGACTCAAAAAGACTAAAGAATCAAATCCACAAAGAGACCAAATCAATAAAGACTCAAATCTGCAAAAACAAAACATTTCAATAGAGATTAAACTGGTGAAAAAAGAACCCAAACAAGCAGAAAGAAAAACATTCATAAAAGGACACAAAGAAGCAAAACTGCAAAGTGATAGATGGATACTGGACAAAAAAACATAAGATGAATAACAAATAATTAAAACTACAGAGACGCAACAATTGACTAAAGACAAGAACACGCTGAAAGAGAAAAACACATTCATAAAAAGTAACAGATGAATATCAATCCACAAGTTCTCTACTAAGACGTAAATCAACAACAGACACACAAATCGAGACTAGAAGACAAAAGGAAACAAAAATCAACTACATATCGATGTGACACACAAGCAGCTCAGAGGGACTCAAATAGTCTCACACTTGAAAATCAACTGCAAGAAAAAAACACTTAAAAAGTTGACCATAAAGACACACAAACCTTCCGTCAGTGGAGTGAGTGTCCAGGGCCGTCCGTGCCTCTGTAGAGCTGTTGATCTATTATCACATTAACTTTACATTCTGTTGTTTGAACAAAGAACAAAAACTCTTGCACCATTTTGTTTTATTTATCATTATTTTAATGTTTCTTCAGTGATAAACCAGTTTTACATTTTAGTGAATCAATAAGAACAAAGGTCTCTCACTTTCTGATAAGTCGTGATATATGTTTCTGTTAGTTTGACAGTTTCTCAGCTTCGCATCATCTATAAAACAATAGATTACATCCGTCAAAGTGAGATCAAGTGTGATTCAGCTGGAAATAAATCTCCTTATTTATGTCTTGTCCTTTTCTGTTTGCTTTTATAGAAGTGAATCAAAGCTCTGTCGACTGGGAAAAACCATGAGTCCAAAACTACATCAACTTATAATTCAAGATTGTAGTGAATATCAACAGGAGCAGCATGAAATCATGAGACAGAACAACAACAATCTACAGTTCAACTTTATTATTGTAACAAAATGAGATCATAATTATTTACAATTGAAAAAACATAAAAAAAGAAAAGACAGACACGAATGCGGCAACTGATTTTCTTCTCTCCGGGGGGGTTGACAGGGACTTAGACTCATTCGGCGTATTTACCAAGGATGTCTCCATCACGGAACAGGAAATAGTCCTGGAGGACAGAATGAGAACAGGACAAATTAAACCAAAGAACAAGACACAACAGAGACAAATCAGAACTGATGCAGTTTGAACTGTAGTGCACCTTGTCGTCCAGCACGACTTTAGTTCCACCGTACTCTGGGAGGAGAACCTTCTCTCCGACCTTCACACTGACAGACTGCAGGTCTCCTTTCTAAATAAAAAGAAAAATGTATACAAATATATAATTTTATTTGAAATACATCAATCAAATGTATAGAACTTGAAAATAATAAAGATATAAACTAAACCATGGAGAGAATTACCGGGTTGACAGCTCCAGGTCCGATGGCCACGACGGTGGCCTGCAGCACTTTGCCTTGAGACTTCTCCGGCAGCAGGATGCCGCCCTTCGTCACGGTGTCTGCAATGAGGCGCTCCACCAGCACCCGGTCGAACAAGGGAAGGAATTTTCTGAAGGCCTGGAAATAAAGAAACAAGCCGATGATCATCAAGTTACACTTCACCAGTGAAAAGCCTTGAGGTTTAATGTGACAACTCAAGGTGACCACTAGGGGCGGTGTTGAGATAAATACTGGCTCTGTTACACAAAACCCACTATATTACAAGTTTTAAGTACTTTAACTTCTGGTCTGTGTAATACAACTTTAGAATTCCCAGTTAAATAACTTCAAGAAAGACAAATTCAATACAATTCAGGAACTAGTTACTTTAAAAATGTAGCTGGGGTGAGGTAGACTGTATTAAAATGAGTGATATCCAGGATAGTTGCATCCAACTTTTAAATACATTTAAAGTTAATAATCATGTAGTATTACTTTTCTGAGTACTAGTATTTCATAGTACTTATCCACAATAATATGACTGCTTCCACTCATGTGAAGCGTCTGGATTCTTGTGTTAATTGTTAACAAAAGTATTCAGATATTAAACAAATGTTTAACTTCTTTCGTTAATTTCTCACTTAAACAATTCAAATCATCCCCAAATCAAACAACTACAATAAAAAGGCACAAGTTTAAGTTTGACTTAAAATGTGATTGATTCCACAGATCAGGATCAAACTAAGAAATGATTAAACAGCACTTGTAGCTGCTCTGTTGTGAAAGAGGGAGGAAAAGAAAGAGGAGTGATAAGTCTCCAGACAAAGTGTAAACATTCAACAAGAAGCTGTCTGTGTGAAGTCATTCAGTTCCATTTTCAAAGCAGTTTAATCTGATTTGAAGCAGCAGCTGACGACAGTTAAAAAAGCAGCAGATGCAGCAGCGGCCTTGAGTGAAGGTCGTCCGGGGAGGAGGTGGAGGAAGATGGGGGTTGATCTCAGTTTACTGACGGGGGCAGACATGTTGGGGTCACTGCAGTTATCCTTCACGATGACCTTTAACCCCGCGGAGGGGGAGGACTAGGCGGGCCCACTGATAACCTGGAGGCATCTCAGGATTTCAGTTTGAACGACCTCCACTGTGATGAAATGACCTTCAGGATTTTACCATCACTAGATAACCGTCAGGGCCAGTTGGTCTGGTTTGCCAGAAGCTTCTCTCTGGTCTTTATCAATCAATCAAACCACCTTTACACAAGGTGGTTTGAGTAGAACCAGTTGCATAAAACTGTTATGATGATGACTTCTGGTGAGATGATCTCCCCACCACTTCCATTTCAATCATGATCAGGTCATTCTGGATATTATGCAAATATAATCAAGAAGTTTTTCAAACAGTAAAAGCAACAATAGCACAGAGTAGAAAAACTCAGTTTCAAGATAAAGTCCCCCATTAAGTAGAAATCCCTTATCATTATCTATATTATTTATTGGATTATAATTATTGCTGCATTCATCTGCATATTATCTAAATGCTGCTCAATGGTTTCATTCATTACCTATAGAGTAAAATCAACATGAATTGCTTCTCAATGGCAGCAAAGAAAAACTAAATGACCAGTTTGCTGCAGACCTCTACTCCATCACATGTCAGCAGCTGACGAAGATTCAATGAATCTGAGATAGTGACTTGACTATTTCTTTTTATGAGACTATGTTGGCAAAACTGGTTTCTCTGTATTATCGTCCACATTGAAGAGTAGGTCCTAGTACTTGTGGGCATTGTAGTTTTATCAATGACTCCAAACTATTATCAAAACAGCTGTCAATCAATCGACTTATTGATTAATCGGCTAATTGAATCAGCTCGAGATCTGACATTTTCATCGACAAGTAAAGAACATGTCATGAGTGTAATTCTTAGTCTTCAATGACGCAGCATGTTTAAGGCAGAATAAGAGATTTAAAACAGACTCTTGACTTCCTGTCTGTTCCTGGACACTTCATTCATTGCTCCATGTGTTTGCTGCAGTGACTGAGGACTTCAATTCTCGGCGCATGTTCTGTTCATGGTCCCGCAAGCCCACTCGTCACGAGGTTGTCGGTTCGATCCCAAGCGACAGCCCCCGAACCCCCCATCCTCCTCCTTTCTGTCCACCGTTTTTTCACAGTTTATTAAACACGATGATAAACGTGACTTTCAGCGGTGTGACCTTGTCAGTGGATGTAAACGGCAGCTAACATTAGCAGCTAACGCTAATTGCCACCACAGGATGGACGCGTGTCTTCTATTCCCTCACTCTCTAGTTCCACCGAGTCTTTAACGGGTCTTACCATGTTTGTCTGGAGGTTTTCGTGGGTCGAGGTTCTGCGTGGAGCTGCTGTCGGGTCCGTCAGGAGCGTGGATCGTCAGACTGAACCGGTTCACGTCCACACGTGAGGAGGAAGATTCTAGAGCGCGCATGCGCAGTGGACGAGGCGACCGTTTCTCTGCCTGACTAGAAATACACGGAAATCAGCATAAAGCGGAGAAATCCTCATTTAAACAATTACATTTTATCGAAATGCATGAAAGCATTCAAAACAAGGTTTAAAACATTATTAATTGAAGGATTTTTGTCCTATTTAGTCGTTTAAAGTTGGGGCAATATTGCACAATATAAACTTTGACCTTTTTGTACCCTCCAATGGGACGCGAGAAAATTCTGGAAGCGAACACCCCGGAACGAGCATAAACTAAATAAAACGAGTCTAAACACTATTTAAAGAATCGTTTACAGAAATTAAATGAACATCAAACTCAATAAAAGACAAATTAACACTAACAAAGACCAAAGTTAGATTTTAACAGCTGATAAAACAGAGATATTTGAAGCGGATTGTTGGTTATTCAGGGGGCGGGGCGTGCCGGTAAAGTCCCCGGATGTGCTGGACCATGTGCGGTCCTGTCTGTCTCACACGCTCCTGTCCTCCCTGCTGCGGTTATATCACAGACTCCTGTCGCAGCTCCAGCATCCACACACCTCAAGTAAGTCCTGACATCTCCTTCAAACACCTTCTAATCACCGCAGCAGCGTTCAGCTCGTAGCTAGCTCCGCGCGTTACCGCAGATTTCACGCAGTTTTCACGCAGTTTTCACGCACTCTCTGCGTAAACGACGATGACTGTTCGGCTCTAATGTCGCAGGGGAGAGATTTCATCATCGTGCGCCACAAGGACAAGTCGGTTAAAATGTCCGAGTGTCTCTGTGTGAACTGAATTCAAAGCTAACGCGACGTTTAGGATCAATGGAATCCGGTTTGTGATGTTCGTCAGGCCGACGAGCAGCTGGAGACCAGTTCGAATCCATTACTATTATTAATATTCATCGTTAAAACAGTGATATCCAGAGGTGTCCTTATTAAGAGGCACGTGGGGGGGTTATTGACCAGTGGGTTTTAATCAGGGATCTGATCGGGGATGAGGAGGCGCGTGCGTCTGCAATTTGACCTTGTGACTGGCGACCTGACGAACACACGTGGGTACACCAGGAAGTGGGTTTGGGGATTAATAGAATTATCTGTTTAAGTGTATTTACTGTGATCGTTCATTTCTATGAGCTGATCCAGAAATCTAAGAGCTTTAAGTTCTTATTACTGATAAGATGAATGGAGTCTCGTCAGTTCCACCATTCAAACCAGGTCTGTTTTATTAGAAAAACTCTGAATTAACTATTTAATCAGATCAACCTTCAAAATGAACAATTATATCAACGGAACAGTGAACGTAGAGAAATCAACTCTCCAGAAGCCGTAAAACATTCAAATAATCAAAAGTGAAATGTGTTTCAATGACTGTCATCAATCAACATGTGTTTTCTTTTTAATTAATTAATGGGGAAACTTTCCACATTCTCTATTATTCTCTATTATTTTCCAGATTAGCCGGTTTATTGACAAAATGGTAAAGAAAATGAAAAATCAACATTCAACTGCTGTAAAATGTCCAGGCTCTCATCACATGACACAGAGAAAAGTGTCAGTGCTTCATTTAAATAAATTAGATTATGTTTCTGAACACGCCCTTGTTGACACATACCAGCTGCACTTCTCTACAAACAAGAAGAGCCTGAATAATATCTAAATATCGTTTGTTGTTGCTCTTATTTGTTTGAACGACGGATCAGTTGATCTAAAAAGATGACAGTTTTTCCTGAGGGGCTTTAGGGAAAACTGCCAGATCCAATTTTTCCTTTTAATTTAATCGACATTATTACTGCATCATTTTGAAGATCTACCATGTTTCTATATTTCCTGACATTAATTTACTGAGCTACTTATTAAATATCTGGATAATAAACCGGTGAGTAACACACCTCCACTGTGCTGTAAGTGCAAGGTCATTCTGGGACAGTGTTTCTCCATCTCATTGATTCACTGGTGGGTGGGACGTTGTTCCACTGCTGACCACCGGGGGCAGAGTACACCTGTCATAGATAATCATTATTTAGCTGCACTCTGAATTTTCTGTGAACTTTCAGGATTAAAGACAAACTACTTATCAGATTTGATGATTAATCACTGTCCTGTGTCTCTCTCTCTCTCTCTCTCTCTCTCTCTCTCTCTCTCTCTCTCTCTCTCTCTCTCTCTCTCGCCATAGAGATGTTTCGTCTACCAACAGTCATGAAGCAGGTGAGGCCTGTGTGCCGGGCGCTGGCCCCTCACCTCACACGAGGCTACGCCAAGGAGGTGAAGTTCGGCGCCGACGCTCGCGCCCTCATGCTGCAGGGGGTCGACCTGCTGGCTGACACTGTGGCCGTCACCATGGGTCCAAAGGTGAAGTGAGCTTCTGTTGTTTTTAATTCAAGGTTTTTAAGTCTTGAAGCTCTGAGTTCAGTTCAGGTCGTGTGAAGCATCGTCAGTGAGCTAAACAACAAAACTATTAAAAGGTGTTAAAGTTTTAAATCTAATTTAAAAGATCTAATCTGCTGCAAGGTGGAAGGTTAAGTCCTGGAAGGTTTTTATCAAAAAGAAAAATTCCATTATTATTTTGTATATCTCTGACTTAATCAATTAAACAAACTTGGGTGATACATTTTCATACAAGTTATAACAGCTCAAATAGATTGAGAGATGATTCACATATTAACCTTTATTGTTTTGTCTGATTTAAATAAAAAACAGTTAATTCATACAGCTGGTAAAACATGTTATTGCTTATTATCTTTACTGGTTTTCATTTATCTTTCATACTTTTGTGAAATAAGAATAAATGTCTATATCGTCTCAACCAGTTTTCCATCAAACTTTGGTCATTGAAGATGTGACCAAGACTCTTTTATCTCACGTCCTTCTTCCTGCGTCTCAGGGTCGTAATGTCATCATCGAGCAGAGCTGGGGCAGCCCCAAGGTCACCAAGGACGGCGTGACGGTGGCCAAGAGCATCGACCTGAAGGACAAGTACAAGAACATCGGGGCCAAGCTGGTGCAGGATGTGGCCAACAACACCAACGAGGAGGCCGGTGACGGCACCACCACCGCCACAGTGCTGGCCCGCGCCATCGCCAAGGAGGGCTTCGACTGCATCAGCAAAGGAGCCAACCCCGTGGAGATCCGCCGTGGAGTCATGATGGCCGTGGAAACCGTCATCAGCGAGCTGAAGGCGCTCTCCAGGCCGGTGACCACGCCAGAGGAGATCGCACAGGTGCTAAATCTGAACATGTGATGACGGGTCAGTGGCGTTCAGCAGCTTTCTTTACTCGCTCAGGTTTTAAAATGAATCTTCTCCTTCAGGTCGCTACAATCTCAGCCAATGGAGACGTGGAGATCGGTACCATCATCTCCAATGCCATGAAGAAAGTCGGCCGCAAGGGAGTCATCACTGTCAAGGTGAGTTTCCTGACGGATTTAAAGAGACTTGTAGTTAGATCAGTCAAAGGCTGTAAATAATAATGTGATGTGTCGTCTCAGGACGGGAAGACGCTGCACGATGAGCTGGAGATCATCGAGGGGATGAAGTTTGACCGCGGATACATTTCCCCGTATTTCATCAACTCCCCTAAAGGTAAAGATTCTCCGAATGTCGGCTGTTTTTTATATTATAACTCATTGCATACGACTTTGTATCAAACGCCATCTTCCTTCTTTCAGGTCAGAAGTGCGAGTTCCAGGACGCCTACCTGCTGCTGAGCGAGAAGAAGATCTCCACCGTCCAGAGCATCGTTCCAGCTCTGGAGCTCGCCAACCAGCACCGCAAGCCACTGGTTATTATAGCTGAGGATGTGGATGGAGAGGCTCTCAGCACCTTGGTCCTCAACAGGTTCGTCCTGTTGGTTTACTGACTCCAGTTAAGAGATCAGCTGTCTGCTCATATTTCACTGAATAGAGTTAAAAGTGTTTGAGTGAGAAACTGAAAGCATTGAAATGTCCACCTCTTGATTTGCAGGCTGAAGGTCGGGCTTCAGGTGGTCGCTGTTAAAGCTCCGGGCTTCGGAGACAACAGGAAGAACCAGCTGAGGGATATGGCCGTCGCCACTGGGGGCACCGTAAGTCAACGCCTACAGTCTTTAAAAGCACTGAATTTAAATCCCCTATAAAAGTTTAAATATTTTTAACCTGAAATTTCTTAGAAAGATCTTGAATATTTTTGTTACCCCTTATAGACATTAACATTAGTTCTACAGTTGGAGACTAAAGTAGCTGAATTGTTAAAAACCTTCTTAGAATTAAATGTCCACCTTCTTTTCAGAGTAAGAGAGGATGTGTAGTTATTGAATCTGTTTCTCTTCTCCTCTCTGCAGGTGTTCGGGGATGAGTCTCTGGGTCTGGCCCTCGAAGACATCCAGGCTCACGACTTCGGTAAAGTCGGTGAGGTGCAGATCACCAAAGACGACACGTTGCTGCTGAAGGGAGGCGGCAGCCCCGCGGAGGTTGATAAACGTGCAGCAGAGATCCTGGAGCAGCTGGAAAGCACCGAGAGCGACTACGAGAAGGAGAAACTGAACGAGAGGCTCGCCAAGCTGTCGGACGGAGTCGCTGTGCTCAAGGTGCGTCTCAATCAGACCTTCACACGGGACCAGAGGACGACTGCCTGGTGTTCTCCAGAAAACAAGTGGTGATTCCTTTTGCTCCTGTTTCAGATCGGAGGAACGAGTGATGTGGAGGTGAACGAGAAGAAGGATCGCGTGACCGACGCTCTGAACGCCACCCGGGCGGCTGTGGAGGAGGGGATCGTCCCCGGTGGAGGCTGCGCTCTGCTGCGCTGCATCCCGTGTCTGGATGGCATCAAAACCGCCAACTCTGACCAGAAGATCGGTCAGTGAAGCACACGCACACGCTCAGATGAAGTAAAACTCTAACTCCCTGTGACAGAGTCTCAGTAGTTGGGCTCCACAGAGGGATCAGTGGGGCGGGGGGGTGTGACACCAGGAGATGTAGAATTTAGATAAACATTTAAAAAACAATGTTCACATGCATTTGTTTTCTTAACTAACTCTGCTATTTATACATGAAATCATGAGGAGCAGCTTAACTGGTGTAAAAAAAAAAAAAATCCACAGGTAGATGTACGTTTTCAAATCCTCAGTTTATTACTTTTTATAAAGTACAGAGTCTGTCCAAATAGTTACGAGAGAGTTAACCAGAGTTAAATGAGCCTGAATAGATAACATTGATTTTACTTTGGTGAAAAACCTTTCCATTAATCTGCTTCCTTTCCATCCAATCAGGTGTGGACATCATCAGGAGGGCGCTGCGTATCCCCGCCATGACCATCGCTAAGAACGCCGGCGTGGAGGGTTCACTGGTGGTGGAGAAGATCCTCCAGTCATCAGATGAGATCGGCTACGACGCCATGTTGGGAGAGTACGTCAACATGGTGGAGAAGGGCATCATCGACCCCACCAAGGTAGAGAGCAGCCAGTCGGTTCTAGTTCAGTCCCACATGTGAACAGACGGGACTAAACTTGTGTTGTGAACATAAAGAATGAAAGAAATGTAAAATCCTGTGACTCACCCCGGTACCGTCCGTCTCTGCAGGTGGTGAGGACGGCGCTGATGGACGCTGCGGGCGTGGCTTCTCTGCTCGCCACCGCCGAGGCCGTCGTCACGGAGCTTCCCAAAGAGGAGAAGGAGATGCCTGGTGGTATGGGAGGCATGGGTGGAATGGGCGGCATGGGAGGAGGCATGGGTTTCTAATCCGACTCCCCCGCCTGCCGCTGTACAGACTCGACGGGCAGGGCGGAGCTGGAGGTGGCTGAGGAACAGAAAAACAAAATCCTCCCGAGAACCTGCAACCACCTCCAGCGAGCTCTGCCCACACTGACTGGCCATGAGTATGTCGGAGTGCCCCCCCCCCCCCCCCCCCGTATTCAACTCTGCCTCCTGCCTCTCAGTCCGGTTTCTGGAGGATCCGACTGAGCCGGGAGGAGGAGACGCCATCGAGTTAAAACCACCTGAACCGTCTCAATGGCTCCGACCAACGAACCGTCGAACTCATCGTTCATCATGTCACATGTTCTCACTGCTGTTCTCTGAGAAGTCCCAAGAAGAAGCTACCACAGTAAACGTATCCCATGCAAACCGAGCAGGGCCTGAATGAGAAGAAGAAGCTTAGCTAGGAATGTCTGTCAGTTATTCTTTTGTCTTTGTAGCATTTTTGTTAATTCTCTTTTTTTATATAAATATCTAATGTTTTTGTTTCTCCTCATAATAATGATGTGGGTTCAAATCTGTCTTTTGATTTAATTAAACCAGTTTTCTTACAGCGCCTCAACGTTTTCTGTGTCTCTGAAGTGACAAAGATCAATCCCCTTGTTCTTGAACACGATTGGATGACGAGTGCCTACAGTGTCACCGGGAGCTGGTTCCGAAATCTGTCAAATCTAAATGTTTACGCAGACGCCTGACGATCCTTGAATCTCTCGTTTTCATGCTTCAAGTTGCAGACGATATATTTTACAGCTCACGTGTGAATGTGGAGGATTGTTTGAGATATGAAAACCTGTGGGCGTCGCCTTGCTGTTTAAACGCTGACTTATATTTGTGTGACTGCGTTCACTCGTCTCTACTCACAGAAAACTACAGTTTACTCCATAGAAATCTCACTAGGGGGCGCTGCTGTTCAACATAAATACATTATTGCGGCGAATAGCTGGTATCGTTCTGTTTTGTACGATGTAGACGTTGGTTAATGGTGAATCTTTTTTCTTATTTAATAAATTCAGTTCTGATGTGAAATTGTTTATTCAGCTTATTTCTTGGAAACAGTAGCTGAGGCATAAGGTCCATTTAGTGGCTGTTCTGAGGCTTTCAATCATTTATGATCCTCAACGATAAAGTTTGGCCTGTCTTCATGTTGATATTCCCCTTTTTACGAGCAGTTTGACGCCTCAACATTCATCTGTGGTTAAAAGATAAAGTTCAACTTGATCTTTTAAGATGAGACAGCTGTGGACAGAACACAATGTCCAGGTTGTGTCTGATCTGGAGCTTTCATACAAGATCTTCACCAGTTATAGAGTTAGATGGTGTTTTCTGAAAAGATGTGACTCAAAGTCCATCTTGACTAATATTTGTTGTGGAAAAGAAGTGGATCTTGTGATCAAATTACAGGATCTTCATCAGCCAGTTTAAACTCCAAACCCTAAAAACTAAAAATGTCAACATTACAATTCTATATCAACAGATGAATTTCATGAGAAATGATCAAAAGAGTAATTTACTACCAGCAGGACGTATTTCTAGCTCCAGTGATCCACATCACTTTTCACTGGAAATAAATCACAACAACCTTTGACGTTGCTTCAGTGACGCAGGTCCAGGGTCAAAGGTCAAATAGAACTGTTCTAGGCCGTGACATTTAAAACCTTAAGGACTTGACTTTAACCGCAGCCACGCTTCAAACCGTCCATTACGTCTATTCTTACCACTCACATGCTCAAACTATTTCTGTCAAGCCAGAGGAGGTGACTCTTATTTAGACTACAGCCCCCCCCCCCCCCCCCCCTCCAACAAACACACGCACAAACAAAATACACGTCAGTCAGGGTTTTTCTTTTTTAGAAAAAATACTTTATAAATCATGCAGCTGGTAAATCTGTCTGAAGTCTCTTAACATTCAACTTTCCCCCGAAACACACACAAACCAAGTCCCTTTAAAAGCAGTGTTTATATACGTCTGTTATCAATACCAATATTTACACTTTAAACTTAAGTAATAAATACAAGTATATTGTTTAAAAATAGAGATAAATATGCTGCCAGTCTGTGAGAGACGTGGGTTCAGGGCAGGTGACCTCAGTGAAACCACGTCCGACCTGGATCTGTTAAACCTCTCTTCAACCTGCTTCTAATCCTTAATGTTAAAAATAAAAAATAAATTATTTTTAACTTAGTGTGTCTCCAGAAGAGTTTAGAGAAGACCCTCGATGTCGGGAGCTCAATAACAGCCTCTGTTTTCTGTTATTATTATTATTGTTGATAATAATAGTATCGTTAAGAATAGAGTCATTTAAGTGTTTTAATTGTATTTGAATTTTTGCATTGTCGTTGTAAATTGTCCTCATGAATGTTTATATTAGACGTGAAAAAGTATATTTTAGGATGTATCTCTGACAGGCTGTGATCATGTCATGTGATCATGTCATGTGATCAATCACTAGTCTAATGTGACTCGTTGTTCACGTTCAGAAATCAACATCTTATCTTGATGTTATTAATAAATCCAGGCCGGTGTCTCTGTGTCGTCGGACGGTTTCGGGTCCTTTACATCGACAGTTGGTTTAACATGTTTGCGTAGCTGCATTTAAAATAACACACAGCTCATATTGCACACTGAAGAAGAAATAAAACACCCTCTGCTGTATGATTCAGCAGCTCTCACGTCCAGCATCGCTCTCTTATCAATAACACGAGCATAATATCGAGAAAAATAAGCAACCCTCTAAATAAAAGTTCAGCTCCCAGAGCGGGTTTGTGATTCTGATAGTGAGCAGATCGGTTTCCTTCGTGTACACGTCCTCCTGCTCGTCCTCTTTAAACAAAATGTCCAGTGACTGTGTCTCACCTGTTTTATGCTCTTTATTCTTACTACATATTCTCATCATGTGATTGTCTGTGGTGGTTAAACCAGACTTGGGCCCTGTCAGTTGTTTTTATACCTTGATAACGTGACATGATGGTCTTTTATTTTGAAACTATAGTATATACCAACTAGAGCTGCTGCTTGTGTCATCACATCATCAGAAGACTTTAACCTTTGACCTTCCTCCTGTAGGACGACCCCTGACGGTCACATGATCCAGACATGAGGACCCATGTGATCTGGAATCTGAATGAAAGGTTTGTGAATGTGTCGTAACGAGTTGCACGGCTGTAACCACAGAATCACCACAGTTAAAGGAAGGATTACTTCCATTATCTGTAAATGAGTTTTCTCAATTTATCCATTAAAATATCGGAAAATATTGACACAGGTCCATTCTAGCTTCCCACAGGTCTAAAAGCTTAAAATATTCAGTTTAATCTCATATCTGAGAAAGAAAATCAAGCTGGAACCAGAAATATGTTCGACATGAATTAAATCAATTATTAAAACAGTTGCAGAATAATTGTCTGACATATTGATTCTCGATAAAACTGTGGGAAATGTGCAACTTCTAAATCTTTCAATTACAAATCGATTTGTCTCTAATGTGGTGAAACATTATTTCAGAAGATGAACTGATGCAGCAGCTTTGAGATGAAAGACTCCTGCAGCTGTAGCTCAGGTAAACCAGTCAGTCAGAGCTGTGAAGTGAATGACTGGTGTTTCCAGATGTGATGACAGAGCTGCTGTGGTTTCACCTTCACGCTCACAACCTGAGAACTCAGATTCTTCTCAGACGGTGGAAACCACTGAATGAAGTGTTGAGCCTGAAGGTGAAAGCTCGGAGCCGGGTCCGTGTCACTTATCAGATATGAAACAGTTGGGAATGAACTTGGTTGTAGCTGTGAGAAAGGCACTGCAACTTTCACTAGCACCTCCTCCTCCCTCATCCTCTGTGGCGTTGGCATCAGATATCTGTGTTTGCCTTTCGGGGGCGGCGCTACGTGTGGTGAACCTCGTGGAACATGAGCTCGCGGGGGATGGGCGTCTCGGCGCCGTATACCTTGGAGGCGCGGAGCTCGAACGCAGACACCATCTGCTTCACCACCTGGTCGAAGAAGACGTGAGCGAGCTGAGAGTGGATGAGGGAACGGAACTCGAAGGAGATCTGAGGGAAGCAGCGGACAGGATAAAGTTAGCAGCTGAATTTCACACTGTACACACATCAGAGGGTCGACACAGAAACACAACACCTGCAGCTGCACACACGCCAACTCTGGCACGAGGAAGAACCGACACAGGATCACAGATGAGGACAAACAAGAGCCGTCTGCAGACATGAACTCCAGAGACTGTCTGGACAAAGGGATCCAGAGTTTCTCCAGAGTTTGTCTTTCACATATTAACACAGGCAGGACAAATAAATTCCTCTGTGGATATCACATGTTTTTCTTCACAGCACATCGACACCGAACTCAGCTTTATTATTATTATTTTATTATTAAAAGCTTTCAAAGCTCGTTGACTTTTCAAGTTTACATCTTCATGTCTTCTCCTCTTTTTCATCCTGAGATATTTGTATTATATTTGTTTTGTTTAGTTTTGCGCCTGCCTCGTGTTGGAAACATAACAAACACGCCCCCTCGCTCAAAGCCAATCCTCCAGATTATCTCCCGCTGATGGCTCACTCTGACATTATCCAGAGTTTTTACTTGGGAGCTGGCAGGAGAATCTCTGGAGAATGTCTAGAGCCTCTGACTCAGACGTTTGGGTTCTAACATAAAGCCCCTCGTGATCATTTCAGGAGATTATGTGGAGTTTAGTAAATATCTGAAAGCAGCTACAGAGAAAAGGTCAAACCACAACCTCTCCCTCTCTTGCGAGGACTCTTTGACTAACTGTTCATTCTGATTCTGATTAATTCTCAACTTAAAACGATTCTGGCTCCAAAAGCACGAGCGACTCAGCATGAAAGAATCTTAGATCTTCTTTATTCTTCTAATATTAATAAAAAATTGAGAAATGTTAAAAGTCTTGATTAACCTCTCATAAATCTGTTTTCAGGTTTGACTTCTGCAGCTCGAGCTTCTACTTACACCAAAGTCCACGGTGCAGGTGCGAGGGTAACCCGGGAGTCCAGGGCTGAAGCGCCAAACCGTCTCCAGGTGGTTGAAGAGTTTCCCGTCTGAACAGGACGCCTGACAGGAAACAAAAACACATTCAAGAACCAGAACGTTAGTCCAAGTGTTTGGTGAATCTGACTTTGATCACCGAATCAGAACAGGCCTCAACAAGAAGAGAGATAAGTTCAGGATCGTTAAGCTGACGTGGGCTGGGAGGCAGTACCCTACCTTGACCAGGTGGGGGCGCACTGTAGTCACAAGAGAGTTGTAGTTCTCCACCACAGGAGGAAAGCCCACGCTGAGTTTGGCCTTGCAGAAACCGGATCGCCGAAACACCACGTCAGACTTCTTACACCAGGGAACAAAGAGGCGGTAGTTTTCCACGCCGGCCACCACTTCATATATCTCCTGCATGGAATACCTGAGGAGTGAAGGACGAGAGGAACGAGTCGTCAGCTCCAGTTTGCAAATACCAACATGCAGAGCTGCACGTCAGGAGGCAGAGGAAGGTCAGCGCCTGTGACATAACACCAAACCAGACTGACACGACTCGGTGAAGTGTTCAACTGGGTCAGAAACAAACAGACGGAAAGAGAGGGAGGGAGCAGAAAGAGAGGAGAAACTAAAGGAAGACAAGATGTAGTGATTGAGAGACGGATCATACGACTGGTGTTGTGTAAGTGCATCAGTCCAGTTGAGGGGAAATAGCTCACGTCTATTTATACAAGCAGATTTAGTGATTATGACCTCTCTATGGAACAGAGGAGGACACTCAGTGCGTCACACAGAGACACACACGTCAGGTCTCAGCTGGTGGATTTTAGTTTGTGTTATTTTGTGATTATGAGTCGTCAATAAACAGTTTTTATTGTTACAAGCAAAGTTCACAATAATCCGGTGTGAATGGTTTAGGCTCAATATAATGACTCCTTCTGTTCAAACTGCTCTTTGAAGGATTAGTGTAACGATGAGGAACAGAATCCTCCGCCCTTGTTCTATGCAAAAATAGATTTGAATTATCTGTACTGGTGCAGAGCCCATTGTAAACCTGCCTGTTTGGAATGTGCTGCTGGGAATGCTGGTTTCTTTTTTTTTTAAACTGCCTCTAATGAAAGCTTGCGCCTGTTTATTGAAAGTACATTATTATTATTATTATATATCATAAATGGCACCAAATCCGATACCGCCTTTCCTTGGACCCTTAACAATACATGTGCCAAGTGTGAAGGTAATGAGATGATGAAATATGAGCTCCTCAGACAGAGATTCATGGAATGAGTCGATAGACGCCTTCGCTTTGTGCAAAAGTAGATTTAAATTATTTTTACTATTGATCTTTCCTTCAGTAATATGCAAATGTTGCAGCAAGACACTGTGTGGATAATAACAAAGCCCGAACATGTACGTGTGTATAAGTGTGAGGCGGTTCCCTTTGAATGAGGGAGCAGGAAAGATGACAATGTCTGATTGGTTGCTGATGGTGGGCGTGTTGTTGTTGTTGTTGCTGCTATATCAATGGTGCCAGTGGGAAGCATCAGGCATGCCCACCGTCACCATCAAGCGTTAAGGTTACACGTCAGAGTGAGTTCTCTGAGTCGCAGAGTCACAGTAAGACAACACAACGTCCTGCTTACAGAGAACCATCTTGGTTCTCAATCCCACGACATTCACACACAGGTGTAATTTAAGGTTCAGTGCCCATGTGGTCTGGAGGAGCCAGGGATCAAACCACCTGACTTGTGGTCAGTAAACCCGCAGCTCCACCAGATCAATTTCCTGATCCACAGCCACAGATGATATATCAGAGAACAAATCTAAAAAAACAACCGTCTGAGACCACATGACAAAAGTCCTGTCGGGTCAATGTCAGACCTGGTGTGAAAATCCGTCCCAGGAGATGTGACCACGAGTGGAAAGCTCTTCACAAGCCGCAGCAGAATGTGTCTCCAGTGACGAGTTGTGGTCAGAACTCTGAGTACGGACACCAACACCGAGTCTAACTGAAACCAGACTCACCCGATGATGCGTCTCTCGGAGTACTCCTTCTTCTTGGAGAAGGAGTCGGCCAGGTTGAAGAAGCTGCGGGCCGGCAACACGACGCCACGCCCCGACTGGGCCGCACTCAGGAGGGGAGGCACCCGAGTCATCAGGATCCCACATGACGACAGATACCTGGTCCCAACACAAACCAACAGGGTCAGGAAACTGGTGCTGAAGGGATCTGACACACGATACAGTTTATACATACAACACTTCTCCAGCTTTTGTGATTTATATAAAACAGGAGAACATGAAAGGTCAGGAAACGAGAACAGAACAAGGTCGGGGACATTTACACCGATCACTGGAGACAGAAGATCTTTAATAAATTCAGACTGGGTCTCAAACCACCTGGTCTCACTCTGCCCTGTGTGACTTCCTGTCTGCCTTCACTTCTATATGTGTGGGCCTCTGTTCGGCCTGAGGGAGAAGCTTCAGATTTAGATTATTGATAATAATGACTTCACTGTATCACAACCACATGAAACACTGAGAATCTCTTTTACTAAGGTCCTGACAAACTGAGTCCTGGACGACAAATCATCACTTTACTGGAGCACCTGGCCGGACAATCGACTAATTGACTATTAGACCAATCCTGAGTCAGTTCCTCCCTGACACCATGAATGGAAGGACTCGTTAATCCGGGTCGGGTCACTGAAGTTCATGAACCAGCTCGAGTCACGCTGCTCGTGACAGAAGCATCCTGCTGAGTTCTGGCTGTGACCCACGACACCTGTGACCCACAGTGTCCCTGGCAGCCGACGGGTTGGAAGCACACAGTGTCACCGCGTTATATCACCGGTTCATCTGATATGATCGGGGGGGGGGGGGGATAGAACGGCCACTGATTTCTTAGAAGTCATTATCGAACCCTTATGTTACAGAAATATAATTGAGGCTGGATATTTTTGTGTTTAGCCATAAACGTTTTAAACAACGAGGAATAGGAAAGAAAACACTTTTTGGGGTCAAATGTGAACATAAATACATATTTTCTGCATTGTTTATTCTGTAAAATAAGTATTTATGTTGTGCATGTCATAAACACAGATACAAGAGTCTGTTAAAAGCTCAAATCATGGTCAAACCGTTAAATCCTTTGTGTTCTACATGAAACCGATGGTGTGCTTGTCATAATGTGGTCATTTGAATTCCTGTTCCATCACAGGTCTGCAGAACTCCTCAAAGAAAATAAATTCACTACAACCTGACATGTGAGACAGCTGACACATGGCAGGGACCTAAAACTGGCCAGCCCTCTCTGGTGTGTAGTTACAGTACGGTTGAGAAATCCTCCTTCAGAGGACAGTGTGCACGAGGTCTGACCCCAACACGATACAGACGCAGGGCAGAGCCAGCATGTGACACAAAGGGCATCTCAATCTGAATGTTACAAGCTCAGACAAGTTTCATGAGGAAACTCTTTCAACCCCCCGTGCAGACCATCTCCCTTTTCCCTGAGAAACACCTACAGGCAATGTGCCACCTTCTGAACATTGTGCCAGAGGTGAACTGGGACTTCAGTGGTGTTCCCCCTCGGGAGAGAACCAGCAGAATGGTCTAACTTTCCCCTGTGAGCTGGAATGTAAGAGCCACTTCCTCTGCAGGATGTCAATCCTCAGACGCCAAAACACCATGCAGAGGAAACAGCTCTTAATGGATTCAAAAGCTTTGTGAAATATTAACAAATTATGATGGTTCGACTGTAATTCAACAGCAGCACTGGGTGCATGGTCATGGACTTGAATCAAGGTGTAGCTGTACCTAATAAACTGCACACTGACTGCATTCATATTATTACAGCTCATTTTTAACCACATTATTTTTCATTATCTTGTTATCCAATCACGAGTGACCCCATCAGGAGTAATAGCTGTTGATAAACACTTTAAAAAGACCCTGGAAGTTGTACTTCAATGAAGGTGGTTAGCTGCATTCCACCACTTATGAACAGTATCATTTACAGTATTGATTAACATTAATTACCTCTGTTTTTTTTATGTTATTACAGCTCATTATTAGTTATCTGTGAACACAACAGACTTCAGAAACACTTTTAGTTACAAGTTTGTTGTGAAACTTTTATAGAAAGCAGATGAACTGTTTATCACCGTGAGATACAGTGGGTTTTAAGTGTTAGCTCGTGTTAAGTTACGTGTTTATTTCAACGAGGCGTGGAACTGACACCCATCTGTGTGTAATATAAAAACAGAGAACACAACCAGGTGGAGGAGGAGCTGATCAACTGAAAGTGAATGTACTCAGAGTTCAACCACGTTCTCTCTCAGTATCTGGACAAACAGCTGTGGATAAACACATTAATAATAAAGCATTGCACCACTCGTTTAAAGTTTTTATCCGCTTTTATAACTTCTCCCGTGAAGCCTTGTTTAAAAGTTCTAACAGTTGAATTAGGTGTTTTTTTTTAAAGCGCTAGCATGTGAATTGGTGTCACGTGAACATGTCACCAGCTTGTTTTGGTTCTTATCCTGAATAAAACTCGAACTTCTGAAGTTTCCATCGACTTCAGCTCGAGCAGTTCTGATGGGATTCGAACCTTCTGACACTTTCCTGGCAGAACCCGGATCAGTGGAGAGTTTAGATCTTTACCTGACGTGGTTCCTGCTCTGAACGTCTCGGCTGACGGACTGTCTCAGACACTGAGCGACTCTCCTCAGGCCTCCTCTCGCCATCTTCCTCTTCTTCCTCCTCTTCTTCTTCTTCTTCTCTCTCCTGACAGCAGCTCCTTGGTCACCTAGACCCGCCCACTCTCACGTACCCGCCCCGATCTCGGCCTCCCATTGGATAATGCATCCTCACTAAGCGTTCCCTATTGGTCGGTTCTGCCCTCCGTCATAGAGGCAGCTGTTGACGTCAGTGCTATGCGCGTTCATGCACGAGGACGCGCGGGAATGTCACGAGATGTTGGCTCAGGTTGCAGCTGTTTAAAGGGATAGTTCACTGTACTGTACTATATACTATTCTATACCATTTTATACTATACTATACTATACTATACTATAATACTATGCTGTAATATACTAAACTAGACCATACCATACTGTACTATACTACGCTAAATTATACTGTACTATACTGTATTATAAACAAGATCCATTAAAGGGATACTTCACCTAAAATAAGATTCACTATATATGTACTCACAACTATGCTTTACTGTATTTTACTGTACTATAATATACTCTTCCTGACTAGACTTAACTAAACCATTACGTACTGTACTATACTATACTTTTTTTAGTAATTTCATATTTTTCCTTTTTTGTAAATACTTATTTTATACTACAACTGCTGCGCACTTTAACTGCTATTTACTACATCCTGTGGATTACAACACTAGACGTGAAGTATTTGTGCTCTTCATAATCCATTTTTGCAATATTTCGATTTGCACTACTCTCATTCTTTCCACCGTGTCATTTTCAGTGTGAACCTATCAGAGCAGGGAGTATGAGTATATTTTTAGTTTTATTTCTGTAAATCAAAAAATTCCGTAGAAGGACTGAAATACAGATGAACACATGTGGATAGAGGACAGATAAAGCAGCTAATTGTAAACCATGGCGAGATTAAAGTATCTTTTGATTTAAGAGATATCCTACAAACTGTGTAATCGAATAGTAAATGATTTTCTCAGATAAATACATATTATTGAAGGTATAATAGGTAATACAGGTTTTTTAATATAAATATAAGACACTCCATACCGGCTGGTGGCAGTAATGCGCCAAATCGTCAACCGCCAATAAAGCCCAGAAGAAGAGGAAGACTGAGAAGAAGAAGGGACACACTTCCGGTCGTGGGCTCCATCATCCACCACCAAAATGGCGAAGATCGCCAAAACCCACGAAGGTAAATTTCCTTAAAGAATTAAACACAAACAGCATCTTTTTGCAGAAGTTTTCCCTCAGGGATGAATCACGAACTGTTCCTGTTCACGTTCCGGTGTCTGAACCTGTAGCTAGCGGGAGCACATGTTGTGTTTTAACGTGATAATCTTCGGGCCGTGATGCGACACAACGCGGACCCTGAGATAATGGCGCTGGGTGCTAGCTTGTTAGCAGCCTTTAGCTCCCCCTCTACAACGGCTTAACGTCTTTATCGCTAAAATGGAGAATATCTGACTTCTAACTAATGTTAATATTATCAAACGCATATTCTACTGCACATCCAACGTTTGATGAATCACATTTCACACAGTTTGATGGAATTTCATTAACCTAGATTAGCACCACGACGTCCCCCACACGTACACACGGAGCTACAGCTAGCAGCCGCGTCCCTTGTTTCACAAACCGGGAACTGGTCAATGATTTAGTTTCGTTTGGTCGACGTAGACCAGGATGCGAGTTTTATACAATCTATCCATAATCCATCTCGTCTATACGAGGGCAACCTTTCTATGATGTCATTAATGAAACATAGGGTTCATTAAATATGCTTTAGATTGTTTTACACTCTCCACGGTGATGTTGTTCAACTTGGAATCGTCTCCATTTTACACATTGTGTATTTTAACGAACTCCTCCTGGAGCAAATTCGATCAGGGTCATTTTAACAAGATGCAAATTAAATCTGCCTCGAATCTTGTGTGTTGGTCACTTGGTGTGACCGTGGCGTCACAGTTTGATTACTTACAACACGAGGCTGTTATATCTCCATAGTGTCAGTCATAGATTCATTTGATGTCTTATATGTTCCAAAGGTGAAAGATGTATTCAAGCCTCAGTGATGTTTAACAATAATTAATCCAGAAGGACTCTGATCAGCCAAGGAAACCAGCGAAGGGTTTCTCCCAACAGACCGGAACACAAACAACCTCTTCCACCATCTGTGCGAGAATCATGTCAAACGGTACAAAGTCTGGATGAGAAGCACCAAAGTGCATTCAAGTGATTTAAAAACAAACCCACACTCGGATGTTACGGCTTCTCCTTGTGGTGCAACATATGGCAAAAGTCACTAACATGGAAGGAAGCGGCAGCTGCCGTTGGACAGTTGGTTGAACAACTGTAGAAAACAAACATGCCTTTCTCTAATTAACAGTTTCTGACTGTTTCATTTATCTGAGGAGGAAGATCTATAGAAAATGATTCACACATTTCCCCCTCAATTCAAATGCGTGTTTGCTCGATTTCTCATTTCCTGTAAAATGCCCCGTTGTGTTATGTTCCCCGTACCCGTTTTTCCACAGGGAATGGTTTTGGTAATTGAATAGTTTCTCACTTTTTTGTGTCCATTTTCCTTTTTAGATATCGAGGCCCAGATCCTGGAGATCCAGGGGATGAAGGCCACCCTGCTGGAGGAAGGAGAGAAGGGAGTAGGCCTTGTTTCCACTGGCTTCTTTGACCAGGAGATCTATGGAGGCGAGGACAGTCGCTTCGATGGATACGTCACTTCCATCGCTGCCAATGAACAGGAGGATGTAAGTGTTTCCTTACCCAGAGCAGTGATACATTCCCTTGTGCTAATGCTTTAAAGCTGCTGCTATAGTTTGATAGTAGTTTGTCAGAATTGCGACAGTCACTTGCGCATTTTGCACTTTTTTAATAATGTGACCAAGTCCGTGAGTCTCTCAGCAGAAAAGTGGTATTACATTGTTATATAAGCTCTGTTGTAGTTCCACTTGTTTCCTGGGGCTTGATTGCTCCCCTGTGTCTGTTGCATGTGAGCTAGGAGAGTCTTGCCGTTTTGGTGAGATTTGACTAGACTCCTTTTCTCTTTCTTTCCTCAGGATGATGAAGAGGACACATCAACAAGCTTGTTGGGACAGAAGAAGCCAGGGTACCATGCACCTGTGGCAATACTCAATGCCATTCCTCAGTCAGACGAGCAAGTATGTGTTTATTGGATGTATCTCGAATATTGATTTATTTCACCCAGTTAAGGCAATTTTAGAAAAATCTTATGAAACTAAACTCTACTCTGTCTCCTAACTTCGTTTCGCAGTACGACCCGTTCGCAGAGCATCGTCCACAAAAGATCGCAGAGCGTGAGGATGAGTACAAAGCCCGGCGCCGACAGATGATCATCTCTCCGGAGCGTCTTGACCCTTTTGCAGACGGTAAATTTAGCTATTTTATTGTTTTCATTAATCATTCCCCGTGTTGTCCCCTTTTCATGGTTGACTTTTTGTGTGCCCCCATGATTACCAATGGTTTTACACTCTAGTTTTGCTGTTCAACCCTTCGAACCACAGTGCAATAACTTGCTTCCCAGACTCAATGCCTTCCCTGTGGTCAATCCTGTGTGGCACAGGGAATTCTTTTTTGGTTGTCATTTTACCTTTTCTTCCTAATATATGATCTTCATATGCATCAACTTGCAACTTAGCAAGAAATGTCCGCATGGTCTCGTAGTTTGTCGTCAATATTTTCGTTTGGGGGGAAAATTGTTGTCGTCCGTTTGTTCAAAATACAAGTTCTACCCCGGTGTGTTCAGTAGAATAAAGCAAAACCTACTGTAGGGTTACCATGCTGTTCAGTGGGAGAGGTGGTTAGGTGCTCAATGTTTTTCAACAGGGCAATTTTTCCTAACGCACATGGGTCGCAGATAGGTTGTGTGTGAGTCGAAGGGTTAACAATCCCATGTTAGCGTCAGCAATGGGAAGCTGTGCAGGAGGAGGAAGTTTGAGGGTTAGACCGAGCTGACCGACAAGAGAAATAGGCATAGTCAGTCCAGAGTCAGTTGTATAAAGACAAATCTGATCTCATTTTCCTCCCAGTGCCTTTGTCTGGGCTATAAGTTGCGTCTCTTGCGGTAACAGGACACTGCTTATCAAGAGTTGTCAGCTTTTCTTCCAGAATTGGAATCCTAAATTCAAGACCTAGCTAAATGTAATATATTCCTTAAAATGGAGTAAGAACATGCTAGATTTTCAGTATTGTGTAAAACAAATACTTATAAGTCAGCTAGTTTTATCTTTATTTCCATTATCATTAATTCTTTGCTTCGGCTGACAGTATGAGCTTAAATGGCCTGAGAGTCCCAGGTTCATAGGTAGGGCTCATCTGAAGCCTGCATGTAGAGAGAGCTCTTTGTACAAAGTTGTCATGTAAATATATTTTTATTTTACAACTCTCTCTGTAAAATAGAAATATGTTATCAAGAAAAATTGTGTACCACAATTCCACAGGCCCATACTAACTGTCCTTAATTTCTCTCCTACAGCAGTACTGCTTTGCCAGTCCTGTACTGCACTCTGTTAAGGGTGCAGCAACTCCTCCTGTGTAGGTTATGGGGAACACAGAGAGCTGTGAACTTGTCAGATTGGTCAGGGTCCACTGGCTGCTTGTTTGGGGCCTTTGAGGGGAATCAGATGCAGCCCAGCCACAACAAACCTCTACCCAGAGAGACTCTTTAGTTTTTCAATTTGGCGCATCAACATCCAAAAATTATGAAGTTTATCTATCCCATGCATTCACAGTAGAAAATTGCTGCCCAAATATTTGAAGGATTATCTCTGCCTTTTGATTTGATCAGTTTGTCCTGAGAAAGAAGTCCACATCTAAATGTGTGATGAGTCAGTGCCACTCTGAGTCACTGACAACAGCCTGTCACACGACATGTGGGCTTGATTTATTGTTTTCTCATTTTTACATAAATGCAAAAGTAGATTCTTCTATTTTTGATAGTACTGTGGTAGTTTCATTCCAAGGTGTAACCTCACTTCAATTTTAGCTGCTATTATCTGGACCACAGGGTCTCACATAAAGTTTCTAGTTTTGAGGTTATGCCCCAAGAAGATGCTTTGCTTTTTTGAGTGCCATAAATCAATGCAACAAAGGTGGTATTCTGTTGTGTGTGAGTTCAAACCCTTTTCCAAAGTGTTACTAATGGTAAAGAGACATTTTCTAGGCTTCTTTTCTGCCGGTTGAAGTCTGACTGCAGAAGGACCCTTGGCACTGAAAGTGTACGTATTCTGAAGAGCACAGCCCAGGACCCCTGCATCAGTGATGGCTATAACTTCTTAATCCACTTAAAGAAAACACCACAACCACAGCTCTTCTCTCTATGTATCTGCTTGTTTTTCATTAGAATGATATGACTGTATTTTAGAAAGGCAAATGTATATTTGTATGTAATTCAGTAGGTCTTTGTTTTGTGAATCAACTGTTTAAAAAAAGTGGAACATAGTTTATCTGTTGGTTAAGAGTCAGGGTTAGCTGGCTGTGTTTGTTCTTACTGTGATGTAATAACTCGGGTCCCTGGAGTGTGAACTGATGAGTTTCCTTTGTTCTTGTTGCTGCTCTTTCGCGCAGGGGGCAAAACACCGGATCCCAAGATGCAGGTCAGGTCGTACGTGGACGTCATGTTGGAGCAGAACCTGTCCAAAGAGGAGGTAACCATCCTGTCGCTGTTTCTTTTATTGATTTACCTACTGCAAACCTGTCCTGTACTTTGACGCAGCTCAGCTGTTTCATTATCCTGACGTCTGTGCCTTTTTACCAACAGAGAGAGATTCGTCTGCAGATGGCAGAGAAGGCCAAGACAGGGGACCTGAAAGTTGTGAACGGGTCTGCTGCCGCCGCCGCAGCAGCAGCCGTAAAGCGCAAGCGTCGCTGGGACCAGACAGCTGACCAAACCCCTAATACTAATACTACACCCAAAAAGATGTCCAGCTGGGACCAGGCCGACACCGGTGCTGAGGTGAATCGCTTGTTGCTTGATTTAGAGCCTTACCGTCAGTGCTTTACTGTGTAACCTGCTGGAATCCAGTTATATGAGACTATTTAGATGATGTGTATTTTTTCACTCTGTTTCTAATCTCATCTTTCTTTGCTTTGGTCTCCTGAAGACTCCAGGACACACCCCCGCGCACACACCCTCAAGCACCCGATGGGATGAAACCCCTGGCCGCCCTAAAGGCAGCGAAACCCCAGGGGCCACTCCCAGCACCCGTATGTGGGACCCCACTCCCAGCCACACACCCTCAGGCGCTGCCACCCCTGGCAGGGACACCCCCGGCCACGCCACACCTGGCCACGGTGGAGCCACCGGTAGCGTTCGTAAAAACCGTTGGGACGAAACACCAAAGACAGAAAGAGAGACTCCGGGTCATGAGAGCGGCTGGGCTGTGACCCCACGAACAGACAGAGGAGACGAGTCTGTGGGCGAGACTCCAACCCCAGGGGCCAGTAAGAGGAAGTCTAGGTGGGATGAAACGCCCGCCAGTCAGATGGGATCCTCAACACCTCTCCTCACCCCTGGGAAGACTCCCATTGGAACACCAGCTATGAACATGGCTACCCCAACACCAGGTTTGAATTATACCTTCATTGTGTCCTATTGTCTTGGTATTCAGGGTCAATCATGAATTACTCCCATGGATCGTCATGCCCCTTTTGTTGTGTCACATGTTTTTGAGTCGGTATCCGCTTCTGTTTTCTTCAGGTCACATGATGAGCATGACCCCCGAGCAGCTGCAGGCGTGGAGGTGGGAGAGGGAAATCGATGAAAGGAACCGGCCCCTCACAGACGAGGAGCTGGATGCCATGTTTCCAGAGGGATACAAGGTCCATACCAATTTAAAAACTAAAAATTACTGTAATATAAAATGTCGTGGCAGTACTGACGGATGATTTTTGCTTTTCCACAGGTCTTGCCTCCTCCAGCAGGTTACGTGCCAATTCGTACTCCGGCCCGCAAGCTGTCAGCCACACCCACTCCTATTGGAGGCATGACAGGTTTCCACATGCAGGTGGAGGACCGCACCACGAAACAGATGAATGACCAGCCCTCAGGAAACCTCCCCTTCCTCAAACCTGATGACATCCAGTACTTCGACAAATTGCTGGTGAGCATAGACAAAGACACGCGCATCAAACTTCATAAATTAAAATAAACATAAAAAATGTTCCCTGTCCGATATTCAATGTCTGACGCTGTGTGTTTCTTTGTGTTAGGTGGAGGTGGACGAGTCCACGCTGACCCCGGAGGAGCAGAAGGAAAGGAAGATCATGAAGCTGCTGCTGAAAATTAAAAATGGAACACCACCCATGAGAAAGGTTGGTCACTTCCTGACTCAAATTAATTTTTACTTTTAAATCTCAACTTTGTTAATTTCCTCATCTTAAATGCACAACAGAGACTTGTAACAGCATAAAATAAAAACCATCAGACCTGTTTCAACTGAACGTCTGACTGACCGACCCCCTCCTCCTCTTTTCAGGCTGCTCTGCGTCAGATCACCGATAAGGCTCGTGAGTTCGGAGCGGGTCCCCTGTTCAACCAGATCCTGCCGCTGCTCATGTCGCCCACGCTGGAGGACCAGGAGCGCCATCTGCTGGTTAAGGTCATTGACCGTATTCTATACAAGCTGGATGACCTGGTCCGGCCGTACGTGCACAAGGTAAGCTCGCTGACAAGAGGTGCGATCAGTTAAGTGAGTTGTGTCTGAGAAACTAACTGTCTTCTTGTGTTCAGATCCTGGTGGTGATCGAGCCGCTGCTGATTGATGAAGACTACTACGCCAGAGTAGAAGGCAGAGAAATCATCTCTAACCTGGCGAAGGTAACATTAAGATTCATAAATTCTGTTTGTCTGGGTCCTGCGAAATATTCTCGCCTGCATGACCAGTTTGTGGTCACATCAGGGCTAGTCCTTCGCTAAATTGATTCCAACACGAGAACCAGCAGATCGGACATTTATTCCCTTCTGTTCTCACCCTGCACCCGTTGGATACAATCACATCAGTGACAGAAATGTGTTTGAGTTCATAGATATGAAAGAAATCCAGATCCGCACTAACATTGAATGGATTCTTGGTTTGTCTTCATGTCTCTGGCCTCATCTGAATGTATGTCTCAGATTGTTGACGCGTGTCCTCCTCTCTGTCCCAGGCTGCTGGTTTGGCGACGATGATCTCCACGATGCGTCCGGATATCGACAACATGGACGAGTACGTCAGAAACACAACGGCCAGAGCCTTCGCTGTGGTGGCCTCTGCCCTCGGTATCCCCTCTCTGCTGCCCTTCCTCAAAGCTGTGTGTAAAAGCAAGAAGTCCTGGCAGGCTCGACACACAGGCATCAAGATCGTGCAGCAGATCGCCATTCTCATGGGCTGTGCTATCCTGCCCCACCTCCGCAGCTTGGTGGAGATTATCGAACACGGTCAGTCAAGTCTTTGTGGATATTCTTAATTTTCAAAATACCAAATTCAGTTATTCATAGCTTTTTTTAAGTTTTGCAGTGACGACTTTTTTGTCAAACAAAATTTGATTGATCCCAGATAGTATGAGAACTTCAAATGTGTTTTTAAAGAGCTGGTTAAAATGTATTTTATATCGTTCAGGTCGTCATTTTAGTCATTTCTCAAATGCATTTATTAAATGGGTAACATGTGCTTGAAACCAGCCGACACGGTTAATAACATTTCACCAAACACCATCACTGTGTGTGTGATTAAATGGGCTCACTGGTGTTGACTGTGTCCACAGGTCTGGTGGATGAGCAGCAGAAGGTGAGGACCATCAGTGCTCTGGCCATAGCTGCTCTTGCAGAAGCTGCGACTCCCTACGGTATCGAGTCATTCGACTCCGTCCTCAAGCCGCTCTGGAAGGGTATCAGACAGCACAGAGGAAAGGTGAGAAGTCAAAATAATAACAAATGTGAAGCTATAAACTGTTTTCAGTGCAACAGACACACATTGATTATCATCTACATCCAGTGAAATACGTTTGTATTCAGTTCTTTTCCTCTACGTCACCAGGGTCTGGCTGCTTTCCTCAAAGCTATCGGCTACCTGATCCCACTGATGGACGCTGAGTACGCAAACTACTACACCAGAGAGGTGATGTTGATCCTGATCAGGGAGTTCCAGTCCCCTGATGAGGAGATGAAAAAGATTGTACTCAAGGTAAAGACGGAATAAAGGAATATATTATATCTGAGTTTGGTCACGTCCTGCGATTCATTCTCGCCTGTTCAGCCTCCTCGTGGCTGCATCAGGGCTAGTACTTCGCTATAATAACACCAACACGAGAATTAGCAGAGCTGACGTCAATGTCTCCTTTGTTCTCACTCTGCAACCGTTGGTTACATTTACAAACCCGGACGTATCTGACCTGTGGTCCTAAGCTGCATTCGATCAACCCCCTGTTTGTTTAATACCTTTTCAGCACTTTAACAACCTGCTACAGTAATACGTGTGTAGATAAACATAGAAGTCCTGGTTGGTTTTGTCCTCATTTTACCTGGTTTAAAAGGATAAATCCCTGATCTTCTCCTTCTCTAACAGCCGCTTGTGTTCTTGTCTGACAGGTGGTGAAGCAATGTTGTGGCACTGATGGTGTGGAAGCCAACTACATCAAGACCGAGATCCTGCCTCCGTTTTTCAAGCACTTCTGGCAGCACAGGATGGCTCTCGACAGACGTAACTACAGACAGGTCAGCAAACACAGACGCTCAGTCCCTGGTCACACCTTGAATTTACATCAGTATTTGACAGCTTTAATTACATGAGGATTCTCATATTAAAGTTTTCAAACGCTCTTTCTCTTCCAACAGTTGGTGGACACCACGGTGGAGTTGGCCAACAAAGTGGGAGCAGCAGAAATCATTTCTCGCATCGTGGACGACCTGAAGGACGAGGCCGAGCAGTACAGGAAAATGGTGATGGAGACCATTGAAAAGATCATGGGCAACCTTGGTGCTGCTGACATCGACCACAAGCTGGAGGAGCAGCTGATCGACGGCATCCTGTACGCCTTCCAGGAGCAGACGACCGAGGTGAGAGGAGTCGAGAGCTTCCACCACAGGACCTTTACCTCGACAGGATCTTTTCTGTTATTCATTTCCTCCCTTCTGTTTCCCTCAGGACTCTGTGATGCTGAACGGCTTCGGCACCGTGGTGAACGCCCTCGGGAAGCGGGTGAAGCCCTACCTTCCTCAGATCTGCGGTACGGTGCTGTGGCGTTTGAACAACAAGTCGGCCAAAGTCCGTCAGCAGGCCGCTGACCTGATCTCCCGCACGGCCGTGGTCATGAAGACCTGTCAGGAGGTACGACGTGAAGACTTGACACAGATTCAAAGACGTAAACTCGTAACTAAACTCAGAGACTGATGCTTCTGTTCATGTTCTGCCACTGCAGGAGAAGCTGATGGGTCACTTGGGTGTGGTGCTGTACGAGTACCTGGGAGAGGAGTACCCTGAGGTGCTGGGCAGCATCCTGGGAGCACTGAAGGCCATCGTGAATGTGATTGGTACGTCAGCACACTTTATACACAACCCTGGTTTTCACTGCAGGAAATTCAGATTTCAGGAAACGAAGGTGATAAGCTAATGAATCGTTTCCCTCTCTCCTCAGGTATGCACAAGATGACTCCACCAATCAAAGACCTGCTTCCTCGTCTGACTCCCATCCTGAAGAACAGGCACGAGAAGGTGCAGGAGAACTGCATCGACCTGGTGGGCAGGATCGCTGACAGGTCGGTACAATAAACCCTCATCTTTAGGGATGTGGTGGAAAGTGGGACAAACTTCTCATCTGTGTTTTACTGTTTGTAGGGGTGCTGAGTACGTGTCGGCCAGGGAGTGGATGAGGATCTGTTTTGAGCTGCTGGAGCTGCTGAAGGCTCACAAGAAGGCCATCCGCAGAGCCACCGTCAACACCTTCGGTTACATAGCCAAAGCCATTGGGTGAGTCGGCCAGCTCCTCGTCAGGATCCACAGAAAACACCAAACATGTGTATTTGTCATTCTTCAGGTTCTCTGGTCCTAACCCGATCTTTGTCCTCCTGTCTCCTCTCAGTCCCCACGACGTCTTGGCGACTCTGCTCAATAACCTGAAGGTGCAGGAGCGTCAGAACCGAGTCTGCACAACCGTGGCCATCGCCATCGTCGCTGAGACCTGTTCTCCCTTCACCGTGCTGCCTGCACTGATGAACGAGTACCGCGTGCCCGAGCTCAATGTGCAGAACGGCGTGCTCAAGTCCCTCTCCTTCCTGTTCGAGTACATCGGAGAGATGGGCAAGGACTACATCTACGCCGTCACGCCCCTGCTGGAGGACGCACTCATGGACAGGTGAGATAGAAAACAAGGATTTGTGTTTCCTCTGCCGCTGTTTTACCACATGAGTTTTGTCTGTGTTCCTAAACGTTCAGCTTTGAGTAGTTCACTTGTTACCAGTAAAGTTACCTGACTCTGTGTCTCTGTCGTCCTGCAGAGACTTGGTCCACCGGCAGACGGCGAGCGCTGTGGTCCAGCACATGTCTCTGGGCGTCTACGGTTTTGGCTGCGAAGACTCGCTGAACCACCTCCTCAACTACGTGTGGCCCAACGTGTTCGAGACGTCGCCTCACGTGATCCAGGCCGTCATGGGCGCCCTGGAGGGGCTGAGGGTCGCCATCGGTCCCTGCCGCATGTTGCAGTACTGCTTACAGGTGGGTTTATAATAATGTTTCAAAAATAAACAATTAAATAAGGATTCTGTCACAATGTGTGATCAGGGATTTATCTTTTCAGTCCTTGAAATATCTAAAACTTTACCAGAGCAATGAGGAAGTTGTTCTGAGATGTTTTGTTAAACTTATGGTCCAAAAACAGAAAAACCTCAAATCACAACATTGATGAAGCTTGAACCAGATAAATGAAGTGTTTTGATAAATGAAAGGACAATTATTCAGAATACATTAAATGTCTTGGTGATGTAAACTGAAGTGTTGAATCCGTGAAGTGACTTTGGGTTGTGTGAACGTTATCTTGTATTAAATCTACTGTTATTTTTCTCCAGGGTTTGTTCCATCCAGCGAGGAAGGTGAGAGACGTCTACTGGAAGATCTACAACTCGATCTACATCGGCTCCCAGGACGCCCTCATCGCTCACTACCCACAAGTCTACAACGACGAGAAGAACATTTTCGTTCGCTACGAGCTTGAATATGTCTTGTAAATACAAATTGATGCGCTCTCTGGTTTTCTCTCCCCCCTCAACTTTATCGTCGTCTCGGTTTAAATCCGAGTCGGTTTTAATTCAGCAGCTTTATGTTGGTCTTTCCCGGGGGCTGAAGTAGAAAGTCCACGTCCTGATTGCCACTGAAATGATCCTGGAAAAACAAGAGTGAAAATGCGGAATATGGGGAAATGAAACAAGGAACTTTGTCGAGTCTATGTATTGTTTTTTTATTTTCCCTGTGAGGAATGTTCGGGGTCAGTTGATCCTTGGCTGAAGGACGCAGCGCCGTCACAATGATGATGTTTTAAATACTTTTGATTATTTTTGTTGCTTTTGTGTATCGCTAGTCTTCTGTATCAGCTGTACACACCCAGTCCAAGTTTCACACCTCTGTTCTTATTAGGTTGTTGCTTTATTTAACCTAAATAAAATGTTTGTGTATAAAAATCTGATTCTGTGTCGTATCAACTTTTTCCTTCCCTGACTGACGGATGAATGAAGGAGCTGAGATGATGCAATGGAATGCACATGACCCAGAAACCAAAGATACTGCATTAGATATGTTTAAAGATTTTGTATTGTAAATGGTGGTAAAATATTTAGTAAATATTTAAAACATTCTACACTATCAAATGTTTTGCTACATATAATTATGAAGGCTGCGTTTTTCAATTTAAAAAGGGGCTTTTTAATTTATTTCATAAAGATAAATGAGAAGTTCTCTGAGAAATGATGGAAGATTCAAACATTTAACATTTTACGAGGTCTTTCTTCGCCCACTTCCTGTCCGTCCAGGTTTTGTGCAAAATCAGTTCAGTGGTTTTTGTGTAGTTGAGTTTGTTTTGCTGACAAATTCTATCCAGTGTCTTAAATGTGGGAGAAATGTCTTCAGTTGCTGAAAGAATATGACTTCATTTTATTTTAACACGTACTTATAGATGGTCAAGCTAGAGAAACTCTTAATTCAGTTTTATCATGTTAACACTTCACTTTCTACAACAGAGTAAAGTGACAGAACCTGCATGTGAGTCTTTGGGGTTAATTGTTTCCTTCCAGTCGACAGAACCGAGATTCAGAGATTCAGGGATTCAGAGACTCAGACTGTCGACGTGTGAGTGAACTCAGCCGTTCAGCCTCCAGACCTTCTCCTGCTTTTTATGATTTAATATTTGAGTATATGAGTAGGAACAGTGAGAAGATGTAACAGTACACGACCGAATGAATTTCACTTTAAAAATAAAAGCAATGGACGGCTCCCACACACAAGCATGAAGAAGAAGAACCTCCCCCACTCTTCCTCCCCCTCCGCTCACACACACTCAAACGCTTTGACCCAGATTTTCCAGGCAGATGCCAACAGGCCCTCGGCCTTGTACCACTGCTACAAACACATACATGTACATTCATATAGATATGCACATATATATATATATATATTCATACATTTAAAATATTTGTTTTCAATGCAGATGTTTTGTAGTCATGTTTGTTGTGTGTTTTCAACAATGTGTCTTCAGTTACAGATTTGTGTTTCGTTGTTTTATAAAAACGAAATCTTAAAAGTTGAAGTGTGTTGTTTTCAATGTGTGTGTGTTCAGTCACGCTTAAGTAATTCATAGTTAAAAGTTATTTCTGAAAAGTTGCTTTTAATTGTGGAACAATGTTGTGTTGTCTCTTATTTAGCTGCTCAGGACTTGAACATGCAGAGATGACCCACATCAGTCTCTTCACTTCCTCATCGCTCTGTCTATTCATTTATCATGCATGTGTGTGTCTGTGTGTCTGTGCGTGAGTGTGTTTCTGAGTGTGTGTTTCTGTGTCTGTCTGTGCATGTGTGTCTTTCTCCTCTCTGTGTGTGTGTTTCTGTGTTTATGTCTCTGTCTATGTGTGTGTTTATGTGTCTTTCTCTGCGTGTGTCTCTGAGTGAGTGTGTTTGTTTGTGAATATGTGTGTTTCTATCTCCCTGTGTGTGTCTCTCTCTTTGTGTGTATGTGTGTGTCTCTCTCTTTGTGTGTATGTGTGTGTGTGTGTGTGTCTCTCTCTCTCTCTCTCTCTGCGTGTGCGTGTGTCTGTGTCTCTGTGTGTGAGCTCTGAGTGTGTGCGTGGGTTCGTGAGTATGTGTGTGTCTCTCTCTGTGTTTGACCCTGTCTCTCTCTCTCTGTGTGTATGTGTGTGTGTGTGTGTCTCTCTCTCCCTCTCTCTCTATCTGTGTGTGTGTCTGTGTGTGTGTCTCTCTCTGTCCAGACGGGGGCAGCAGAGAGAGGAGCCGCAGCTGGTTGTTGATGCTGGAGCTTCTTCTGCATCTCCGCGCGGAGCAGCGACTTCCTGTGAGATCCGACCCGGCTGCCAGGCTGCTTCTCCGGGCGGCTCGTGTCTCTGCTCACCGGGGAGGAAGGCGCTGTCCCCGCGGTCCTGTGGCTGCTGCACGGCTCTGGAAGGCACCGGGGAACCCAGCAGAAGCGGCTGCGGCAGAAGCGGTCATACATGTGGGCTGTTCACACCGGAGGACCCGGCTCCTGTTCCTGCTTCCCCGCCTCCCCGCGACCCCGGGGCGGCCGCACATAGCGTCAGTGGAGCGGGGCTGATGGCCCTGGTGCTCGGCCCGGCCTTCATCAGCATCCCCCGCCTGTGCCGCTGCTAGGGAGCTACGAGCGGTCGTTTCCGTTAGCGGGGCGTCGAAGGGCAGAGCGGGTCCGGGCGGAGGAGGAGCCCGGGTGTGGGCGCAGCACCGCCCCGGTGCATGGTGCCGCGGAGCCGCAGGGAGTGGATGAGCCGCCGGAGCTGACCCGGAGATGGCGGTCCTCAAACTGGCCGAGCAGGTACCGGAGCTAGCCGCTGTTAGCTTAGCATCACCCCCTCTGCTCGGGATACATGATTTTATCTTTTATTTATGACTCTTTGTCTCTTTGTGTTTTTACTCCGAGCGACAAACAGGAAATAAAACATGATTATTATTAATGTTTAATTTCCTCCTGAAGCTGAATCAGTTTTAATGTTCAGATCTCACACACACTTCCTGTCGTTACCTCAAGTAACTGAGTACTTTTACTCAACTACTACACATGCATCATGTACTTTTACTTGAGTACTCTCAGTACTTGCTCCTGTGTACTTCTACTCTGAAGCTGCAGATATTCATTGAATCATTGATTAATCAGCTGATTGTGATTCAATTGATTACCTCCCAGGGCCGTATTGACCTCCTTCAAGGCCCCAGGGCCAAAACTCATTAAGCCCCCCCCCCCCACACTAACCCAGTCTGTTCTCATCAGTTTCATCGTCTCCTCTGATACGACCACAATTTTATTTACAAATCAATTATTGAACTGAGAAACAGCCGATCCTCACACTGTATAATGACACCGTGACAGCGAGGGGCCACATGTCAGGTCCCTGAACCTTCAGTTAGGGAACCGTTCCCTCCCCGGTCTCCCTCGTGTGAACTCAGACTGCAGCTGGAGCTTCCACCTGTTTCTGAGGATTCCTCCTGGTGAACGAAGCTCAGCTGGGATCTGAGGGAGTCTCTGTGGAGAAGACGTGACACGGCCTCCTCAGATCTGTTTGTAAACTTCAAGGAGGGAAGAGCAGTTTCTTTTTTTTGTTCTGGAACTCAGGGACTTCCTGTTGTTTGCAGACGACGCGCTGAGGAAGATGTCTGATAACCGGATTCCCTCGGCGCCACAGCTCAGCCTCGTATAGATTCTTTCTCTCTTGTGTTTCGTCATGTGCTGATCAAGTGTGAGTCACATGACGCCGGGCCGTGGTGAAGTCCTGTTGAAGATATGAGAGTGAGTCATAATGCGCAGCTTGTGTCCTTAATGAAAAGTCTTAAAAAGCAGTGAATTCAATAAAGGGCCCCAGAAGATCCAGAATTTAATTTGACAGAACACTGTGGTTGCCTCTCGTAGACCGGACGATCACTTCTAACCTTTAGCTTTTGTGCTCATTCTGTGTGTAGTTTCTTTTACAATGGGGATGTTTTGTGTCTCTCTTGCATAGTTTTGTGCGTCTTCTGTCTCGGCTCTTTCACTTCCAGGCTCCACACTCTGTCTTATTGAGAGAAGGATTACTGACGGTTTAGATTCAGCTTCTGGAAGCAGCAGCAGAGCGTGGTGGACTCTGAGGCCGTGGGAGACGAGCTGGTTTCAGGCCCGTCCCCTCGGGCGTGAGACCAGATCAAGCTTTCTTGTGCGACGTTTTTGTGTTGCATGTTCGTGTGTGTTCGAGAGACTGTGGAATGGGAACCAGGCTAATCTGATGGAGGAAGTTTGTTTAGGGTAGAAGTGGAAATCTGTACGTGCCGCTCTTATATCAGCTGAGTCCTGGCTCAGAGGTGACCTTGCTGCTAACGGCTCATTGTTACTGGTCACTAACTGGGTTTGTGTGACACTGGTTAGGTGAAGGAGAAATGGTATTGTGTGTGTGTGGTGCAACAATGGATTCTTATGTTTTGAGATCTTGTTGGATAATCTGCTGGTGGAGCCTGGCTGATAAATCTGTCAGACCAGCGTAGAGAGACACTACGTCTACAACTCAACTGCTAGAAGAACCTCAACCCTGTGTGATTTAAACAAAGTTGTGCAGCTACACACAAAACTACACTTCCACTGAAATAAATCGACAACTGATGCTGTCTGCCAGAGAATTTCTAAATAAGGAGAACTCCCACTCGCTCGTGTAGAGGGCGCTCACAAAGCTCCTGTCAGAATTAGTCATAGATCCTTATCTGACCAATCAGCACGCAGCAGCAGAATGAATTTAGTCATATAGGAAAAGTGAGCAAAATTTACCCTGTAAGAATTTTTTTTAAAATTTAAATTCTGATATTTAATCGATTCCAGTCTGAGGAGCGACGTCTTTTTAAAGCATCTTTATCGGATCTTTAAATAAACATATTTACGCATCATTACCAAACAACTATAAGGTTGTTTTGTCTGAATCAGTTTTGTGTTATTTAAACCGGTTTATTTGCCTTGATGATCCCAAACAGCTTGTTGTGTTAGTTTTGTAATTCACGCTCTTACACTCTCACAAATTCCTTAAATCTCCTCCTGCAGTTCTTGTGCCGTCACCAGACTTCCCAGCTCGCGGACCACAGACACAGCACTGGGACGAGGGGCCAGCTCAGTGTGTGTCTGTGTGAGTGAGTGAGTGCATGTGGAGCAAGTAGAAATGCTGCAAAGGGTCGGCTGCTTCTTTAAAGCAACGACCCCTACATCTCACCTCTCCTCGTTCACTACGTCTACACTTAAGTGTGTCCTTCCTCTTCCTCTCTCTCTCTCTCTTATCGGCTCAGCTCAAGTAAACGCAGATTAAACCTGAGTCGCAGATTAACGGCTTTGAAACTTCAGTGTAAATGTTGAGCATCACCAGGAGAAGACGGGAGACTCGCCTCCTCAACCGTCTCTCCCCTGGAGCTGATGAATCTTTGGAGGCTTCATGTTTGAAATCGTTTTATCAAATAAATAGAGCAGCAGGTTCACACTGTAGGAAACAGGTTGTGAAAACAATATGATTTGGTATCGGGAGCAGAACTCCGATACAAACGTGTAAACCTGCTTGTTTACCGAGGAGTGAGATGCTGATGATGTGGCGTTAGACCAGAGCTAAACTCGTGAGGTGAAGCAAAGAGCAGATGAGGAAGTGGTATCGTTCTGGGCTTTTTAAAGCAGAAGTGAAAAGCGGCTCTGCGGTTCCTCTCTCTTGTTTCTGAGAAGAAGTGACTGTGCAACAGGAAGTGAAGCGGGAGGTGACACGAAACACACAGGAAGTGAAGTGAGGCTCGATCCGGGTTCAGATCTAACCTGCAGCCCACGGTTCTGTCCCTGCAGAGGCTCAGACGCTCGAGGTCTAACGCTCAAAACTGAACTATTGAAGGTTGTTTCAGGAGCTTCAGTGTTTTCTCTGTGGGGGAGAGCAGCTTTTTAACTTTGCAGAAGTTTTACATTCATAAAAAAAGGCTTATAACACACGAACGGAGTCGCTCTTTAAGTCAGTGACATGTTCGAGACCCTCATGTTGAAGCTGCACTGCAGGTTTTTGTTTTTTGCCTCCGACTCCTTAAAGCCCCACAATGCTCTGTTTTGCTATGGCCTCTATTTATCTCCTATCTTCTGATCCATGAAAGAAAATAAGGGCCTCAGAGACGTGACCTCCACACAATGCCCTTCACTAAAGCCTCTGCTCAGCTTCTCATTCTCATGATCTGTATCTACACAGGATTTTCTACAACTGTTTGGTCCTGTCTACATATGAGAAGGTAAAGAGTGGATCAGGGAGCAGAGCCAGAACAACACACGTTGGAAAGTCAATCAGAAGAAACACAAACAAGTAAAAGCAGAAGTGTGACACCTGCAAAACAACAAAGAAGTTATACAGATTGACAACTAAATGCAAAATTACCTGAAAAAGACACAAAACAACTATTTTTATTGATGCAAAGCGAAAAGATGCAGTTTCCTTCAGTCTGTGACCAGGGGCCTTTTTCTCATGGTCTGTCCATGTTCACATCAACTCACCCTCTCTGCTCCGTCTGTAAACTCAGCCGCTTAAAGTCAAGCAGCTGCTCCTGCACACGTACACACAACCACACACGTACACACACAAGCGTATACACACACACACACACACACATTCACTCTTCCATACCGTGGGAATAAGGATCATGATCGCTCTCCTCTTGTGTGATGTCCAGGAGATATTCTCTCTCCCGCAAGTAGTGAAGTCATGTCTCATTTAGATTGTGTTTGTGTGTGTGTGTGTGTGTGTCCCTCGTCTGTCTCACACGTTGTCTCTGGTGTTTGTTGCTGAACGTCTTTCTGTCTCTCCTCTCTCCAGCCGCCGCTCATCCAGGCGATCTTCAGTGGAGACCCTGAGGAAATCCGAATGCTCATATACAAGTCTGAAGACATCAATGCTCTGGTGAGGAAAACGCAGAGGATCTGTCTTTATTAGACTTTAATAACTAAATATCTTTATCATGACAAATACCTGTAACTCTGAAAAAACATCTTATAATTAGGTGATCCAGTTATCATTACTCAAAATGCAAAGTTAAAAATATAAAGTACAGATTCTGATCCAGGTCACAAGAAGCTTTTCTGCTCAGAATTCACTTAATCTGAAACCCCAGCCTCCACTTCCTGTGGCAGCCGGCAGGAGGAGGGGCAAAGGTCAAGGGGCAAAGGTCAAGAGGCAAGGTTCAGAGTGTGTTCGTTTACATCAGCACATGGACTGGTCTTCTGTCCCGCTCTCTATCTGGAACATTGTCCACTTGAGACGGGTTTAGTTGGAGAAGCTCGGCCCAGTCACATGGTCCGGGGGGGGGGGGGGGGGGGGGGGCTTAAATCAACCAGAGTTTCCCCCGATCCGGATCCAATGAGTAATTTCCTGATTAATAACTCATCCTTCCACAAGTTTCATGGTGTTAAGTCAACCTGATGCAAACAACCTGAAATCACTGCCTCCTCTGTTTGGCCTCTTGAACCCAAAGATTACTAACAGCTCTTTTTCTGTATGAACTTATGCAATCATATTTAACAGGATGATTAACACTTTATTTATAGAGAAACTTTCAACACAAAGTACAAAGTTCTGCACAACTGAACACAAATAAGTGTTGTGATATTTCTACTCCCTCATCTGTCCTAGAAAAAATACTTTGTTTTTTTTACTCCATTTGTTTTGCAGCAGAAGCTAATTTTTAAAATGTGATCAACTAATAAAACATCTGATTATTGGACATCAATATAAGAGATTTATTTTTATCCTGGGGGAAATTCACAAGGTACCAACTGTATTTAAATGAATCAAAATGGCCTCTCCCTGAGCTGTACAACTATAAAGCGGTATCCTCTTATAAATATTAATAATTACATTCACATAAATATGATAATTCTCTTTCTTCTTCCTCCCTCAGGATGCAGAGAAGCGCACGCCGCTCCACGCCGCGGCGTTCCTGGGCGATGCCGAGATCACCGAGCTCCTCATCCTCTCTGGTAAACTCAGTTCTCCTCTTCACCTCCTCCATGCGTCTTCATCTTTTCACATCTCGTTTCAATAACAGCCTGGAGATGTGAGGTTATTTTAGAAGTATATATTCTTCCTGTTATGTTTTAGATTCATATCGTGTTAAACGCTACATTCCAGACATTCCTGCTAATATTTGCCTGCTATTAATGTGAATTATTGACAAACATCCCGTGATAAGACTTTCTAACTTCCCGTCCTTGTGGTTTTTTAGCCCCGAGACTATTTAGGAGGAAAGTAAACATTAACAACCAGAAACAGTTTAAAGTTTATTTGTCAGAGGCTGATAATCTCTTTAAACAGCAACAACAACTGGTCTTTACAGAAGTTAATAGTTAATGTGTTGGAGATGATTTTCAACCACGTTCACAAAACTCCCCCCAACATGTGATTTATTGAATTCTTCTTATTAAATGAGTTGTTTTTGCATCTTGCTCATCGCTGCACTTTCCTCTCGGCAGGAGCACGGGTCAACGCCAAAGACAACATGTGGCTCACCCCCCTCCATCGCGCTGTGGCATCCCGGAGCGAAGTGAGCACACAGACACACAGACACACACAGACACACACACACACACACACACACACACACACACAGGTTTCATGGGGCTTGTGATATTCACCTGTCGACACTCTGTCAGTTTTCAGCCTCTCCCTTTCTGCTCTGTCACATTCCAAAGTTTTCTCTTTGTCATCTGGTTCAAAGTCGTTGTTCAGACACTTTCTTCCTCCTGCCGACCAAACAGGTAACACAACATGGCTGGAATAACTGAGTGATGGAGTGTAGAGGTGGTGTGTAGCTCCTTCAGTCGGGGGAAGTAATTGTGTTACCTTCCAAAGGCTGCGTCTGAAATTAATTATTATTTATTCATTTGTTTGCATTAATGTGATAAAGGATCGGAGTCTTATATCCAAAGTAGTGTACATACCACATGTTACAGGCAAAACTGTCTCATATCTAATGGAAGTTTATTGTTTTGAGGGGAATTACATAATGTTTACATGTTAACAACCTTTCCAAATAAAATATCATAAACATGGAGGTAGGTTGGAATTTGTGAGAAGGGAACAGAGACGGTATATAAATGTCCAGAGGGCGCTCCATGAGGCGTCATGTCGTCCATCTTTATTCACACTCTGAGTCAATCTCTCTCTCTCTCTCTCTCTCTCTCTCTCTCTCTCTCTCTCTCTCTCTTCCTCAGGAGGCCGTGCGAGTTCTGATCCGTCACTCGGCCGACGTCAACGCCCGGGACAAGAACTGGCAGACGCCGCTTCACGTTGCTGCGGCCAACAACGCGCTGCGCTGCGCCGAGGTCATCATCCCGCTGCTGAGCAGCGTCAACGTGTCGGACCGCGGAGGACGCACCGCCCTGCACCACGCTGCCCTCAATGGCCACACGGAGGTACTGCAGGGAAACGACCAGACGTGTTTGTCCTGCATCCTTTCTGCAGAACAGTGTTCCCTCTGCTGTGTGACGCCCTCATGTATGAGTTAACACTTGGGTGTATTCTCAGCGCAATTATCATAACAACGACATTCAGTTTTATGATTTGGTGTTACATAACTAGCTTTGTGCTAACGTGGCAGGCTAGTTATCAATATGATGCAATAGAAGCACATGAAGTAAAATCCACAGCCACAACAACACATATCAGGTTATTAATAATAATACGTTCATAAGTTCTGCACAAAACAAGTGGATAAAATACAGAAGGATGTACGTAAATATTATTTATAGTAACAATGGATAAAGGGACAATGCTAATCTGGCCTCCCAAGTTAATTCAGGAATAAGTCTTCTGATAAAGTAGGTTTTAAGCTGAGATTTGAAACAGACACAAACAGCTTGTTTCCTCAGGCAGTGACCTCCAGAGCCTCGGGCCTGAAGAGCCTCGTCTGAAGGTCACAGGCTGCACAGAGGCAAACAGGGAAGTAAAAGACAGGAGATAGATCCTGGGGCCAAACCATGAACAGCTGTAAATGTCATCAATAAATAATTATACAAATTTAAGAGAGCCATTGTTAAAACGATAAAACAGAAGTGATGTGATCATTTCTCTTATTTCTAGTTATTAACCTCTGGTGTCGGTCATTGGTTCTAACGTTCATGTGCTAAACCTGCGTTACTGGTGAAGTTCACCAGTAAACTGATGCGTCCCTCCTCTGTGGTTGTGGTTAGCTGATGAGTTAGAAGGAAACACGTGGGTGCCCTTCATTCTGAAACACTCCTCACAGCAGGTGGTATTCACGGACGTGCTGAATCTAAAATTAAGAATGAGAGGCGGCAGATTTCTGGAAATCTGAATGGACGCCTCCTCTTTTCCCTCCTGAGTGTTTATGCAACAGCTGAGCCGAGCCATGTGTTGACAGTGGCGTTATATAAAGAGCATCAACCCACACAAGCATCCTCACAAACATCCTCATGCATCGCACACGCTCGGCCCGCTGCTACGATCATTCAAACTCTCTCATCTGTTGCTCTTCTCTCGTCAGATGGTGAACCTCCTCCTCGCCAAAGGAGCCAACATCAACGCCTTCGATAAGAAAGACGGCCGAGCGCTGCACTGGGCGTCTTTCATGGGTGAGACAGACAAAGACGGAGTTTGTTTCAAGCGTCTCACGCACCCTGCTTTTATTTCCTGGAAGACGACCGATGCAGATGTGTCCCGGAAAAATGAATCAGTGGCTCATTGTTAGTCCCCGAGAACCCGAAGGAGCTCGAGTGAAGAGACAAGACGAGAACAGAACACAGAAAGTGGTTCGACCCATTTAGGACAAAACCAAATGTGGTTCAAGAACAAAACAAAGATCATCTCGCAAATTATGTTTAAGATCAGAGAATCTGTATTAGACCCACAAGGGGACAGTTACAGTATTAGAGCAGCAAGAGTCAAAAAGACATCAGCAAGTTATAGGCAATACATAAGTGTGAGGGATATATATATGTAGAAATATGCAATGTGACGATATGTACAGTGAATGAATTACACATGAACTGTTGATATTGCACAGACAGATGAATATAGCTGAAAGTTTTCAGTAACTTTAGTAAATCGTCAATTGGAAAATGTTATTGTTCATTCAATAACAATAAATAAACTAAAATTATTGATACATAGATAAAAGTTTAAATTACATTCTGCCAATAAAACAGTCAATATGAATAAATTATATTAATGTAAAGTAACATCTTTGTTAATCTGACAACTTATTGAAACAAACAATCAGGAAACAATGAGCAATGATTATAATTATTAGTTTCAGCTTTAATGCATTTCTGTGATGTTCTGAGATCATCCAGAAATATCAAGAGTCCTTAACAAAGTTCATGGTTAAATATGCAAACACAGATTTTGAGTCTGTGCTGCAGTCAACTCGTCACTGACCTGTTCTCTGGTGCGCCCCCTGCAGGTCATCTGGATGTGGTGTGTCTGCTGGTGAGTCAGGGGGCAGAGATCAGCTGCAAGGACAAACGGGGATACACCCCCCTCCACACGGCGGCGTCCAGCGGACAGATCGCTGTGGTCAAACACCTGCTGAACCTGTCTGTGGAGGTCAGCACGCACACACACACACACACACACACACATGCACACACACACACACACACACACACACACACACACACGCACACACACATTGTGTGAGGACACCGGTTTACGTACATTCCCGTGAAATTGTCCAAAGCCCCTTAACTCTGAACATCCAGAACTCAAACACTAATTTAACTTGGCCCACGCTCAAAGTTTAACAAGCACAGAAGCACACATTCACTCTGTGGTGGACACACACACAGACACACACAAAAGTGCATAACAGCACTGACTCGGACCTCTCCTCCTCCTCCTCCTCCTCAGATAGACGAGTCCAACGCCTTCGGGAACACGGCGCTCCACGTGGCGTGCTTCAACGGTCAGGACGCCGTCGTGAGCGAGCTCATCGATTACGGCGCCAACGTCAGCCAGCCGAACAACAAGGGCTTCACGCCGCTGCACTTCGCCGCCGCCTCCACGCACGGGGCGCTCTGCCTGGAGTTCCTGGTCAACAACGGGGCCGACGTCAACGTGCAGGTAGGTCCATGCATTTGTCCCCATCACAGTTTAATGATTTCCATAAGCACCAACCAGGTCTCCACATTTTAGATAAGTTGGTTTTTTGACATGAAATTACTTTTTTTTTCATAAAAACTGTCAAAACAATCAAATCAATGATAAAAGAATCGTCCCATCTATTGCTAGAACCTTTAAATCGAAATTTAATTCTGCTGAGTAGATTAACAACGATAGATAGATAGATAGATAGATGGATACTTTATTAATCCCGTGGGAAATTCAGATCATCCAGTAGCTTGTACACTTATCACATCACTGACATATATAAATCACATAAATCCCATAAATCACACAAATCACATAAATCACATACGGAGAAACATATTTACAGATATAGGAATGCAATGATGTGATTGTGTCAGTGTCCAGTAGGAAAGTGTTCTTGTGCTGCTGGAGTGGATAGTACAATAAAATATAAACTGTATATATATAAAAACAGCAGAAAAAAATATATATATATAAATATCTAAATATATTTTGAATATGTAGTGGTAAAGTCTGTGCATGGGGCTAGTATAGCCAGTAAAGGGATTGGATAGTACAATGGAATTTAAAATGTTTATATATATATATATAAAAACAGCAGAAAAAATAAAAAATTATATATAAATATCTAAATATATTTTGAATATGTAGTGGTAAAGTCTTTGCATGGGGCTAGTATAATAATGAGAAGAGAAGAGAAGAGAGAAGAATATCTTAAATAACAATGTAGACGGTGTCAAATGAGTGTAAAGAAATAACTCAGAAGTCACTGTTATTACCCGTGTTTCCTCAAACTCGAACCTAAAGGTTTTGTGTTTCATTCCCTCGTCAGAGCCGCGATGGGAAGAGTCCTCTCCACATGACGGCGGTTCACGGACGCTTCACTCGCTCTCAGACGCTGATCCAGAACGGTGAGACCTCGTTGTGCAGCTTCTCGCTCAAACACACCTGAAGAGATTTTCTCCCTTTATGATTATGAACGTGATATTTTTCCAGGTGGAGAGATCGACTGCGTGGACAAGGACGGAAACACCCCCCTGCACATCGCCGCCCGCTTCGGCCACGAGCTCCTCATCAACACGCTCATCACCAGCGGAGCCGACTGCACCAGGTTCGATTTGATTCACTCTTGAAAAATGTGTTTGAAACACTTTTATGAAACGATATTCAGTGACAGATTCTTCTTCTCCTCCTCCTTCTCCTCCTCCTCCTCCTCCTCTGCAGGCGAGGAGTCCACGGGATGTTTCCTCTGCACCTGGCGGCTCTGAACGCTCACTCCGACTGCTGCCGCAAGCTGCTGTCCTCAGGTAACGCTCTGGAGCACCAGGTAGATCCAGTAGATCCAGTCCCAAGGTCAATGTCCTGAGCCTCAGCTGCCAGTTTATTAGGGACACCTGGTCAGAGGTGTTGATTTAACTAGATGGTTATTTAATAAGGTGAATTATATTATATTCATCTTGATCCTTCAAACTGTAAATAACTGTTATCAACTCTGTGCTGCTCTACATGATCAGGTTTAAACAATCACATCTAATATCTGATCGTTTAAAGTTACTTTTCTCATCCTAAGTTTTATTTTTATTTTTTATATTAAAAGGCACAAACTTTACGTGAAGACTAAAAAACTTTAAGCTGACACAATCCTCTGTGATTGGATGTTGTAGTTCTCACAGATATAAAGTGTGTTCTAGTTTTATTATATATTTAAACTCACCACTACGTGTCATGTGGAATAAAAAGCGAAGCTGAGCTCAAAGCAGATTCAATAAAACTGCTGTGACTCACTTTGGTTTCTCCCATGAACTAATATAAAACTGTGGGTTTCTTATTAAATATTCCGACTTGATGAGTCAGCAGTTTTCACCATGTGGATGATGACCTGGATATTTCAGTTTCTTATAATCTGGTGTTCACATGTAGTTTTCAGTCTTGAGCCGGTTTGTGGTGAATTCACAGATTCAAGTCAGATTCAAGGTTTAGTATAATGTGTTCTGACTCGTCCTCTCTGCAGGTTTCCAGATCGACACCCCCGACACGCTGGGGAGGACCTGCCTGCACGCTGCGGCCGCCGGAGGGTGAGAACCAATCATCACTGGTCATTATGGGACACGAGGCTGGAGGACAAGTTTGTGCACTGCAGGGGAAATTACACATCAAGCAGATTTCTTTAAGTTAAAACCACAGCTGAAGCAAACAGACTAAAAATTTGCCTTTTGTCAAATTTACTTAAATCTATTTGTGGCACACACAGACCAACCATTCACTTTTTAGCATCATTTTATTATCTCCAACATAAATTCATAAAACCTAAACTTAAAAACCTCCAGCTCTGTCCCTGATGAAACTGTATTTGAATTCACAAGGTCCAGATTGTTTCAGAAGATCTGCACCAACACTTTTGTTGATAATCATGTTCGCAATCAAAATGTACAGTGGTGAAAACATAACCTCCTTGGTGGAGTGTATATATATTATGTAATTTGATATATATAATAAACAGTAACTGTGGTGCATCTTTCTATTTGTTCTATAGTCTGAAGGCTCTGTGTGTGTTTGTGTGTGTGTGTTTGTGTGTTTGTGTGTGTGCAGGAACGTGGAGTGTGTGAAGTTGCTCCTGAGCAGTGGAGGAGATCACAACAGGAGAGACACGTGTGGAAGGTAAAGAAAACATGTTCCAGTTAAAACTGTTGTTCATGAAAGTGTCAGTTTGTTCAGATATTTTGCTTATCACTGAATAATTTATTTATTTATACTGTTCATGTGGAACTCTTCATTCGAAGCACTGACGAGTTGCTGCTGATCTATTAACAGATAACACAAGTATAATTATATAAAATATATCCTCATTGTTTAAGTTAGAATGTTCTAATATTTGCTTATAACTACATTCTAATGTTATAAAAATGAAATGTTCACAAGCTGCTTCTAAATGTGAAATATTAGAATTAAATCAAAATGTTACACATTAAATGATAATTTATTTGATTTGAGAGAATATACACAAGATACATTTATAGTGAGAATGATCTTTGTACTACTCTTGAACAGACGAGTTGAGCCTGACTGCCTCTGCTCTTCCTCAGGACTCCTCTTCACTACGCCGCCGCCAGTCGTCACTACCAGTGTCTGGAGACGCTGGTGGCTTGTGGCACCGCCATTAACGTCACCGACCAGTGGGGGCGCTCTGCCCTGCACTACGCCGCGGCCTCGGACCTGGACAGGAGGTGAGAAGAGGAAGAACTCACTCACTGTGACCATAGACGGTCACTGTGACTATACATCACACCTCACTGTCCCCCCCCCCCCACCCCCCCCTCTACCCTCTGTTCCACAGGCGTCGTGTGAATCTGGAGCCGGAGAGTGACGGGGTTCAGGCGGAGAGAGAGAAAGAGGCCGGACTGTGAGTTCACACTGAAACAAACATGGAGACAAAAAGAAACACAAAGAGAAAGAAACACAAAGAGAAACAAACACAAAGAGAAAGAAACATGCGTCCAAACTGTAGAAAACACCAACGACTGCTGTCATATATAAATGTAAACATAAATATATACTACGTGTGTGTGTATATAATGTGCTTTCATAGATACTAGAAAACAATACAAAAATAAAGGGGGATCAATCCAACACAGAAATTAGTTCTAAACGCAGGTTTCAGTAACAAAGTTTAACGGATGTTTGAGGAAATTACTGAGGATACTTTTATTTTATGAAACAAGATGTTTCTTGAGTTTTAAGTTCCTCATTGAGTCTGAGAGAGAGAGAGAGAGAGAGAGAGAGGAAGACGTGTTCATCTGTTCTTCTTCATGAGCTGTGATTGATAATCATAAAATCTATCTCTGCACACAATCAACACATCTGCAGAAATCAACAAGTCCATTGAGCAAATAATGTGCGTGAGTGATACAGAGCCAGAGAAATTAAAAACAGAGACATAAACAGACTAAAAACAATAAAATAGAGGCCGACAAAGTGCGTAAACACGGACCTGACACACAAATCACCACAAAACACGTTTAGTCGATCTTTGGTTTTATCGTCTCATAATCTCGATCCCCACCCGTCTTAACGTGTGTGTGTTGGATGTGTGATATATTGAACTGATCAGACATGAGAGAGCGAGCAGAGAGACGTGTTTGATTCATCATGTCATCAGTGCTCAGCACATGTGATCTTCCGGCTCTGGAGCCTCCATCTTGTTCACGGAGACACGTCTGTGTTCCAGATGTTTGGAGTTCCTGCTGCAGAGCGGAGCCGTGGCCTCGCTCAGGGACCAGCAGGGCTACAGCTCGGTCCACTACGCCGCCGCCTACGGACACAGGCACGGTCTGGAACTGGTCAGTCCTTCACTCGGGACACATGGAGACAATATGTGTGTTTTAATATGTGAAATATATTTGTGTTGTTGTTGTGACTTCAGGCGATTCGCTGCATCTGCTGTGGAAACACATTCCAGGGCCTCGTGTCCGGAAATCATCTTCACGCTGAAATGAGACTAGAAACATTTTTACAAAGCGTCTTAAAGTTTAAAGCTGTTTCCAAAAAACATTGTTAACTGAACATGAAATAAAAACGTGTTAATGCAGATCGTTGGTTTAATAATCACTCGTTAAGAACATCTGAAGAAGCTTCACAACCTGCCGAGATTATTAATTACTCGTTTTATCATCCATCATTTGATAATACTTTAAAATACTTTAAAATAAGAAAATCAAACTTTCCTGTTGTGACCTGCAGCTGCTGGACAGAGACGACAGTCGCCATGATGACCCCGAGTCTCCGAGTGCCAGGAGCCCGCTGCACCTCGCTGTGAGTCTCACACCAGTTCCTATAACATTAAAATCTACTTGACTTAAATCATGTTTTTCCTAATTTGTGAGAAAACAGATAAATATTCAACCAGAAATGATTTTACTTTAAAGTTTTGATTCTTTTCTTTGGGAGGTTTAAATGTTTAAGATCAGATTTCTCAGACTAAAGGTTTCTTCTTCCTCATTTTCCAGAGAGGCTAAAATAGGATCAAATGAAAAGTCTCAAATCATATAACATAACCCACATTTCCCTGGCTGGTTGGTTTCCTGTGATTCCCTGATGTGTGTTGAAGTCTCTGTGTCTTCCCTCAGTCGTACCACGGCCACGCTCAGGCTCTGGAGGTGCTGCTGCAGGGGGAGCGGGAGGTGGACCAGGGGGACGAGCTGGGGCGGACCCCCCTGGCCCTGGCCGCCCTCCGGGGCCACACTGACTGCGTTCACACCCTCCTCAGCCAGGGGGCGTCACCGCGCACCACAGACACGCAGCACGGACGCACCCCCGTCCACCTGGCAGGTGCGTTCAGCTTCCTGTTTCCGTGTCACATGACAAGTGGCCTGGAGCATGTGGACACTGGGGGAAGTGGTTTAAGCAGCAGATTCATGTTTTAGAATCAAAATCTAATTCTGTTTCTTCTTTTTAATTATAAGAAACTTTTGAAACTAGATTAAAAAAACACTTTGTCATTATGTGTAAGATCTGGTTCTTTATTTATAATCTTTTGTTTGTTGACGTTTTCTCTGACAATAAAGTTTCTCTGTTTGTGCCTCTTGCTCTGTTGCACCCCCTCTCTCTCTCTCTCTCTCTCTCTCTCTCTCTCTCTCTCTCTCTCTATCTCTCTCTCTCTCTCTCTCTCTCTCTCTCTCTCTCTCTCTGCAGTGATGAACGGTCACACGACGTGTGTGCGCCTCCTGCTGGACGAGTCGGACTGTGCAGAGCTCGTGGACGCTGCTGACTCTCTGGGACAGTGAGTGGTCGTCCCTCTGTCTCATATCCTCCTGTCTCCTTGTCTCACTCCCACTAACCTGCCTGGTCCTGGTCTGCAGGACTCCTCTGATGCTGGCGGTGGCCGGAGGTCACGTGGACGCCATGTCGCTGCTGCTGGAGAGGGAGGCGAGCGTCAACCTGGCCGATAACCACGGCCTCACCGCGCTGCACCTCGGGGTGAGTGCGTCTGTCCTGACAAGAGACCGTGAATAAAGATGGACGAGCTGATGGAGATGATGTGACGTCATGTCGTCCATCTTTATTTAGTCTGTGACGTGAACCAGTAGCTTCACAGAAGTTTGGGAAAGAGAAGCAAAGTAAAACCAGATGATTTCTACCAGAACAGTTTGGTTTGAAAGTTTGTGCAAACAAACAAATGCAGTAAATTAAAATGACGTCCTGTTTATCTTGTTGAATAATACGTTGTGTGCAGCTGCTGTGTGGTCAGGAGGAGTGCATCCAGTGTCTGTTGGAGCAGGAAGCCTCGGTTCTGCTCGGCGACTCTCGTGGTCGCACGCCCATCCACCTCGCCGCGGCCCGGGGCCACGCCTCCTGGCTGAGCGAGCTGCTGAGCATCGCCTGCTCCGAGCCGCCGTCCCTGCCGCCGCTGAGGGACCACAGCGGATACACGCCGCTGCACTGGGCCTGCTACTACGGTCAGTGTCCACTAACACACACACACACACACACAGTGTTGTGTGACTCTTTACTACACACGTGTGTTTTGTGTGTGCAGGTCAGGAGGGGTGTGTCGAGGTCCTGCTGGAGCAGAAAGGTTGTCGCTGTATCGATGGAAACCCGTTCACGCCGCTGCACTGCGCTGTGTGAGTCACACGTTATGAAATCATCACACAACTTTATTAGTGTCGTTCCTGTTTGACACAAGTCAGTGAACTCCTGTGTTCACGTCTTCAGGGTGAACGACCACGAGCCGTGTGCGTCTCTGCTGCTGGAAGCCATGGGCTCCGACATCGCCGGCTGCAAGGACGCCAAGGACAGGTGAGTCCTGTGTGTGTCTGTGTGTGTGAGTGTGTTGATCATCACTACCTCCACCTTCCTCCCTCTCTCCTGCAGGACTCCTCTTCACGCCGCCGCCTTCACGGGTCACGTGGAGTGTGTCCAGCTGCTGCTCTCACACGATGTGACCGTCGATGACGTGGACCAATCAGGTCGCACGGCTCTGATGATGGCGGCTGAGAAGGGCAAAGTCGGGGTCCTCGGTACAGACTCGTGGTTTTCTATTGGGTGATTCGTTCTCATCCTTCAGCTCCAGTATCAAGCAGCTCATGTGTTTTCTGTCTCCAGACGTTCTGTTGACCGGCGCCGGCGCCAGAATCAGCGCCACGGACAAAGATGGCAACACGGCGCTGCACCTGTCCTGCAGTAATGTAAGTGTCCACAAGGGGGCGTTCATCTCATCCAGACTGAGTTTCAACATCCTAAATTAATCACAAAAACTGACTTGAGCCTCCAGGAAATTGATAAATAAATTGATAAATGTCAGTTTTAGAATGAGGAAGAAACACTTATTTAAAACCTGCTGATCAGACCTCTCCCTCGCCTCCAGAGATCGCTCTAACTCCTCGTCCTCTCTCCTCAGGGAAAGGAAGACTGTGTGATGTTGATCCTGGAGAAGCTGACGGACACTTCGCTGATCAGCTCCACAAACGCAGCGCTGCAGACGTGAGTGTCCAGATCCTCCGTCCCCGAGGAAACCAGCTGTGTGGTCTCAGAGGAGCCGGCTGGAGAATAAGAGATTTGTCCTGATGTTGTTCCTCTTTATGTTTAAACTTGTCTGACTTGTCCGTTACCCACAGTCCTTTGCACCTGGCGGCGCGCAGCGGGCTGAAGCAGGCGGTGCAGGAGCTTCTGTCCCGAGGAGCCAGCGTTCAGACGGTGGATGAGAACGGTAGGAAGACGCTCGGCTCTGATCCTCACGACTCTCTGCTCGTAGAGGGAAGCTGCTCCTCGCTGTCCGGTCGGCCTGAACTCAGCTTCTCTGAGGAAACGTTCTGTTTCTGTTTCACTCTGCAAATGATTCTGTAGAATGAGAGGGTTCCCACGGGTCATGGAGGTCAAAGGATTTACTGAGAGGAAATGAGGAGGAGACGAGAGATGGAGAACGACAGAGTATTTGTCATATTGATGATTAATTTATTATATTACAGGAATAATGTAATTTAATGAGAAGAAGTCTTCTGATGTTCTCTCTCTTTAAAACGACAAGTGACCTCAAATTATTTATTTATTCTTGTAACATTACGACTTCATTCTCCTAAATATGTAAAACAATAGATTAAATCCATTTAAACCTTTTTGAAATTCAGATTCTAATAATTAATCTCTTTAGTTCTGACTAAACTGTGATGTTGTGGGAATCCTGATGAAACTGTGTCTGTGCTGCTTGTTCGCTCGTCCTGTGTCTTCAGAAACTTTAAAGTCCAACTGAAATTTATCATTTTCTTATTTTGGGTAAAAACTCAGGAGTTATTCAAATTTTGGTTTAATCATTATTTTGCATTCAGCTAAATCAATGATGAATTTAAAAATCATTAAAATTAACTGCAGAATTAAGACATTCTGCAGCTTCTCTGGTGTTAATGAAACAAACTCTGAGCTGACGCGTATCAATGAAAACATCTGTAAACATGAAAACATCTGTAAACATCTGTGATGATCTGCTGATCCTCTTTTCTCTAACGTCACTGAAACACTCGACTCTTCTTCTGTCTTCATGATGATATTCAAACACTCCGTCCTTATAGAAATATAGATTTTAAATCCACACGACAGTATCATAGTTTTCAGGGAGTTGTGTGTTTGTGTAGAAGAGATTTCAGTTGGACTTTATCAGAACGTGTGTGTTTCCCGTCCCGACGTCAGCTGGCTGAACTCTAATGGAATGCTGCTCCGTCCCCTTGTCTCCTGCTCCTGCTTCGCCTCCCTGCTTCCTCCTCGTCCACGTCTCCTCCTCCTCTTCCTCCCCCCCCCCCCCCCCCCCCCTCCCTCCCCCCCTCCCTCTCTCTGTCTCTCTACCTCAGGTCTGACCCCCGCTCTGGCTTGCGCTCCGAGCAGAGAGGTGGCTGATTGCCTGGCTCTCATTCTGGCTTCCATGATGCCTTTCTGCTCCCCTTGCAGCTCCGGGGCCCCGTCCCCAGGCGTCCTGCTGAGACACCTGCCCCCCCCGGCAGGCAAAGGCCCCGGCCCGGCCCCCGGCCCCCGGGCCCCTCGGAGCCCCAGGAACCCCTCCAGACCCTCGAGTGAGGGAACCACAGAGAACGACTCGGAGGACTCGGAAACCTTCTGACCCCCCCCCCCACCTCCACCACCACACTTGACCGTCTTCCCCCCCCCCACCCCCCCGACGCTTCCTGTGGAGACCTGGTGACGCAGAGAAGACACGGAGCAAAATGTCCAATATTAAACCAAGAAATAATCACATGAATAACTGACAGAAATTATGAAAATTAATTAATCTCGACTTAATTAAAACAACTTCTAATTATTTCATAACATCATAGGGCGCCAAACGGGAAAAACTGAAATTTCCAGGATTTTATAAATTTTTAACAAATTATAAAAACAAGATGTTGTGTCGCTCGCTTCATGTGTTTTAATAATTATGCTAGTTTTTTAAATACAATTAAATATTTGTGTTTATTCAACATTAAAGCCTCTAATGAACATTTCCAATAAGCCACAGATCTTTAATCATTTAATTATTATTACTGATGCATCAAATAATCAAACTTAACAAATTGAATCATTTGCAGTTAATTCATGTGATTATTTCTCGTATTGATTTAATATTGAAAGTTTGAGTCGGACTCTTCTTCTCTTTTTATGGATCATGAACAGAATCTTCTTCAAGTCGGAGGAACGACCACAACGTTTTTTTATTTGTGCTCTTTTTCCAAAAAAGACAAATTTATATTAAAAAAAAAATCAGATGGGAGCGGAGTGAAGAACCAGAGGCTGAAGAGGACTGGGATCTGGACTGGGATCTGGACCTGCACTGGTCTGCATGCTGGTGTTCTACCAACACGCTTCGTTCCTTCTCCTCACTGGTGCTTCAATCCAAACCGACCTCGGTACTCAGTCTCTGATTGGCTCAGAGCCGCGGAGACTTGCTTTGTCTTAAAAAAATGAAAAAGTCAAGAAAAAAGCCATTTTTTAAACTGTTTGTACAAAATGAAGTAGATCGTTAGAAACCTTCAGTGTAACTTTGACCTTTTTATGAGTTCAGCTCGTCGCTGAAACAAATATCTGACTTCCACTCACGAGAAGCTTCGTGAGCAGCTGAGCTCGATTTGAACTCTTTGAACGACTGAAGCACAAAGTGGGATTTTACTGTTTGACTGTGACGAGCTGGAGTGAGACGCTCACCACTTCAGGAAAGAGGAAAACATCCCAGTTCCTTCATCACGTCCCAGTTCCTTCACCACGTCCCAGTTCCTTCATCACGTCCCAGTTCCTTCATCACGTCCCAGTTCCTTCATCACGTCCCAGTTCCTTCATCACGTCCCAGTTCCTTCATCACATCCCAGTTCCTTCATCACGAAGGATTGTGATGTTGAGACGCTCGAGGTCCACAGAGGATGAAACTTCACTCGTCTTAATTGCAGTCCATGAGATTTACAATCAAAACCAGTGGAATTCATATCAACAGGAATGAATTAGCTGCTCTGTTGATAACTGATGAATCATTTCATCATTTTCTTTTTAAACATTTACAGTTTCCAGTTTCAGGATTTCATGTTTTATTTGTCACATTCGATCTTTCATCTTTATGAGCTTTGGAACAAACTCAAATTTAAACAAATCTTAAAAACATAACCTCAGAATGTGGGAAACGATACGAGATCAAATTACAGTTGGTGCTTAGTTTTAAATTCGTGTTAATTTGTTATGAACCTTTTGTGTAACTCACGTGAACGATGCTCCAGAGTGAAACTTCTGGTAAACGTCTCTCTCTCTGTTTGATATAGAAATTACAGGGAGGCAGATTTAGTCCTGACTGAAAATCCTCAAGTGGGTTATGAACGATGTACTGGGAGAACTGGGATGTTTCCCCTCTGATGAACACAGGCCTCGTGCACTGTCCCGACTCCATGTTTGTCCCCGACCCGTCATGCACACGTCTGTCCAGCAGGGGAGCCGAACTGTCCCCAACACGAAACCCCCGATTGTGCACGAGATCAAACTCAAGTTCATTGTTGTTATTTATGATCAAATCCAACATGATGGTACAAATGCTGCCAGCACTTAAATGTAGAATAACACAGGGCCTTGACCACTGCCCCCCCCGCACCACCCACCACCACCCCCCCCACCCTGTCCACCAGCTACGTGCCATCGTCTCCAACGTGTCCAGTGCCTTGATGTCCATCACGGTTTCTTTTACCACGCGTGTTAGTCGATTCTCACGTTCACCAAAAGTACAAAATAATGAATTGAGCTAAAATAAGAAAGATATTAACAGATGCAGTGAAATCTGTTTTCAGTTTGTTCTCCGGAGTCGAGAGGACGTTGTTGTTTCGAGATCTTTATATTTTGTACTTTTGGTGAAACAGTTTTTCATAATCTGAGCGGTGATGATTGAGGATTTTTCCTTTAACGCTGATGATTTTCTGAATTTATCTTAATCTCAACGAATCCCCACGAGAACAGACGTCACAAACCGATTTGTTCTCAAATGACAAACATCTTAAAAACCTCACAAATTAATAATTCAAGGCTTAGAAACATTCCCCACACAGATTGGGATTTATGGTTTGTTTTGAGCTGCAGATTAATACACACCAGAGATTTGAAGGATTTGTTGATGATAAGAAAAACAGGAAACTTCTCCAGCCTCATTCTTTTCAGTGGGTCGAGTGTGTTTGTGTTAATTTAGGTACTGATATGAAATTAAACCCTTTTGTACATAATGTCGCTGTAAAGCTTTGTATGAAAACCACGAGCACAGAGTGACGTCTGCATCCGGAGCGGCTGAATACGAACAGTGTTTTTTAATTTGAGTTATTAAACGATGTGTGTGTGTGTGTGTGAATATTAACGAGTTTATTTTGAAGTCGCTGCAGTGAAACGACTCTGACGTCTGATGGACGCATGTTGAGAAGCTCAGTGGCTCTGCTCCACTGTCCCTGCTGAGACTGAATCTGTCTGCCAGTATTATTATTAATTATTAATTATTAATGAGCTTCACCAGTCCGGACAATCGTCACGTCTCTGATGAGTTTCTTTCCAGTTCCTGATGCAGTACGACATGTTGAGGGCTGTTTGTCAGCGACACTTTGTTTTATATAAACTGTTCGATTCCACAAATCAATCTGTCCATGTTCTTCTTTTGCTTTTCACTGAATCGAACGAGTCATTAAATCCTCGTCAGAAATCAGAGTTTTATTTCTACTGAGGCTGAATTTCTAATTTTAAATTCAGTTTTTCATTATTCACTGTCTTTAAACAACAAGTAAACAAGGTGTGGGGGGGGGGGGGGGTCCGCAGCTTCTAATAAAAGGAAGGAGACTCATCAAGTTTGTTTTTAAAGTCCAATCACTGATCAAAAGTAGTTTTTCTGCCACAAATTCAAATTTCTCTATTTTAAATTATTTAATTGCATCCATCAAAACTGCAGCAAAGAAGTTTTTACTTGTTTTATAATTTGATCAATTTCAATAGTTTCCAAGAAACTAAGGTCAAAACAGATAAAGCACAAAAATAAACGATTTGTCAAATTCACAACTTGTTGAATGAAATAATTTGTTTTTTAACCTAAAATAATTGTTTTTGAAGACAAAGCAAACCAAAACAATTTTATTTTAATCTCCATTTATAAAAATTGGATCAGTTTTTATCGTGTTCAGCAGAATAAACAATTTGACAATTGATGAATAATTTCATGTTTTGTGATCCGTTGTTTTGGTAAATAAATAAAATAATGAACAAATAAACACAAAATGACAAAGTATCAAAACCAAGAGATTTTTAATTTTACACTAAAAGAAAAATAACATTTGGAGATTTGATCAGAACCAAGCTCTCGTCTCACAGTCACATCCAAACATCCGATCAAAACTAAAAACTGCATCATAACTGATCACTAAAATAAACAGGACATCTTCAGTGTTAATATTTTATAGTCACATCATCTCTGTACAATTACAAACTTTAAATTACATGAGTGAGTTTGTTTAAACTTAAACCACAGGGCCGACGTCTTCAGCTGAAACAGTTAAATTAAAGTCCGATGATTCCAGAGTTCGTCCCCGGTTTTAAAATCCGATTTAAATCGTGGTGATGCTGCGGCTGCAGAGCGGTTCTGCTCCTGTGGAATGATTCTGTGCTGAGTTCTGGTCCAGTCCCGTTTGCTTCCGGGTTCTTCTCCGTCGTTACTGGTTCCTCGAGTGTTGTGCGTGGAGAGTGTGAGCGGGACCAGCTGTGTGTGTGTGTCTGTGTGTGTTTGTGTTTCTGGACGCTCACGCACCGCTCAGCAGTTGACGCCCAGTCCGGTCCAGTGGTCCGGAACCATCAGGAAGTATTTGTCCATGGCTTCGCAGAACCGAGCTCGATAAAGCTCCGGAGACACGACGGTCGGCAGCTTCCCTGCAGACGCACACGGGACGTTAGAGACAGAGCGAGGGACGCTTACACTCTAAAGACGACAACGCTACATATACAATGGATTCATAAACAGGAAGTGGAGCTGACCTTGACCTCCCAGGATTCCAGTGGATTTGACGACCATCTCCAGTCTCTTGTCCCAAGTGAACGTCCGGATGTAATCTGCAGGAAAAATACAATTTAATTTCTGTTTCTGCGATTTACTGGACGATGAAGACAAAACCAGGACGAGTGTAAAACAACCACGTGATGCTAACGTGTCAGTCACCTATGATCCCGACCACCAGCTGGTCCGTGGCATCGTCCCGCCCCACCAGCAGGGAGTAGTCGATGATGAGGTGGCTGGACAGGAAGTAGGCGTCGCTGTGGATGGCGGCGCGCAGGATGGCCTTGCAGTGCGAGCGGATGTACAGCGGGTTGTCGTGGATCAGCTTCAGCAGGTTCTCGTCCAGCAGAACCACTTCACAGCTCTCCTTCCCCGAGTCCGTCTTCACGTTCCGGTTCCTCAGAGACCCCTTGAGGTCAAACACCTGCGGGGGGGGGGGGGGAGAGAGACAGGAAGTTGAGAGGAAAACCAGAAAATCTAACTTTCCCAAAACAGCAAAATGTAAAAGAAAAGAGAGAAGAAGAACTTTTCCAAGTTGATAGAGATTGAGGAAGATGCAGGATGTGATGCTTTTAAAGATATTATTAATAAATAAACTGGTTTTAACCCTGAAGATGGTGAATGTTGGAAGTTTAACTGGTAAAAAGAAACTTGATGCTCTAGAATCTCCACAGATTTGAGTTCCTCAGACTCTCGGCTCGGAGGATCTCACCTGAGCCATCTTGCGTCCATAGAAGAGATTCTCCATCACCAGCAGGTCCAGTTTCTTCTCCGTGTTGTTCTGGGAGTTCTTGTAACCGATCCGATAAACTCCCAGGATCTTTGCCAGCGCGGTCGGCCTCTGGGGAGCGAGAGGAGATAAAAGTTTAGTTCTGGCGAGTGGCAGTGAACTCCAGATGATGAGGATGTGAAGTGTGAAGAACCTTCTGCTGCACAGCTCCGGTGATGTAGGTGAAGTAGTTTGGAGCAAAGTCCAGGAAGGACTGAACCTCCAGTCGGGGCATCTGCTTCAGGATGAACCGGTCGTCTGACGGGACACACACAGGACAACACTCAACTTTTAAAACTCACATGAAACTTTCATCTACAACACATGAGGCAAAAAGTTCTGTCTCCAAACAGCAGGAAGAGGATTCTCAGATATTCAACGAAAAATATTAAACAGAGAAAAGAGGAAAATATGAACGATTAAAAGTTTGGAAACAGTGAATCTGCAAATCAGTTAACTGGATTTTTTTTTATATATAACTTGAATCTTATCTGTTGAACTTGAGGTCAAACCTCTGATGTAAACCGACCTTCTGTGGCGTAGAACACGGCTCCTGACTTGCCCCCCCGAGCCTGCCAGTTGACGCAGTGGGACAGCGAGCGGACGAAGTCCTCCTCGGCGCTCTCCATGATCTCCTCACGCATCTTGTGGAACTCCTCGGCGTAGTAGATCCGGCAGTAGAACCTGGCGTTGGCGTCGGAGAACTCTGAGAGTTCAGCCACAGACGAGAGGTTAGAAGATGATTGACTTTGTTTTACTTATTCTCAATGATTTGATCACAAAGACGAAGAAGAAGAAGAAACACTCACGAAGTTCAATGTGTGGATTCAACGTCTGTTTCTTCTGTTTGTCGCTCAGATCTGCTTCTTCTGTGAGAAACAACATTAACTGATCGGCTGCAACGTTCAAACGGAGGCTGTGAGTTTCTATCGGAGCAGAACTCACTGAGCGGGTCGGCGTCCATGCTGCTGCGGCTCTGAAGGGACGAGGCCGAGTCGCTGCCGGGCCGAGCCGGGCTGCTCCTCACACGACTCTCCGCACTGACACACAAAAACTCATTCTTACATCACTGACATCACAACAGATAGAGGTAACACAACTGGGACTCGACTGTTCTATGATCACAACATGTCCTCTGAGGATTGTGTAGATATTCAGTTCAAACTTTTACACAATTCAAATATTTCTCTCGATTGTAGTTTAAGAAACGATTCAACTGCTGCTGAGTTCTGTTCTTTACGACTTCCCAGAGAACAAAGTCTTCAAACCTCAGATTCGTCCGATCACCTTCAGGTTACAGATCACAGCTGTTTACACATCACCTGAGTTTCTTCATCATGTTCTCGTCTGGTGAACTTCACGTGATGTTTACCTGACGACCTGCGGAGCCTCTTCTCCTCCTGCGCTCGACACCTTGGACAAATCGTCCAGAGCCGTCTTGTATTCCTTACAGCTGCAACAACACAACAACACAACAACATTAGAACGTTCACAGTTTGAATTTTAAACCGACTCGTCTTCATCTCAAACTACATGTGTCTCGTGGTGTGAGAAGGTGAATCTAGAGGTGTGAGATGAATGGAGAAGATGGAGGAGGGAGGAGTCACCTGAGGGCGAAGGCGATGATGGAGCTCGGCTCCTTCTCACACACGGCGATGGGAACCCGCTCGTGCTCGTACATCAGGTAGTGTTTGTCCGGCTCGCTGTGGACAGAGGTCACATGACAGTCCAGACACACACTGCTTCACACGTATTGATACTGCTGGATATTTAAAAGCCGTCCTCACAATGGGATGGGGATGGGGTTGTAGCTGTTGCCAGGCAGGAAGTTGGCGAGGATGGCCTTCATGGTGGACTTCTCCTTCACCTGGCTGTCGGTGGAACCCACCAGGTGTCCGTCAAACACGTCTGAAAACCAGCAGAGACACAGATCATCAGACCAGAGGCGTCCACTGGGAGAGACGGTCTGTGTGAATCAGAGCTTCCACCTTCTGGGAGGCTGACCGAGTCCTGCTCCGTGAAGGAGGGACCGGGCGTGAGGGGCTCGGCTCCGGGGTCTCCCGGGGACGGCAGCAGGGAGGAGGTGGAGGCCGAGGGCATGGCGCTGAGGAGGCGGTCCTCTGAACGACAGAACAAACCACAGGATCAACACCAGCTCAGGTCCAACATGGAACCAGGATCAGACCCGACCTCACCTTTATCCCCGTTCTGAACCACGGGAGACGGGTTCCGAGGGGACGACTCCAGGGCGCTCTGAGGAAAACAACAACAACAACAATAAATATCAACAAACTACATTTAACCTGAATTCTATCCACGGCAGATCCATTTGAGTGTGGAGCTCTGGTGGGACGGCGTTCCTCTAATCCTCCACCAGCTTCTCTGGTCACATGGTATCTTTAAGGAAACCCCTCTGACCCGCCCAGCGACCCCAGTGGCTGATGGGTACTGACCTTGCTGTCGTCAGCAGCCGTCTGTCTGTGCCTTCCCGGGCTCGGGGGGACGGACAGACGCTTCCTGCCTTTCTCCTGCTGGAACAAGTCCTGCAGCCTGAAAGGGACAAAGTTGTGAGATTTGTTTATCAAGCTCTTGAGACACGAGATTCTGGAAACAGAGCCGGAGCCGGTTCAGGATAAAACTGAAGGTTGAGTTTTAGTCTGGACGAACAGAAACTGAAACAGTAACACACACGTGTTCACTTCCTACTGAGGCCAGTTTATTATTCCACGATGCTGTATTATTCCCTCATATCTTCAGATAAAGGTTCTTCAAGGTGGATGCTGACCTGGTGTTCCAGGACTGTAGCATCTCACACAGACCCTGTTTCTTCATCACCAGCGACTCCAGAACCGCCTGCAGCTGCTGAGGAGAGTCCACGCCACAGACCTGCAGTCGGGCCTGAAGCTTCTCGATCCAGCTGCGCAGCTCCGCCTCCTCCATCTGCACACACACAGACACCAGCCCAGTGAGACAACACACACCCAGAGCTGAGGACGTACCGTCAGACCACAGGAGAGTCTGGACCGGCTCGCCATTAGAAAAGGTTCGAGTCCGGTCGTGACCTCTCGTGCTACCAGGGAGAACCTACGTCCTTCTGAGCGAAGAGGTCCTCCATCTTCTCCTCTCGCGTCTTACTGAAGGTGTCCGTCTTGAGGGACGTGAGCCGGTCATCGATGGCCAGGTACACCTGAGTCACTCTGAAGGGAGACAAGGGGACGAGCGGGTGGGACATTAAACTCAAGATGAACTCCTCTCTGTCGTCTTTCCTCTAGAATCACACTTTAGAATTAAACCTCTTCACGTTGCTGATGTTAAACCAGGTTCTACTGATCAAGCTGGTTTATTATTAGCCTTGTTTGCTTGTTTACTTTAAGGAGAAGTCCTTGAGGTCCTGCTGCAGGCTGCCTTTGGACGGCCCCAGGTTCCTGATGGTGATCTTAGGACGAGGAAGACAAATCTCCAGCAGCCTCACTGAAGTGTAGCTGAGAGGGAAACAGGAAACACAGGTCGGTATTTGGGTTATTGCTTTTGAAACTTACTGTAGACTCTTCTTTCTGCATTTGTTTCATGTGTGGAGTCATTTAGCCTTTTAACTGATCTTTATATTTAAATACCAGCGGCCACAGTGTGGGAGATCAAAATAAAGCATAAAATGAAAACACCAGACTAATTCCTGGTAGTTTAACTGGAACCAAATTAGAAATCGTATTTTCTCTGTGTCTGTTCACATCCAACTTTCTGCCCCGAACCATAGATCGAGACACTTCCTGTGACCGACCTGAAGGACGCCACCATCTGGTTGTAGGAGAAGTACTGGTGGTAGTCTTTGTGCATGGAGTGTCCACACGGCTCGGCGTTAGCTCGCCTGGTGTACTGGTGCCCGTAGAAGCGAAGCTCCAGGTATTTGGCAAAAGACATCGACCACGAGTCGTTGGACAGAGGCACGACCGGAGTCACCTGAAGGAGGAGGAGACCATTCACAGTTTAAACTAGTCTTATTATAATAACATATTTATGTTTATGTCTCCGGGGGCGTGTCCTGACCTGTTTGCAGATGCGGCACCAGGAGTAGTTGAGGATGGTGTGTTGATACCCGGGCACGGGCGAGTCCAGCTCCTTCAGCACGATCTGCACGCAGCCGCTGCCGTGCACGAACCGCCGGATGTGGTGCACCATGGGAGTCTCACAGTACATACTGGGGCACTGGTAAGACGGCCTGGGAAACACATGGGAATCTCACATTATAGAATTATGTTTTAAAAAAACAAACTGATCTTAAAGTGCACTTCTATCGGTGTCTTACCTGAAACAATATCGCTCCAGGAAGATCCCCAGTGAGAGGTCGTTCTTACCGTAGAACTCCATCGTGACGATCCTGTGGGAAATAAAATCAGTGACCGCGACTCGATGAAAACAAGACGTGAGATTGTTCATCGGGTCTCGGAGCGTTTACCAGGGGCTGACGCAGGGGTTGGGAGAGTTGTTGGACTGAGCCGAGGAGCTGCTGAAGAGGACGCACAGTCTCTGATGGTTGACCGGGTTCAGACAGTCGAGCTGAGGAGGAGACAGGATCATGAGAACCAGAACCAGAACCAGAACCAGTTCAGTTCAGTTCAGGGTTTGTTTACATCATGAAACAATACAACTAATCCCCAAAGGGACGTCTAACTGTTTCTTGTTTTGTCCAAACTCCAACGATAAGACATTTACAGTGAGATGAATCCAAATCAGATCTGAAAAGCTGGGACCCAAAATCAAATCAAAGTTTATTGTCACATGGAATGTTTGTATTTTATAAAACTACACGCTCAGAATCCTCAGATCCAGAAGCAGGAACCAGCGGATTAAGACAACTGATCATAATCCGCTGGAGATTTACATTTTTCTCACTTTATGACTGGACACTGGGATTAACTCCCATAAAAGTTGATCTTATATACTCTTCCTGATGTTAAGAAACAAATGAATTCAAAATGATATAAATGAATTAGACAAATAAAAAGGCATAAAACTCAACAGAATATATACACATAAAGACTTATTTGTTGTTTTCAGTCATCCTCCTCCTCTTTAATGGATCAATCCGATCTCCGCTCACCTTGGGGGCCCAGCTCATATCACTCAGTTTACTCGGCTTCTCCTCTTCGCTGTCGGCCTTCACCGGGGCTCTGACCGGCCCCTCCCCCGCTCGGCTCTGGACCGGAGCCGCGGCCCCGACGCTGCTGAAGGGGTCGCTGACCTCCCTCTGCCGGATGCGTCCTCCCTTCGCCCTGTAGTCCGCCAGCATCTCGGCCAGACCCTGGGAGCCGTTCAGCTGCTCGATGATGCGGGTGCTGGTCAGACCGTGACAGGGCAGCACCTCCAGAGGCCGGGGGGGTGCACTGCCATTGGTCTGACCTCCGACCAGAGAGGAGGGGGCGGAGTCTTTGAGGAGTTGACGCTTTCTACGGCCGTCCCGCTCCTTCAGGTCTTTGTTGAGGAGAGGAGACAGGTAGACCTAGTGGACAGAGACAACACACAGGTCAGAGAAGTGCGTCCTCCTGTAAATGGAACAGTTGAACATCAGTAAAGTTTGGTACCTGTTCAGGGAAGTAATCCCTGCTGGGGCAGTTCATGCCGGCGGGGACGAGGAGGAACGGCTCTTTGAACGTGATGAAGGGAGAGATGCACAGGATGATGTCCTTCAGCTCCTGCTTGAAGACGACGGAGATGGACTTCAGGCGGTCGTCAAACGAGGCCACCTGCTCGGCCACAAACATCCCGGTGTCGTCCTGCAGGGGGTCTCGAAACAGCCGAGGAGTGGGCGTCTCTGATCCGTCCTCGTCCTCCATGCTGAGCGAATCCTCCTTGAAGAGGCTCCCCTCCTCCCTGGTGTCCCCCTCGGACGAGGGGACGAGTGTGTCTGAGAACGTCATGTCCTGGTCGTCCTCCATGAGAAAGGGAGGGGACACGGAGAGAGGAGGTGCAAGTGGACTGGAGAACGGCGAGGAGATCATTGTCCCCATGTTCATAGAGGGGGGGGATCTTGTTTTCAGTGCGTCCTGAAGACCGTCCATCTCAACATTTTTGGACAGAACCTCAGAGAGAAAGCCGTCCTCCACAGTCTGTCCATCCAGGAAAGAGTCTTCACTCCCTGACCTCTTCTCCTGACTCTCCCCGGTTGACTCCTTCCCTCCGCGGTCCTCCTCCACCTCCTCCTCTGCAGAGACGCTCTCCAGCAGGCAGGGGAACGAGGCACTCTGGGCCAAGCTGGGCGGCATGGCGAACTCGTCCATGAGGAAGGAGATCTCCAGCTGCGAGTGGTAGGCCACACACACCATGAGCATGATGATCTCCTTCACCCGCGCCAGCTCGTACTCCGAGGCGCCGCGCAGCTTGATGGAGCAGCCGAGGTGAGGAGGACAGCCCTCGAAGAACATCAGGGTTTTCACCTCGTCTACAGGGACAGACACAGAAGGACGTGGTGTGTTAATGTCCCGGCAGCGTTCACTGAGAGTCGAGTGTGTTGACATGGGTCTTACTGTTGGCCAGGGTGAAGGGCTGCATGTAGAACTTGTGGCAGGTCCCCAGACGAGGTTTGGTGAGCAGCTGATCCATGGACATCACCAGGTCTCCCTGCGTCATGTGACTCACCCTGTCCAAGACTTGCTGGACAGACAAAAGAGGAATAAGAGATGATCAACAATCAGGTGATGTCACGTAACCGTAAAGAATTCAGTTGCTCAATTATTCAAAATCCTTCACAGAGACGAGCTTCATCCACACAGAAGTTAACATCAGGTGTGAGGTCTGCAGCTCGGGGGCTGGACTGACCGGTTTCACGTTGATGACCAGGGTGATGCCGTGCTCCAGCAGCATGTCCTGAGCGATGCGGGACACCGTCTTCTCCACCAGCACCAGGTTGGGACGGACGTCCACGATGCGCAGGACGTAGTTCTTCAGAAACTCTCGTTCCTGAGGGAGAATCAATCAGAAAGAAAAAAATCTGAAAAACCGATGCAACAACAAACCAGAAGCAGACGTGTTGTTTCCTCTGAGACGTGTTGAGGATGAGACGGACTCGCTGACCTGCAGCACGATGGGGTCGATGCAGGTGAACTTGGTCTCCTCCCTGTACAGATACTCGATGGAGCACTTCAGCAGCAGGATCTTGGGGTTCTTGATGTAGGCGTTCATCTGTTTACAGGACGTTATAGTCAATTATGGCAGGCGAGGATATTTAAATCAATGTTCACTGAGCAGAAGAAGGTGGACTCTACCTTCTTGTGGGCGATGTTCTTGGTGCAGACGAAGCCGTTCACCACGGTGGAGTCAAACTTCCTGCCTCCAGAAATCTACAGCACACGAACAGAATCAGTTCTAATCTGAAAACACTCGGTGATGAAGTTTGACAGTTTGACTGATTCAGTGACACGGCCCCCGACCTTCTTGATGTGGACCAGCTGTCGGATGTCCATGTCGTCGTCACAGTTGCGGACGTCGGGCCTCACCGTCTGGACGACCTGTCTCACCACGGGGACGATGATGTCCCGCCAGGACAGAGACAGAGACTCGCTGTAGAGCAGCTGCTGCAGCAGCGCCATCATGTGGCTGTGGTTGGCCGAGCTGAACAACAAACAGGTTTTCATACTTTAAAATCCCCTTTGAAAAACTCCCACTGAACTGAACTGTGTCTCAGCTGTAGACAGATGAATGTAAATGTGTCTCCAGTGTGTCCACTCACAGGAGCCTCTCCATGGCCTTCTTCTCTCCGTTCTCCTCTCGGAGCTGGTCCAGGGAGCTGTGGTGCCAGCCCAGCGGAGTGAACAGCATCTCTTTGGCCTTTTCCTCCACACGACGGTTGAACAGAGACTCTGCAGGAACACGGAGTCACGGAGAAGAAGCAGGTTTTAATAACTGCAAGTTTCTCCTCTATGAAATCAACGAGGAAGGGCAGTGATGAGACGTGAGTTCTTACCCTTGATGAACGCGTCGCTCATGATGATGTTCTGTCCTCCGTCCTCAGACACGAGGAACTCGGCTGAAAGAGGAGAGAGATCACACAGATATGTGACAGTGAGACCCGGGGTAGTAACAGTGACGTGTGCACAGCGAGCCGGACACAGCTGGACCCACAAATGAAATGTACCTTTTTGCTCAGTAGCAGGAGGCACATGTGGATATTTGGACTGTTTCTTGATGTGGAAGTTGACATTGTTTTGCTCCATGTTGAGGTTGATGGAGGCCGCGGAGTCGCTGTCCACCACCGACTGGAGGCTGCTGACAGACGTCCTCTTGCTGGGGCTGGCCGAGTCTGGACAGTGACGGGTCAGTGAACCCACATTTATTTATTTCACTGCATGTCACATGTTTTTTCCATCCCTCTCTTTCTCACTCGCCGCCCACATTGAGTCTGGTTCTAGACGTTTATTCCACTTAATGATGGAGTTTTTCTCTCCACAGTCACCAAAGTGCTGCTCATGGTGGGAACTGTTGGGTTCTCTATACTTTCTAATGGTCTTGACCTTAGAAATGAGCAGCTACTGGCATTTTGATCCACAGAAGCCAAACCTGCAGACGAAGAGCAACGATCCAAACAAACACAGTTCATTAAAGCCGGAGACGGGAGGAACCTACTTGGCAACGTGTACTCGCTCTCGTCTGCAAGCTGCTCGGTGTCGCTGTCATCCACCTTGATGTCTTTGAACCAGGACGGCTCTGAATGTCCCTCCAGGGAGTTGACACTGTCGCTGTCTGGAGACGGCGTCTCGGAGAAGTCTGTGCTCTGGAGATCAGACAGAGCAACGTCACCATCAGCACATTTCACCTCCCTGAACAATGTGAGAACTATTTTAAGGTGTTTAACCGTGTTTAGCTTTAATCATTAAACGTCTTGTTTCCCAGAGTGCACGGCATTGAGCTGATCAGGAAAGGGTTCAAACCTGGAGGGGGCGGTAGAGAGCGTACTCGTCCCTGAACAGCTGGTCGTGGTGGGTGACACAATCCAGCCACCGCCCGTCCACCAGCGCCTGGCCTATGGCGATGGCCTGGGCCCTGCGGGTGGAGACATCAGCATGAGACACAAGAGGAAGTGCAGCTTTCGACTGGTATATGAATCAGACGAGTTAGTGATATATTTAATCCTCCTCTTTTTATTTCTCATGTGAAAATAGACAAACAAAGATAAAACTTTAAGTAATTCTTGAATCAAACTGCTAAAACTCATTGTTTTCAGTTTGTCACATGTGGTTTTCATTGTCATAAAAAATCTCTACTGGATCATTAAAGATATAAAACTATGAAGTACTGTGTAGAAGAGACTTGTCCAGTGAGATCCTACCTCGTGGAGATGGTGCCATTCCTCAGCAGCCAGTTGACCAGCTCCTTTCCCACAATGCAATTGGGGTAGGTCCTCAGCCAGTATCTGTGGTCCTGAAACTCCATCCCCGTGTTGTTGTGGCAGATTTTCTTCCACAGGTCCTTCAGCTGAGAGGAGTCCTGTAAGAAAAGATCAGATTGAACATCTCTGTGGACAAATCCAGATGAAACAAGAGGATGAGAGAAGGAGCGAAGCCGTCACCAGGAGGATCTTCCTCTCCTCCTCACTGTGGTCCAGCTTGGTGCCGCTCTTGGCGCCCGACAGGGCTCGGCTGGTGGGGGGGCTGACCGAGCTGTCGTAGGACGGCACCATGGAGGAGCCGGAGCGGTCCAGCGACAGGTTGGTCACACTGGCCGACCTGTGGGAGAGAAGAGGAACCTGTTGGTTTGACTGGCCTCGGCCCCTGAGCTTCACAATCCGACCCCAAGCAGCACCTGACCTCTTCCTCGCAGGCGACTTGCCGACGTCCTCCTGTAGAGTCGTCAGTCTGGAAGTGAGGCCGCTGCTCTGAGGCTCCTGGTGAATCATACTGACGCACACAGACACACAAACACACTTTGACTGGTGTCCTCTCGGCGCTGCACTTCCTCTACGTCAGGGTTACAGTCAGTGAATTTGAGCATGCAGAAAAACCTCCGGTCTTTACAGAGGTGGGAAGCGTCGGCCTTCACCCACAGAAAGCTAAAGCTCAGGCAGGTGTGAAAAAATGAATCAAACAAACAGCGACTCACTTCTTTCTCATCCCAATGGGAGTTTTTCTAGGCCAGGAGAGAGAGAGAGACAGAGAGAGAGAGAGAGAGGATACAGGTTTTCTATGAGGCAAGTTGACAGATCAAATAAGCAGCGAGCACACCGGCTCAAAACACCAGCAGCCGAACAGGCGGGGGGGTTAAAAAGCTTCATTTAACAGATTCCCTGTTTTATCCTGTGCATGGTTAATGAACTGTATCGTCAATAAGTTACTTAAATAGGAGGTTTGTGTGATTTAAAAGTTATTTATTAATTAGTTTCTGACCTCTTAGATCACAAGCTGACCCGAGTGAGTCTTCTTTTGTTGGTCCCTGTGTCTGGACAACTTGTAAAATGTCTCTCCACATAAAGTTCAGTTATTGTTGGATCTTCTACCTCATGTCTTTTTTCTGTTTTTGGATTTCATCCGTATCCGAGTAGGGACAGAAGGCTCCGTCTATTTCCTCATATGTATCTTACATTAGGCATCAATGAGCCTTTAGAGAGAACTTATGATCGTATGATTGTGTGTCTTAACCATGCACAGGGTCCAGAACAAACACACAGATGTTTTAAACAGCTGGAAATCAAGACGGAGAAAAGAGCGAGAGCTCAGCTGGTGAAAACTGGAAAAAAAGATGATGGCAGCGTGTTTCCATGACAAAATAATAACATGATAATACATCTGTTGAATTCTAATATAACAGAAAACAGATCAGTAAACTAGGGATTGATTTTGTGTCTGTGTGAGGAACACTGTGTGTGTGTGTGTGTGTTCACCTCTGCCACGTCAGGTCTTCCTCGAGGAAGATGTTCCTGCTGGACCTACGCCCCCCCACCGGCGTGCGCGGCTCGCTGGGCTCCAGCACGCACACGGAGCAGGGCGAGTCGGACAGGGCGCTCAGGTCCTCGCCGATGGAGCCCGAGTCGGCCGAGTGGGCGTAGTTCAGGGCGATCTTACGACAGTAGGTGCAGGCTCGTAGGTCCCCTGGAGAAACAGAGACCAGGTCAGAGAGACAAGAGGACGGGGGAGGAACTCAATCAGACTCATTCTGACCCAGTGTTGATCTTGAATACGCCACTGACCCGTGTAGCCCATGAACTTTCCGGGGATTTCCTGGTTGCAGCAGCGGCTGCAGAAGATCTGTCCGCACAGTCGACAGTGGTGGCGCCGGCGGAAGGTGGTGAACTTCTCATTGCAGTCGTAGCACTCTTTACACTGACTGTCTGGCATCCAGTACTGCTTCAGGTCGCTGTCCTGAAGAGACACATGAATATCATCAATAATAAAACACACAAGTTCAGACTTTCAGGTTGAAAGATTTAGTTCACACAACTTCCCAGAGATAGAAAAGTAAAACTCGAGCTCCAGTTTTTAAATCACGTCTCAGGAGGGAAACGAGGTCGAGTTCGGGATGAGCCTGAATAAATACAAGCATGTTTCACTGTGGGTGACAGGAAACAAGTCCTGTTGACTGATGAATCCACATTTGAGATTTATTACAAGAACAGAAGTGTGTATGTGAGGAGACGAACAAGAGGGAGAATGATGCCACTTGTTAATGTCCTGTTTTATATCATTACAGAGGACAAGGAAACTCCAGTCTTATCGGATTAACTGATAATGACCCATGACAGCTTTATAACTCTGGAGATGCCCCCGTGAAGGAAAGAACATCGTGACAAGAAAATAAATCACATTCTTAAATATATATGTTTAAATATCACTCATACATAATAAACGTTACAAAATACTAAAATACAACTATAACACACTGGTTTCTCATGTTCTGGTATCATAAGTGAACACAGAGAAGGACAAGTCGATGAAAGGTTTGTTTGAAGGATCTGTTTTCATCCCTCGAGTTCCAGGGACCAGGAGTTTACACATTCAACTTCTTTACACACAACACTAACCGAGACACAAACAACGACGGTGGAAAGTGAGGGCAGGGATTTGTTTACCCGTCCGTAAACAAGTCTGAGTTTCAACAGGACCAGGAGTTCAGTACCTGGCTCTTTCCCTCCATGATCTCCTTCAGCCTCTTCAGTGCAGTCCGGAGTTGAACGGCTGTACGAGGGTCATGGTTGCTGAGAGGTGCATCTGCTTTCCTGCTGCCGTCTAGATTCATCCACATGTACACACACACACACACACACACACACACACACAAATAAATACACTAACTTCACTTTTTCTTTACAATCCATCCTGCTGCATTGTCAAATGCTTGTGTTAGATAAATTGAAGACTTGCTCTGAAGTCGTCTTCCTCATGTCGGTTTAACAGATCCCAGCTCAGTGACAAACATTTGACAACGCACTTCCTCATCTTATGAATAAGTTTGGCAAAAAGTTGCAAATGTGAATTAAAAGTATCACATGATGCAAGTAGCACATGATCACTCAAAAAAAAGAAACTGGCCAAGGAACAAAAACATGTTGAGCATAATTTTTGTTAGCTTCAAAATCATTCGAGTCATTAGTACCTGAGTGGAAACCTCAGGGCAAACCAAAGACCAAGAGAAAGCACTGCATTGACAACGCAAACATCAGAACACACACACACACGCATGCACTCAGACACACAACACGGTTTGAGTGGGGTTGAGTTGTTATAGTCAAGCTAAAAAAAAACAGCAAAGTGCAGAAGGCCCCTCACCTGGCCAATCCACTGGAATCAGAAAAGACATGAGAACGGTCGTTACAGCCTGAACACGCATTCATCCTCCTCATGAATAATACGATTATGAATAATAATAAATCCCTTCGCTTTCCTCTGGTCTTAAGAATCTTCTGTAATCGAGGGTTAATTAAAAACCTGAAGGAAACTAGACTAAGAAGAGTAAGAAAACTTTTGACGTCAATGTCAGAAGACAGTGAGGAATGAAGACAATGTTATCAGTGGCCTCTGATTAGTTCATTCAATACGTGACTGAGGCCTTAAATCTACTTTAGAACTTTCAAATATGAGATGATGAACATATGTGACAAGCGAAGACACATATAAGCAAAGCCTTTTTAAAGATACATAAAAATATATATATCACACTGTAAAATTACATATTTATATATATATATATATATAAAATAAACAAAATCCTTGCAGGACTTGTTACCACAACAGCTGAATAAGTTGTTAAATCCTGAAAAACAGGACTAGAAACTAAAAAATAAGAGTTTCCTGTGAACGTTGTTCATCACAAACCTGTTTCTTATTTGAGTCGACTCTGTAACACACACAAGCCTGTAACCTGTACTATGTGTGTGTGTGTGTGTTTGTGCGTTTTACCTGAGGCCAAGGATGTGCGTCTGACGTGGTCCCCGTGTTGTTTCCGGTGAGAGCCTGAGCCGTAGAGGGAGTGGGAGGGGCTTGTGGACCAGCTCCTCCTGTCTGACAGGGGAGAAGGGGACGGCACATCTGCAGCTGCTGAGGGAGGACGTCCCTCATCTGTTCATACAGAGACACACACAGAGACACATGCACACACACAGACACACACACAGTGGAGACAACAAGGGGATGTGATATTTATTAATTCCTAAATTCTACAATTGCATTGAAGCTTTCTCAGAACAGCAAAAGCCACATTTATTTACAGTCTATATTTAAAACACATCAGATTTAAACAAATATCCAGTTTGTTGTTGCTTCCCTGCGTTCTAATGTAATTACATTCCAGTGCAGCCCCTCCTGTAATCTCCTCTGTCAGCAGGTCAGGGAGGTTCACCACCTTCAGGGCTGCTGTGATGCCGGCTGCTGCTCAGGGCCCAGCACCGTGGAGGCAGCAAACTCACGAGTCATGTGGCTCAGAGGCCGGCAATTCAAATCACATGACCCACCAGACTTGTGGCTTATTAAACTGCCTGAACTTTGGAAAAGATTTACAGATATAGCGTTGCCCTTTTAAAGTCAGTCCCACAACTTAACTCACTTTTCATTCACTGCACACATCAGGGATTAATGTCTTCATACTTTTATTTTAGTTTCTCGACAAGGAGATATGTTCCTCTAAAATATTAACACAATCTCCTGCACATGAAGAAAACTTCTTCTTTGTAAAACTGTGAGCTTTGTATGACGACTCTTTGTGTGCGATTGTTAAATATTTACTGTGACTTGTATAGGTTGTAAAGTTTTAGTCAGGACTGATACAAAATCATCATGAAAAGATTTTTCCCCATCGTAAAAGATATGTGAAGGATACAGAAAATGTTAATTTAAAGATTTTCTGTTTGTACACTAAGGAGAAGGTGTTAAGCTGATCCTTCATGTCCTGAAATGTATGATTCCAGGTTTGTCTGGTTGTGACGTTTTTGTGTAGCACGTTTTTTAGGAGATGTTGATCCAGGGTCACATGACTGATCTTGATCTTCCTCAGAAAGAGAAAAATACAGCTGAACTTTTCATATCTTTTATATCAGTGATGGTCATTTGACTGCATTTTTAAAGTTATTTTCTAGTTTCACCAACATTTACATCACAGTTCACCCGTTCACACAGTTAGGTCCATAAATATTTGGACATTGACACAATTTTCATCATTTTGGCTCTGTACACCACCACAATGGATTTGAAATGAAACAATCAAGATGTGCGTTAAGTGCAGACTTTCAGCTTTAATTTGATGGTATTTACATGGTATAACTAATATAATCATAAATGTAATTGTCACTTTTAATACTTGGTTGCAAATTCTTTGCAGTCAATGACAGCCTGAAGTCTGGAACCCATAGACATCACCAGACACTGGGTATTGTCCCTGGTGATGCTCTGCCAGGCCTCTACTGCAACTGTCTTTAGTTCCTGATGGTTTCTTGGGGCGTTTTCCCTTCAGTTTTTCTTCAGCAAGTGAAATGCATGCTCAGTTGGATTCAGGTCAGGAGATTGACTTGGGCATGGCAGAACATTCCACTTCTTTGCCTTAAAAAAAACTCTTTGGTTGTTTTCCCAGTATGCTTCGGGTCATTGTCCATCTGCACTGTGAAGCAACGTCCAATGAGTTCTGAAGCATTTGGCTGAATATGAGCAGATAATATTGCACAAAACACTTCAGAATTCCTCCTACTGCTTTTGTCAGCAGTCACATCATCAATAAATACAAGGGAACCAGTTCCATTGGCAGCCAGACATGCCCACGCCATAACACTACCTCCACCATGCTTCACTGATGAGGTGGTATGCTTTGGATCCTGAGCAGCTCCTTCCCTTCTCCATACTCTTCTCTTCCCATCATTCTGGTACAAGTTGATCTTTGTCTCATCTGTCCATAGGATGTTGTTCCAGAACTGTACCGGCTCTTTTAAAGGTCGTTTGGCAAACTCTAATCTGGTCTTCCTGTTTTTGAGGCTCACCAATGTTTTTGATCTGGCCAACTGTTGTGAAGGGGTTTTTCTTCACCAGGGAAATAATTCTTCTGTCATCCACCACAGTTGTTTTCCGTGGTCTTCCGGGTCTTTTGGTGTTGCTGAGCTCTCCAGTGCGTTCTTTCTTTTTAAGAATGTACCAAACAGTTGATTTTGGCCAGACCTAAAGTTTTTGCTATCTCTCTGATGGGTTTGTTTCGATTTTTCAGCCTAATGATGGCTTGCTTCACTGATAGTGACAGCTCTTTGGACTTCATAATAAGAGTTGACAGCAACAGATTCCAAACACAAATACCTCACTTGAAATGAACTCTAGACCTTTTATCTGCTCCTTGTCAATGAAATAACGAGGGAATAACACACATCTGGCCATGGAACAGCTGAGCAGCCAATTGTCCAATTACTTTTGGTCCCTTAAAAAGGGGGTGCCACATATAAAATGTGTTGTAATTCCTACACCGTTCACCTGATTTGGATGTAAATACCCTCAAATTAAAGCTGAAAGTCTGCACTTAAAGCACATCCTGATTGTTTCATTCAAAATCCATTGTGGTGGTGTACAGAGCCAAAATGATGACAATTGTGTTGAGGACTGGAGGAGCCGGGAATCTAACCACCAACCTTCTAACTCTCACCCCACTCTCTCCACATCTTCTACTATCTTCAAGCTTCTACTTTCACACAGGACAACCAAAACTAGAATATCGATACACAATGGGGCGACCTCTGTCATTGTGTGGGTTTGTGTGTGTGTGTGTGTGTGGTTGTGTGTAGACATGCATCCCTGACCTTTGTTGTTGAAACGAAACAGGTTGACGAAGGAGCTGTAGGCCGAGCGCAGAGGAGGCTCATCCTGCTCCGGGGTCAGGGGTTTGAAGTGGGTGAGGTGGGAGGGGCTGGTGGGCGAGAGGACGGGCGGCTCCACGCTCCACTCCGTCGAGGACGAGGACGAGGACTTGTCCTCAGCAGCCATGTTGCTGCTACTCCTGCTAGAGCGGGAATACAACAAGTTTAGAGTTTGTGTTTCTTGTGTTCCAGTTTGAATGTGTGTGCTTTCATGTGCTTCCTTCATCAAACTGGGACAGGTTCTCGAGACCAGCATCCGTCACTGGTCATTTCCCAGATCAGGTTTTTTTAATAACATCGGTTATGGTAAAAACAAACGACAACTGCTACATGAAGCGGCACGTGGCAGTCATGGTGTACACAATCAGCCGTGAACATAAAAATGAAACTATAATAAATCCGCTGTAATAACCAGTCATTATCTCCAGGGTCCATCAGGAATTAACATTGACAACAATCACAGAATGTAAAACCTTCTATAAAGTCCCTGATCTGAAAATCAACATGTTTTATATGTTTCTGTAGAATAAAAATAATCCTATGACGTTTGTCCTCTGATTTTATTCTGTCACTCTTAAGTTTCCGTTTTCCTTCAACAGGAAACAGACGTTTTAAGAAGACAGCGACCAAAGCTGAAGATGTTTCTTTAAAATACACAAAGTGTTTACACATCATCTTTCACACTCAACGTCAGAAATTAATTTAAATACAGATCGACCGACACACGCGCTCCTGAGGAGACCGGGCGGCGGGGTGAGGTCTCCGGCTGCCTCGACCCGACCGAGCCGCTGCTCACACCGACACCATGATCCGTTAACACCCGAGAAAAGAACCAGGAGTTAACCCGCGAGTCCCCGTCACACTCACCCGCTGAACGAGCTCCACCGACTCCTCCGCGTGAAGTCACGGTGCTGAGACCAGAGGAGAAGGAGCGAGAGGAAGAGGAGACGGCGGCAGAGTCACGTTCCTCACATCATCATGTGATCATAACAGGACGTGACTCCACTGTCCGGAAGTGTCAGAGCCGGCCGGGCCCTGCACGTACAGCCTGGATACGAGACTATACCCGAACCCTGCACCCGAACCCTGCACGGACAGTCTGGATACGAGCCGATACCCGAACCCTGCACCCGAACCCTGCACGGACATGGGACCTGGACACCGTGCGGAGCCTGTGCACGGATAATGTGCACGGGATAATGTGCACGGGATAATGTGCACCGGATATTGTGCATAGCAATAGCGATATAAGATAAGTGATTATTTGAATTGTAAAAATAAATATCTCATGTTGGGCTACTTTAAATAAATATGAATAAATATATATTCAGGGCTGAGGGATAAAATAGTGTCAATATTCATTGCAATATAATTGCATCAATATCCATATAACAAATGTGCAATATATGTGTAATAAAGATATTAATAGTGAAAGATGGTTACTTTTTAATTATTATACATGGCTACTTATTCATTAAAAAAAGATCATATTCAATATGAGCAAGTTATGAGTGATATAGTGAAAAAGAAGTGACTTTGCCTTTATTATTCTCAGAAATTCTAAAGTAAAATCATCTGAAACTTGACAAAGTGATAAGAGTTGAAATATCTGTGTCACCTCTCAACAGAAACAACCAGCCATTTGAAACACAACCACTTTTCATTCAAACCTGAATGAAGCAGACTGATGTCATTTTTGATAAATGTTTAGAGTAATTAACAAACTCTCATACCTGTTGTCCATCATTTAGGCTGCTTGACCCAACTCAGCATTAATAACACACTTAGAACTTGACCTTCTATGTAAAGAGCCTAGAGATCATGTGTATGATGATTTGTGGCTCTACACACACTTCATTTCTTTGTTGTCATTTTGCTTTAACACGTAAACACCAACATGTCCCAGAGTCTTCAGTTCCTCAGATCCTCTCCAGACGTGTGTTCAGTGCTAAACCTGCTCCTGGACGATGACACACAGAAAGTGGAGCTGATCTAAAGAACCACAAACTGACTTCAGACCCGTTTGGTTGATTTTCCAGCTGAAACAGACGTTTAGCTCGTTTCATCGAGCTCAGCACCGCAGCGCTTGTGTGCCGGTGAATTCTCTAACAGTCCGTTTGCATCTTAATGGACGAAGCGAAGACGAACGACAGTTTCATTCACAGCAAACGCGACAAACAGCCGGTTGAACTACGAGAGAGCTAGCGTTAGCCCCGGCTAGCTCTCCTGGCTAACGTTAGCCTCCTGTGCTAACTAGCTGCACTAACTTTCCGTCCTGAGCAGCAGGATGAGTCAGGATCGTGGCGCCAGTAGAAACTGGGACTCACCCGTTGATGTTGAGTCTGGATCACATCCCTGAACGAAGCGCCGCGGACCAGAGGACGAGAAGTAAACAGCTGGAAACAGACCCGACCAGTCCAACCCCGCACCCGCTCTGTTGTGATCCACACAGGACGGGCAGCCGAGCCCAGAGACATCGATGGAACAAGTCTTCTCTCGTGAAAGAGCGCCTCCTGTGGTCAGATTGAGGGACTGACCTAAAACAAGTGAGGGGATGTTGCTATTAGTATTTATTTTATTATTTGAGTGAAATAGTCGTAAATAATTAACTTGGGGTAGGAAAAAATGAAGCATGAGGGAAATAAGGATTCAATGTAATTCATTTTATTTTATTTGTATGACACAAAATCCTGATGTACATTCTAAGATATAATAAGATAAGATGAAACGAGACCAGACCAGACCAGACCAGACAAGATAAGATAAGATAAGATAAGATAAGATAAGATAAGATAAGATAAGATAAGATAAGATAAGATAAGATAAGAGATAAGATTCGTATTAATCCCAAAGGAAATTATTGTGCCAGCTTGCTCCAAGATTAGTGTATCAATAATATATAATATAATATAACAGAAGTAAGAATATAAATAAGTATAAAACAAGCAAGTTACATGAGACAGTAAACAAATAGAAAACAAAAGTTGCAGAAAGTAATAGTCAAATAATATGATTCAATTAATATTATTATCCCACACAAGTAGTGATATTGCACATGAAAAATTTAAATAATAATTATGTACTTTAACCTTCATGTAGTGTTTTCTGTTTGTGCTTTTGTGACTTTTCGTTCTATTTAATCCTGTTATTGTTTAACACGCCCCCTCCTGCAGGCCACACCCCCTCGCACATGCGCAGACGCTCCGCGGACTTTTCAGTTCGGGTTCAAACCTGGTGACGCGGATGCTCAGTGAAGTGATGTCGGACTGTTAGAATCGAACCCGCGCTGTTTTCATCACAGAGTCACAGACCACAGACCGGGTTCTCCACCGTGTGTCGGTTGGTGTCGGTAAGTTCGAGTCTGACTGGAGGAAGCGACGTGTTAGCATCATGCTACACCGCCGGTTGCACCAGTTAGCTGCGGATCCCAACAGCCAAAGACCTCAGCTAATGCTAACTGTGGCTAACTTTGGCTAACTCCAGTGAAAGCTAAGTTTCTGGGATATTAAACATCTACACTCGGGATAAACCATTTAATTCAGCCATTTATAGAGACTCAATTTAAATATGAATAATAATAAAGTCACATTTTATATAAATTACACCAAACTGATGCTGTGTTCTACATATTCTACACAAGTTGTTATTGTATTCTCAGTAGACTGGTCCAGGAGAGGCAGTATGCTGGGAGTCAGTGTTACACATGTAGTTTGTGATTACACATCACTATAGACTGATCCTCTATTCAAACAATATTACAATCAGGACAAAAGCTAACAGGTGTTTTGTTTCTTAGGTTCTTCATCTCTTCATCCAGGCGACTCTTCATGTTCATCGATCATGTTCACTGCAATGACGCCTCTGAAAGCGTCCAAGCAGACTTCAGCTGCAGCGTCAAAGATCAAGAACAAGATCCTCAGTGAGTCCACAGCAGTTCACAGAGATGAGATAAAGATACTGGTCACGTTCTGCCCAGGTTCTGACCCGGAGAAGCTCCTGCTGCTTCTTCATATGTGGAAGAAGAACTCTGGAAGACAAACTTTCCAGAAATCCTTCATCTGACCACATTTACACACAAACCAACAAAGTTTAAATGAAGAATTTTGTATTATTCTCCCATTAAGAGCTAATATTGTGATCCTTCTTCCTGACCACGCCACCAGACACGTCCTCCTTCTTCAAGGTTTCTCTGAAGACCAACAACAAGGCCTTGGCTCTGGCGCTGGAGGCCCAGAAGGAGCGGAGCCGGCAGCTGGAGATGGAGATCGTGTATCTGCAGAAACAAGTGGAGGCGCTGTGCTTCGAGTTGGCCACCAGGAAATACAAGGACAGGAAACTGGTGGGTTTGATAAGGCAATTTAAGAAAAGCCAAACTATAGACTGAGATTAGCTATAGATAGAATTCTGATTGTATTCATCTTGTTTTCCTGTCACAGCTGCTCATCTTGAAAAACCTCCACACAAACACTCTGGAACACTTCGACATGGTGTCCGACCTGTTCTCCGACAGTGTGAGGATTCCTCTCGATAAGAATTGAAATGTTCTTCTTTGTGTGACGTGATCTGTGATCGTCTCTGTGTTCACCGTCCACAGGACCTTCCCCGACTATCTCAGGATAACAAGAACGGATTAAATAACATCAACGAGGAAAATCCTGCAGTGGAAAAGTGAGAATACTGAAAATACTGTTTAACAAATAACCTTTTTGTTGTGTCTGCAGCTCTGTGTCGATTGATTGCTTCACCTTCTCCTCGTTCAGTCTCACAGATCCGTCTCCTCCTCGCCCGGAGATGGAGAAGGATCTGTCGCGTCCCAGTGAAAACGTTAAAAACATAGAGGAAAATCTCCACTGCAAACCCAGACAGTCCACAGAAGCTAACAAAGGTAGAGGGATATTCATTTGAAAGTCTTATTGGTTATATTTCACAGTATGATACTGACCAGAGTTTATTTTTAAAGACTGAAAAAGTGGGACTCTGATATCCTTTCACATGCTTTCTGAGTTTTACTGAACTTATCCATTTTCCCCATCGATAACTCAGAAGCGGAGAAGAGGAGAGTGACTCAGCGAATTCAGGCCGTGGTGGCCGGAGCCTCCCGGCCGTCCGGCAGCCTGCGCCTCGAAGTGGAGCGGCTGTCGATGATGTTCTCTCAGTCGGGCTTTGACCTGAAGTCACTCCCCGGTCCTCAGAGCCATCCAACCTCCATCTCACGCCCCAGCACATGTGCCGGATCCAAACCAGCCTCCACTGACACGGCAGCTGAACCAGAACTGAACCAGAGTAACAAACAAGAGAAAACTGTGCTCCTGAACGCGACCATGGAGCTGACGCAGAGCGACGACCCGGAGATAGTCGTTGTGGAGACCAAGGCCAAGAAAAACCACGGCAGCTCCGGCAAAATGAAACGCAAGAAGAATAAAGAAGAGGCATCCGGGTCGAGTGCGGCTGAAAACACTGGAGAGAAGAACTCTGCAGACTCTGGGACGAGTGAGGTTCAGACTGTTTCCACTGAGCTACAGACGGACGACCACAGACAAGAGGAACTCAGAGGTCAGTGTGAGTCGCCCAAAAAAAAAAACACCTCTCGCATTCCCAAACTGAGCAAACCTGAAGCTGGCAGCGGTCGGAAAAAGTCCAAATTAAAACCCTCGATAAACACAAAGTCCTGTGACACTGACTCTTCGGATCTTGACGATTATTTCAGAGATTCCGACAATAAAGTGAGAAACAGTGTAAAAATACACGAAGAGAAAGATGAAGCCGAAAACACAGCGTCCAAAATCACATGCAGGAGGTCGAGGACCAGAGGCAGGAGGGTGTCTTCAATCCTCAAGAAGTCCTCCTTCACTTTGCCTTCACCGTCTCACACAGGTCAGAGCGGTTCCTCTGAACGGGAGCAGCTTCATAAAGAAGTGGAAGACGTTCAGAGGTATGAAGAGATTTGTGAAGAGGAGATCATTCCTCCTGAGTCGGACACAAGCGTCGACAAACCTCAGAGCAAAATCAAAACCACCACAAACTCTGCACGACGTCACAAATCAAAATGCAGAGGCACGTTTGTCGTCTCGTTGTTGTCACCAGACGCCGCTGAGCACGATGTCCCGCCTCCGACAGGAAGCTTCACTCGCGAGGAGGAGGAACCGTCCACCGCCACAGACGCTCGGGAACAGTCAGAATCAAATCCCCTCCGGCACGGCGGCGAGGCCTCTGTCCAGGAGACACCAGGCTCCTGTAAGCGTCCATGGTTGTCCACTCAGGAGCCTGAGAGCCGTGGAGAGGACGTCAGCAGCGACACAAACCAGGATGCACTGCTCCTGCACCAGGAGGCTGCTCCAGACACCGCGTCTCAGAAACCTAAAAAAGCCAGGAGAGAAGAGGGGGGGCGATCCGGCAAGAAGAAAACCCCACACAGGAAGGAGGGCGACGACCTTTTGAATGACAAGAGGAAGAAGAAGAAGAAAAGCACCAGCAGCAACAAAGGATTCCGATCTGAGGACGAGGCGATGGGTTTCCTCCAGGACGTCACCGAGGACCCGGAGAGAGACAAAGAGCGATCAGAGCAGGAGGCCGACTCGCGTTGGAACATCAGCGAAGACGTGGACATCTTTGATAACTTCTTTGGTTCAAAACCCACCGAGTCAAAGTCCAGAGCGGATTCCAAAACAAAAGAGCGCAGAGCGAAACCCCGGCTGCAGGCGCTCACAGAGAACACAGATCCAAGGGAGACGTTTGTCGTCTACAGGCGCAAAACTAGAGACATCACGACCGAGTCTGACGGGTCGGACGCCAACGGTCACACGCTGGACGCCAGGGAGGAGGCGGCTCGTCAGACTCTGGGAGACCTGCTGATGGACGAGGTGCCGCCGTGGCTGAACATGAACATCAGCACCGCAAACACCGAGGGGGGGTCGTTCCTGGACAGTCCGAAGAGGGAGACGTCAGGAGGCAGGGCGGCGGCGGCTGTCATGACCGAAGCTTCTCCAGGTGTGGCCTCAACTCTCCTCCTCATACGTTCACGTGCTTAAAGTCAATGAGTTGATTAATCAGTTTTATTTCAATAAGCGATGTGTTTTTAAATAAACATGTCAAATATTTGCTGGTTCCGTCTTTGTCGGAAATGAAAGTGAACTGGGAATCTTTGGATTTTAGACTGAACCACTTTGCTCTGATTGATTGTGTGTTGCAGCAGGAAGACTCCTAACATCACTGACTAACACCATCATGACCCCAGACAGCGCAAACAGCGGCCGGACCAGGAGACGTCCCGGTGTGGTCAGCTACAAGGAGCCGTCCCTCAACAGGTGAGGACGACTGGAGACACGATTCAGTCCCGATCACGACAGAAAACCTCTGTGAGGAGCTGTTGATGTTTATTCTTCTTTTCTCAACAGCAAAATACGACGTGGAGATAAATTCACCGACACCAAGTTCCTGAGCTCCCCGGTGTTCAGGGATGGAAAGAAGAAGAAGAAGCAGAAGAAGAAGACCACAGCGAAGCCGAGGCTAGAAGCATCCGTCCTGGACGACTGATCATTTAATTTCTTTAATCTGGTTTCTTTTCTTTTGAGAATTTTTAACGAGTTTTAAAAAGCGTGTCTCTTGGCAGCCGAACCCGATCTGTATCTGTGTCTCCACTTGCTCTCCAGTGTTGTGTGGTTGTTAGTGGGTCAGAGAGATTGACACTAGGTCGTTCATGAATGATTCAGCTGAGAAATCTGAGCCCCGTCCCGGTGAAAGGCTCCAGTTCCTCAAACGTTTCCAGATTCACTTCAGGGTTGTGTGTCGTCACGTGAGCTGAGGTGTTGTTGTGCGTTGGTTTGTGGTCGTGCAGGACGCTGGTGAGTACAGACTGTTTGATTTGTTTTACATGATGATGTCTTTTCATCTAGAGTTGTTGTCTTTGTCTTTTCATTAAAGTTGTTCTTGCACAGAAGAGGAAGGATTCAGTTTTTATTCTTCACTCGAATGTTTTGTTGAATCTTCACTGAACAGTGTCAGGTTCACGTCTTGGCAACGTGGAACCACAACCCAGCACTTCACTAACCCGTCTCCCTGTTAACAATGTTGTGTTTAGTGGCAGCAACACAAACACACACATCAGTATCTGAGTCTATGTTTGCTGCATTGAAAAACTCTCATTTGACAAAATAAACGATGTAGAAAAGAAGCAGTTTGTTTGTTGTGTTTATTTTCTTATGTCTAGTTCTATACATGTGGTTGTTTTTATGTTTTCTTTTTTATTGAAAGTTATTTGTAATAAAGTTCTTTACTGTAAAATATCAAACTCAATTAGGGGTTTGATAACGACAGCTTAGGAATCATTTCCATTTTCTAAATTAAATATAATATAATTATTATGTACTGCACCAGATTGTCTGGACTCTCACATCCATCGTCTACTCAGAGATCAGCAGGTAACGAGGAGGACTTCAGGTTTGTAGGTGAATCTCTTCCTGTCTCTGCAGGACTCACATGAAACCAGTTCAGACGATGGGAGCTCGGCAGCTGAAGAGAGACGTTGAGGCTCTTATGTGAGTCGATGGAGGTCAAAGAAAATTAACATGAATGTTATTTCATAATAACAGGTTCTGATTTTCTCTGATTTGAACAGCGGTGATTACATCGGACAGAAACTCAGAGAGAACTCCTTCGATCCGAAGGGGAAGGGGACGTCCACCATGCTGGACGACCTGGTGCAAAACTGCACTCAGTTTTATTTAGTTACACCAGGAATTATCTAATTAAATCAGATAATTTAACGTTTTACTTAAATTCAGCTTCTGTGTTTTCATTTTTGTTTCAGGCTCACTATGATCTTGCGATCAGTGTCGCCCTCTGGTGGTTGGACAAGGAAGAAGGAAGGGACGTGCTCCACAGTGACATCATGTAAACTGCTCTTGTTTTAAGTTACTCTAGAAACTAAAACTACTCCTGCAGGTTGAAGTTGGTTTTATTAAACCACAGAATTCGGTACAAATGTTCAGTTTGACTCAAAGATGAACTGATTAGAATGTTGTGCTCAAGGGTCAAAGATCAAGCCCCCAGTGACCTCATGAAACATGTCACAGGCCTTTGGAACATGACATTTAAAGCCTGCCTTAAAGGTCAAAGGTCATGGTGATGGCGTGGTTAAACTGCACTTGTCAGAGGTTTATATCTGTTCATATGTTAAAACACAGAAGAAATGAACCAGGGTTTTATTCTCAGAACACGGTCTGTTATGATTCCAGCCTCGAGTCTTTGATTTTCCACTGATATGAACGTTCTGTGACTTTTCTCTGCCAGTGGAGCAACACGCAGCTCAGGAAGTTCCCAGTATCCGAACCGCTTGGAGCGCGAGGCCATGATCCTGTCCTCGTTTGCTGGGATTATTATGGTGAGGGTTTTTTATACATGAACTCAGCTTCTATTCAATCTTGACGTCAATAAGGGTTGAATAATAAGAAATACATTTAAATGTCCCAAGAGGGTATGAGGAGGAAAGATGCTCAAACTTATTATGTTATTATTTGAATATTTCCTCCTGGGAGCTGCTGCTTCACTCAAGATCTTCCTCTGAAGTGTAGAACCTGTGTTTCAGAGCAGTTTGCCTGTGGAGGAAATCTTGAATCTGTACAAGTGTAAACCAGCAGCGTTGTATCCCAGCCAGAAGTCCAAGGTAAGAGTTTCACACGTTATAAGAAACACACAAACTGTTTGTCTAATCATTTTCTAAACATTTGAGGAAGTGTTTCACATATTTAGTTTTTCCCTCAGGGGTCGATCGTCTGTCCCTTCCCTCTCTCCTACCATCCCTTCGCCATGCTGGGTTCCTACAAGGCAGTGGACCACTCCAAGAAGCACAGTGAGTGTAAACAAAGATTAGACACAGTTAGCAGGCGTTAATTAATACAGTGGATCGAAGTCTTAGTCAGCTTGTGCCCCCTAATGGCCAAACAGTGTCATATCACAACACTTCATCACAGTTTTATACTTAAAGGAGCGATGTCATCTGCAAATGTTTAAATTCAAAACCTTTTCTATAGTCCAACCCCAAACATGTTTTATCCAAAATTAAGTTTATCTAAAAACTATGCATATCTATTTATATTGTGTGTATATATAATTAAACCTTGAATATAACATGTTCTAGACGAGAAGTTGAAAAGATGGCTGTCTGAGAGGGCGAAGGCGAGCGCCACGCCTCGGCCTGCTACAGCTCAGTCTTCATCTTCCTCCTCGTCTCAGTCCTTCCTCAGCGTGAGTGTCTTTGTATTTTTATTATCTGTCTTCATTTCATCCGTCCATCCAGTGTCTGAGCCGAGATAAACCAGAGACAGTGATGGATGATTAAATCCACAAGTGATGGGAGAGTATTAGAGGATGTGGATCTAACGCCTCCTCCTCTTGTCTCCTCTCCTCTCCTCTCCTCTCCTCTCCTCTCCTCTCCTTTCCTCCTCTTGTTTCCTCTTGTCTCCTCTCCTCTCCCCTCCCCTCCTCTCCTCCTCTCCTCTCCTCCCCTCCTCCTCTCAGGACAGTAGTGATGGACATGAGGAGGGGGCTGGGCCCTACGAGGGGTCACAGGAGTCCCTACAGGACTGACCTCGCCCTCAGCAGCGCCTCCTGCAGTCTGAACATCACATTTCACCTCTGAGGGAAAAGACAGAGTTCTCTCTCTCGACTCCGAGTGTCTGATTTACTCTGAACTGACAAACTGGGATTCAAACCCTCAGATGCTTATTGACCAGTTGTGTCTTTGCTGTGATAAACAATTTGCTGTGATTTGTGTGTTTTATTACCTGATAAATGATAAAGATGTAAAATGTCATCTATCTCTATCTTGTGTTGGGTTCTGCTTGTTGTCCAGTGCCCCCCCCCCCCCCCCCCCCCCCCCCAGCTTCAGGCCCAGTTGTTTTGTGATGACAGCTGACATTCTGCTGCAAACTTTAATTCAGCTGATGAAGGATTAGTGGATAAAAACGTGTGCATGTGACGTCCATATCAATAAAGAGGGCACGGCCGGTCAGTAATTTGCCTGGTGGGACCTTTGCGCTGCTGACTCGGGGGTTTCTGCTCTATGCCCAGGATCAAGACCTTTGGCAGCGATGCCAGCGCTTTAAATCCCTGTTCATTGAAAAAACAGCTGCACTGGGATCTGCCCAGCCTTTGATTGAGGTTTATATAGCGCGGCTCTGGTCCTGCTTTGTGAGACCACCGATTTTCAGCAGGCGACTGGCTCCAGCACTCTTTGCATGATGAGTAGTAAGGTAAGAGACTTTCTCTCTATAATCACTGGTCGTGGTGGAGAATCGTCACAGTGCAGCTTTTACTGCAGTTTAACTAGAGAACGAGGGAGTTTTACTAAGTATCTGTAGTTTGGAATGAAACTTTTGAGGTTCTGAGCTTTAAAACCTCAACTTTAACTTGAATAACGTAAAATAAACTGGTTCAAATGTGAGAGGAAGGATCAGCTAGTGGCTCAACCACAGTTTAAACTGTCTGTGACTCATTTACCGGCTTCAAACTAAAGCAAATCCTCTCATTTCAACCTGTGGTCCTCTCTCCTCCCTGGACTCAGATCACCTTCTACGAGGACAGGAACTTCCAGGGCCGCTCCTATGAGTGCGACACCGACTGCCCGGACATGCACCCCCACTTCAGCCGCTGCAACTCCATCAAGGTGGAGAGCGGCTGCTGGGTCCTGTACGAGAAGCCCAACTACACCGGCTACCAGTACGTCCTGACCAGAGGAGACTACCCGGACTACCAGCGCTGGATGGGCTACAACGACACCATCCGCTCCTGCCGCACCTTCTCTTATGTGAGTACATGTTTGGGTTCATTGATGAAGAGTGTGGACACTGATAGATGATGAAGAAGAGGGAAGTGCCTCGATGTAATTCTGTATTTCTGTGTGTGCATGAGGCTGAGAAAAATCTATATATTCGTAGAAATTAGAAAAGTTGTACTTCTCCTCCGACACAAACAGTTGGAAAAATATGATTAATTGTAAAGTTTTGCCTGAAATTTGACGTCTAAATGTGAAACTGTCACAAATGAATGAAGGATGATTGTTCATAAGTTTAGAACATAACAAAGCAGCCCTCACAGCCCCCCCTAGAGGGCGATGGAGGAGGGCTGCCTTGCACTGATGGCGCCCAAATTGTAACGTGTTCCTCCGCCATGCTCCTCCAGACCAGCGAGGGGCCGTACCGCATGCGCATCTACGAGCGGCCCAACTTCCAGGGCCAGATGATGGAGTTCAGCGAGGACTGTGACTCGGTGCAGGAGCACTTCCGCAGCCGCGACATCTACTCCTGCAACGTGATGGACGGCTACTGGACCCTGTACGAGCACCCCAACTACCGCGGGCGCCAGTACTTCATGAGGCCCGGGGAGTACCGCAAGTTCAGTGACTGGGGGGCCACCTGCGCCGCCACCGGCTCCTTCCGCAAAATCACCGAGTTCTAATCTGATCTTGTTTTGATTTTATTTATATTTTAGATTCATCCAAAAAAAACTACACCCAGTAACTTCTCTAAAAGTGTATTTGTGGAAACTGGTGAGGAGATAATGTGGAGTGGGATGTTTCATTTCAACATGATACTGTTTTAAAAAGCTGAATAAATTAATCTATTGTAAACTATTTGTTTCTGCTTGTGAATAAATACGTTGACTGATTTAACTCAGAGGTTGTTTTGGACGCAGCATTTTAATATCGTTGTTATTTTTCTCATTTTATTTCTCTGTGTTTTTTCGTGATTTCACCAGAATGTGACTCAGTCGAGCTCATAATTCAAATGACTGACATCACACAACCCCCTCAGTAAAAAACACACTTCTGTTGTATGGATCAGATGATGAATCAGTCTTCATCATTACTGCTGAACAGACACACACACACACACACACACACACACACACTGACTAATAACAAGAAGGATTCAGAATTCAGTATTTAGGGAAATAAACTCTTTTGATTATGAATTATTTATGAAATCCACATCGTAGAAAATTCCACCCATCAACACACAAAATGTGTTTTACTACACACAATACAAATCAGTTCAATATTCAGGAGGCATTTATCTGCAGTTATGAATTCATGTATCCGTGTCAGGGTCTTGAATGAAGTGAATTGTCCCTTTGAAAGGTTCCAGTTCCTGTCTGTGCTGTGGCTGTTGCTGGAAGCTGAGCTCTGACAGAGGACGGGACAAACAGGAGTAGGACGACTCCTGTAGGCTCGGTGCTGACACCAGGCCTCGCCACAATAACAACACACACACAGCTCGCACACAGGGGAAGGTATATAAACATGGAGGCTGCGTTCAGAGCACAAAACCAGAGGATTGACCCACAGCAGCATCCAACATGGGGAAGGTTTGTGTTCTAATGTCCAGCCGGTGTTTGTGTCTGTGGGGCTGGTCCAGTGAGACAGGTTCTCTTTCCTCCACCAGATCATCTTCTACGAGGACAGGAACTTCGGAGGTCCTCACTATGAGTGCATGAGCGACTGCTCCGACCTGAACTCCATGTTCGCCCGCTGCCGCTCCATCCGGGTGGAGAGCGGCATGTTCATGATCTACGACCGGCCGGGCTTCACGGGGAACCAGTTCTTCATGAGGAGGGGGGACTACTCCGACTACCTGGGCACGACCGGCATGAACGACTGTGTCAGGTCCTGTCGCCTGATCCCCACGGTGAGGAGCTCGGTCACATGACATGATTATTAAACATCTCAAATCTATCTGAAATATGAAATCATTACATGCATTAAACTTTTCAGACGAGGTCATTAACAACTGAATCTGATCACTTTACTTTAAGGTTTTAATAACATCGAGTAACATCAAAACATGTGGTCTATGACACATTATTAAAATGAGACATGAGGATATTTTAAATGTTTATTAATGTCACAGTATTTATCAACTATAGTAACTTGTCAGCTGAAGATATATTTATAATCTGCATCATTGATTATCTGTTTATACACATAATCTGAAACAACAATACTCTAATAATAACACTAGCCTGAGATAATAATGTGTCATTAACTATTAATTAATATATTGCTCATGACTGATAAATTGGAGGATGTGAATTCCAGTGTTGGAAAAAAGATGAAACTTAAAAGTTTAAGGGTTTTTGAGTTCACATTCAGACCTTTTGTTTTACATTATAAAATCTCTGCTTTCACAGTTCATCATAAATGTAGAAAACTTTGTGTTTAATGCTCACGCAACTTTCTTTACATTTAACAAACTGAGAAAACCTAAATATCTCAGGGTGAAACACAGGAGCCGTAACTTCACACACTATGTCAAAGGGAAACTCTGGCTAATGTCTGCACGTAGTCATAATGTCTGAATACAGGTTATGGGTTATGATTTTAAAATGTATAGAAAAATCTGTCATATATAAGAATATCCAGCTGTAGCTGTGAAAGACGATCACACAGGAAGTTGAACTTCAGAATAAGTGTCGGGTCGGGGGTTGTGGTTTGAAGGTTCTCTACCGACTTTACTAAAACACAAGTTTTTAGTTTTATCCAAGACATAAAGAGTAAACTTTGCCTAACTTGTATTAGCATGTTGGTTTAAAGAGTTTTAAATGTACACTTTCTACTTTGGAGTTAGAGCAGCTAGTTAACTTAGCTTAGCATAACGAAAACAAAACCTCTAAAGCTAATTTACAAGTTATATCTAATTTATTTATTATTTTAAACAAACAATGTGTGAAAATGTCCATTAACAAATTAGATTCTAGGGGTTTTCAAGTATTCAAAGTTTGGACACATTTTTTAACACTTAATTAGTTAATTAGTCCTAACTCTAAGCTAAGATCAGGAGCTCCTCCATGTGTGAAATGATGAGCTATTTCTCAGACATAAAGATCTTTTAGGGTTTTGTGAATGAGAATGAACACTTTCCCGGGTTGTGACCCTTTGACCTTCCTGCCCCCCCCCCCCCCCCCAGCACCGTGGCAGCTACAAGATGAGGCTGTACGAGCACTTTGACATGAGAGGTCAGATGATGGAGCTGACGGACGACTGCCCGAACCTCATGGACCGTTTCCGTCTGTCCAACTTCAACTCCTGCAACGTGATGGACGGCCACTGGCTGCTGTACGAGCACCCCCACTACAGGGGGCGCCACTACTACCTGAGTCCCGGCCAGTACAGGGGCTTCAGCGAGTGGAACGGCAACAGCTCCAGGATCAGCTCCGTCCGGCGCCTCGCGGATCTCTAAAGACGGAAAGACGGTTCTCGTGAAGTGTCTCCTCTTTGCCTTGTTTCACACGCTGAATAAAATGGCGTCCGTGCTCAAGTGTTTTCAGTTCTGTTCTTGCTCTCTGCGTCTGGAGGGCTTGTTTCCCCAGGAGGAAGTGACGGGGCCCGACCTCCTGACCCTCCTCAGCGCACTGAATAAAATACTACAAGCACTGACACGCCTCCACAGCACGACTCCAGCCTCATCTCTACAGAGCTGAAGCAAAGTGTCTCTGCACGTTTCACTCAGTCACGTTCCACCGACACAAACACAACTTCAGATGTTCAGGTTTAATCCTAATCGTCCATTTAGTCGACGTCCCGGAGCTTTGATCTCATCACATGATGAAAGCAGCACGATAGCGTTTCATTGGACGAAGGGTTTTGATCTGTTTCCACATAAGTGAGCAAATCAAAAAATATAAATTCATACTGTGCAAATACTGTTTATTTACCTGGACAAAAGCATACGTCTCCACCAGGGGGCAGTGGTAGAGAGTTGGAACACATAAGAGTGTTTGTACTACACTGTAAAACAAAGATTCAGTAAAATTAACTAAAAAAACTATTATATCTTCTATAACATGATAATAATAAAACAATGCATGAGGTAAAGTCACCATCAAAGATGTTATCAACAAAAACATGAAATATTAGATACATTAAAAACTATTATTTTGGAAATAAAAATAAAAATCACTGTAAAAGCTAAAATAAAAGTAACTTAAGTAAATTATTGAGTAAAAACAGTTAGACATAAACAATATCCAGTGAGGCCAGTAACGTTGAAATTAAAAGTCCACGCTGTAATTTCAACAGTGAGATAATAACACCAGCCATGGTTTCATAATTAAAAAAATCACCAGACCGAGCAACACACTCCGGCTCTCACCTGCACAAACATCGGTGGGTTCCTCCTCTTCAGGAACAACTCACAGTTATTACAATATGAATGACACGTGCAGAGTCTGCACTTCACATTCACTATATATGTGACAGGTGGAAGTCTTCAAAGAGCCGGATGATCACAGCACAGCAACATGGGGAAGGTAAACACCACAGCTCAGGATGACCTGTGAACGATAACCGGGTTTCACTCTGCACAGTTTGACTCTTTCAATTAAGGAAGAGGAATAATTCGGGCCAGAGGAGAAGTCGATCAAGCAGAAAAATTATGAATTATTTCATCACTCTCTGAACGTTATGATTTCCACGTCTAGATCATCTTCTACGAGGACAAGAACTTCTCGGGGCGGCAGGTCGAGTGCAGCAGTGACTGTTCGGACCTGATGTGCCTCCTCAGCGGCTGCAGCTCGGTCCGGGTGGAGAGCGGCTGCTTCATGATCTACGAGGAACCCAACTACGCTGGAAACCAGTACTACCTGCGGAGGGGGGAGTATCCCGACTTCCATCACTGGATGGGCATCGGCGACTCCGTCAGCTCCTGTCGCTTCATCCTCATGGTGAGACACAGTTTCAACATAACCACAATAACGTACACGTATACGATAGCTACTTACGTTAAGGAGGCTAGGTTTTCACCAGCATTTGTTTGTTACTTAGCAGGAAGTACTGATAAATTTAGTTTAGTATAATATATTAAAAAATGTCACATTGTTAAGTTATTAGAGTTTCTTACGATAATTGCTAAGAGCTAATCCCTGTTTCAGTCAGAGTTTTAGTTTCGGATGTTTAGTTATTTTTCGTGCAAAAACTGTTTTAAATCACTAAAGACAAAAGACATCGGTAATTGTAACTCGATGCTAAACGCAACAAGGTCGTCAAACATCAGAGTTAAGTGCTAACATCAGCGTCATGCTAATAATACCGCTACTAGCATAATGACGCTAAACAGGTTCAAGGTTCAACATGTTCATCATCGTCGTCCATCTTTCAGAAACTCAAAGGACAGAAGACAGTTTAAATGTCATCGCACACAGATAAAGTCGGACTGATTGGTTGATTAACAGATTCCCGTCTCTAACCAGGAGCCCGGCTCGTTCAACATGCGCCTGTACGAGCGGATCGAGTTCGGGGGCCAGATGATGGACCTGGTGGACGACTGCCCCAGCGTCAGGGACCGATTCCACGTCAACGACATCTTCTCCTGCAACGTCACCAGAGGAAACTGGCTCTTCTACGAGCAGCCGCACTACAGGGGCCGGATGTACCTGGTCCGGCCCGGGGAGTACCAGAGGTTCAGCGAGTGGGGGGGCAGGAACGCCAGGGTCGGCTCCATCAGGCGCATCATGGACGTCTGATCCCAGATCTGTGTGGAGGCTGTGTACAGACCTCATGATCAGATAGTGGCGTCCAAGACGACAGGAAGTACAAAATACTGCAACTAACAGATGCAGTCATATTCTGTCTTTGCACTTGAAGGACTGAAACAACACTAAGTGTCCTGAGAGACTTTCAAAATCAGAATGAGAATGATTGACATTAGGACGGACTCATGGAAAAGACTCATTGCAAAGAACTCACCTGAAACCAAGAGCAACAACAACAACAGCAGAACATTTCATAAACCTTCATAATAAAGAAATCGCAAAGAGTCGTCACAGCCAATTTAGATTTAAGGAAAAACTCAATAGAAACGGTGGAAACCAAGATTTAATAAATTTATATAATTTGTCTGATGTGTTGTAAAATGTATGTTCTTCATCTGAAGTAAAACCACATCTTGTTCAAGTTGCTTCATGTCCGTTCCAGATTATTTGATAGAACCAGTCTCTCTCTAATTGATGGAGCAGATGATCATGTCGGCCTTTGTTAAATATCAGTTGGATCTTGCTGATGCAGGTCGCCCTCCGTGCATCACTCTATTGTACACTGGCATTTTCGGGATGAAATTGTGATGAACATGGAGGAAAGAACAAAAACTCATCACACTCCCCCCCCCCCCCACCCTGATTCATCATCACTGAGAGGGATATATTAGAATGACAATACTTTATGCTGTGCAATCACACGGCCGCCCTTTCTTTCTTCTGTTTTTATAAAGCAAAGTGGCTCGGCTCTGGCACAGCAGTCACCGGTGATGCAGTCTCATGCCAACACAGCCATGGGCAAGGTAGAGGGAATCAAACGCCGGGGCTTCCCCCGCACCTTCTACCCGCTGTGTGGTTTATTGTGTTTATTCATCCTGTGCAACCTTTCCTTCCGCAGATCATCTTCTACGAGGACAGGAACTTTCAAGGTCGCGCTCACGAGTGCAGCAGCGACTGCGCCGACCTTCACTCCCTCTTCAACCGATGCAACTCCATCCGGGTGGAGAGCGGCTGCTTCATGGTCTACGAGCGACCCAACTACATGGGCAACCAGTTCTACCTGAGGAGAGGCGAGTACTCTGACAACCAGCGCACCATTGGCATCAACGACTGCGTCAGATCTTGCCGTATGATTCCCCAGGTAGGTCCCAGAGCTGGTTTTCAGGTTTCCTTTGAAAGTTATGGTAGAATATAGATACATGATTAATAAATGTAGTGTTTTTTTAGGAAGATCAGTGCTTGTTCTTCGTAGATTAAGAGTTTAAGTATGAGGGACGATTCCTGGACATCAATAAGAAGCGTTGTTGTACCATTGGCAGTAACAGTTTTCTGTCCTGTGGCAGCACGGAGGTTCCTACAGGGTGAGGCTCTACGAACGCTTCGACATGTCCGGCCAGATGCACGAGCTGGTGGACGACTGCCCCAACGTGCAGGACCACCTCAGCATGTCCGACTTCAACTCCTGCAACGTGATGGACGGCCACTGGCTGCTCTACGATCAGCCCAACTACAAGGGCAGGACGCACTACCTGCGTCCCGGGGAGTACCGGAGATACAGCGACTGGGGGGGCGTCAGCCCGCGGGTTGGTTCCCTCAGAAGAATCACTGACTTCAACTGAACGTGTTTCAATGCATCTCTGACCCGAGCTCCACTGTCCTGTTCCCTCAATAAACTTTAGCTGCTTTATAAAATGTCAATGTTGTATTTTATTTTTTTTGCCAGTTCTCAGCTTTGGTTTGTCGACTCTCGTCTGAACCTCAGATCACAAGAATTTACAGTAACCAGAATTATTATTTATCTTATCCTCCTGAAAGCTGTTAGTGCAAATCCCTCCTCCTCAGTCACAACACAGAGAATATCACTATCACATAACTCTACCATCGCTTCTGTTTATCTGTAGATTAATCTCCTCCACATATTCATAAAGGAAACATTGACCTCTCCCAGTTTGCCCCCTGATGGGATTCAGCCTGTTTCTGTGACACAAAACACAACATAGAAAGTGTGAGAGAGGAAAGTGAAATGAAGAAATGAATATGAAGTAAATGGTGAAAGATGAGGATGATCTGTCGAAGAAGGACACAGGTGAAGTAAGTAATAACACAACAAACAGTATGAGAATAATTATTGTCCTATCTTAAAAATGTCAAATTAAACTATAAAATATGAGAATCATACACATCCAGTTCATTGTGCTTATATTAAAATACACACATTTTAATCATAGAGTGTTCAAAATAAATAAAGTAAATTTAAAGTTTTATCTGATTGCAGATGAGCTTCTTTTAAATATCCTCCATTAAAATGCTAAATGAAAAATGTCAGTTATTTATGTCATTAAATAATCTAAATACTGATTAAAAAACATTACTGACAACCTCAATACCATTTAAACATTAAAATACATTTATATTTAAGACTTTATAACTTATAGTGCTAATAAATTAAATAGTTTAAAGTAAAACTAATATTTGGTAACAAACTCGCAACATAATCGATGCTCATGCTACATAAACTAGCACAGAAATCATCCAGTTGAGATTTACATTGTATATATATATATATATATATATATATATCTATTTTATTATATATGTGTATTTATAATAAGACACAATATTGTTTTTTTCGGTGTAGGTATATATGAGCAATTAAATACAGATAATAGATGAGTTATAGAACAAGTGATGGATTCTAGTGGAATCAAACAAAATAAAAATATAAATTAACTAAAATAGGGTTAAAGTTATAATGTATAATTATAATACTATATATAATAGCATATCTTGACCCAATATCGGGACAATCTGCAGATTTCATAGTGTTTTAAAAGGGGAATGATGCTAGGAGTCAAACATGGCGGCTCTAGGAGAATTCAGAACTGTCTCTTGACACTTGAACAAAAACATCCTGCAGCTCCTCTGAGAATTAAAGGTCGTTACATGAAATAAAAGTTGACACGAGAATCTGATAAACACGCAGACATCACAGAGTTCATCACAAGACGGTGCAGTGGATAATAAAAGCTTCAGATCAAGAGCAGCGCGCAGAGGAACAGCACGGAACACACTTATCTGTCCGCAGTGGGGCTGCTCAGGTAGAGCGGTGGCCACACTGAATGGCTTCCTCTGCCGTTACGCAACATATTTAATGCCAGAGGGCTTTTCCATATTGTTCTGCAGCCATTGTTCACTGGACGTGTGGATACCATACTAGTCTTTTCCTTTGTCCATGCACGTCAAAACACTAAACCGCTTAATTATTTATCCCCCTTTTTTTTCAAATACAAATCCATATTTCTCACCCAATGTTGTGCTGCAACAAAAAGGTAAACATGTACCGGAGAATTTGAATAACAATACTTTGTTTGTGGAGCGGTGGTATAAAAAGCCCTGAAAACATGTGGAATCTCTCCAACGGAGACCATGGGCAAGGTGAGTCCTGTTTGTCCTCTCTGCTCAGATTCAATGTCGTTTCATTTCACGTGGAACAAACCTCCTCATGTCATCAGACCCATTTCGTGACACTTGGAACTTCCTCCGCTCACAGATCATCTTTTACGAGGACAAGAACTTCCAGGGTCGGAGCTATGAGTGCAGCAACGACTGCACGGACCTTCACTCGTACTTCAGCCGATGTAACTCCATCCGGGTGGAGAGCGGCTGCTTCATGATCTACGAGCGACCCAACTACATGGGCCACCAGTACTTCATGAGGAGGGGCGAGTATCCCGACTACCAGAGGTGGATGGGCTTCAGCAGCTGCATCCGCTCGTGCAGGATGATTCCAGTGGTGAGTCCGCTTTCACGTCTTACGTTTGAACGCATTCTGAGTAAAGTCTGTTGACCGCACGATCTCTCTCTCCCGCGGCGCCGCAGTACCGAGGCTCCTACAGATTGCGTATCTACGAGAAGCCGGACTTCAGCGGCCACATGATGGAGTTCATGGATGACTGTCCCTGTGTGTCTGACCGTTTCCACCACCGCCACGTCTACTCCTGTAATGTTATGAACGGCTACTGGATCTTCTACGAGTACCCCAACTACAGAGGCAGGCAGTACTTCCTCAGACAAGGGGAGTACAGGAGGTACCGCGACTGGTGCGCCACCTGCGCCATCGTCGGCTCCTTCAGGAGGGTCACCGAATTTTAGCCATCAAGCGAACACCTTGCTGTAAATATGAAACTCTTTGTTTATTAAAGATGTTGGGAATTTTTAAGCCTCCTTGTGAAAGTGTTTTTATTGGTTTCTCTCACGCCGGCGCTGAACGGCCGGACGGGGATTTGGTGGCGGGGCCTGGAGTTGAGTAGAAGCAGCTTTGAACGAGCTGCTCACACTTTGTGGTTAGAACGTGTTGTGTTAACTCTGTAATGAATGTGAACCATAAAATGCACTTTAAAAAATGAGTATGAATAAAAATAAATACCCAACAACGATCCAATCATTTCCTCTGTAGTACTTGCACCTCTGTTCTCTGTAGAGTGTAAATCATTATACAGAATCATAGTTTCTTTATTACACACTTGCATACTATAAACTACTATAAATCCTTAAATAATTAGCTCCATATGTCCTCTAGATAAATCAGTGTGGTCAATAAATTATTGCTTATTAAAAAAATACAATAATTGTTTTTTTAATTCCTCTAAATTTTAAAATGTAAATACTTTAAACATGCTATTAAAGTATGTTGATGGTATTTTTAAGTATTGGCACAAAAAGTCACATATTAACTGCAATTTTCTGTAAACATAATATTAAACTGTTCTACTATTGGTATTCAATCAATTATAACAACATATTTGAATAAACCTGGATCCATGCTTAACTCACAACTACTTGGACTAAGAGGAGGAGATGTATTTTTATTTATTAATTTTTATTTATTACCATCATAGAATTGGAATTGGTTCTAATGTTGAATCAGATGTGACAGAATAAACATTTTCGATTGGGACAGAAGTGAAAAGCAGGAATCACTGATTCAGTTCCCGGTTCTTTTTCTTCTTGATTTCCAGCCACTGCAGGTTTAACTTTTCCTTTTCAACATGATTATTATATGATAATGATGATGAATATTAATTTACAGTTAAATATCCTCATCATTTTCCTCATTATTAAATGTTTGCATTAGTGTGTTGCTTCATTCATTCTTCATGAGCCACGAGTGTTCAGTGAAAGTGGAGTAAACAAGTTTCCAGCAAAAAAAAGGAAAAATCGATTAATAAAGTAAAATTGATGCATGTTTCCTCCCAGTAAATCTGAATATCATGTATTTGATAAATAAACATTTAATCAAACCTGAACCTGAATGATAGAAAATCACGTGAAAACATTTCAGATATGTGGAATTGATATGTTTCATCTCCACTCACACGTGATGTTTGTTTGTTTCATGAACTTATTCAGCTTCACTTGAGCAGAACTACTGATGATTTGAGCCACAGCTTTTCTATATACATGATTTCTCAATAGGTCACTTATTCAAATTAATTATTCATAATAAAACATGTTTTTATGGACCATCAGGGGCCTTCAGTGGTTTGTATTTAATTACATTGAACTTTTTCATACCAGGTTTCTTAGATATTGACCAGTGAATTTGATATTTCTACCATTTCCTTTGTGTAACTTCCTCTCCAGACACTCTGGATAATCAACGTGCAAAACCACTTAGCAAACAGATCATAACGTTTTTATTTTATTATTTATGTTTTATCTTAATTTCCCTGATGGATTTATTTAAAGCCAGACGATGAAGGAACAAACCAACAAAAGATTTTAAACATGCACTTAATGTTAATCTTTATCAACTCGTGTACAAAGTGCACAACCTGCAGCAGCTGCACAGCAACAACCAATGTACACATGTATCATGATCACATCCACATCATTTGTCATTTGAGTTCACATACAATCTATCAGAACAATATTTGATGGATGTTTATTTTCACATTCAATATTTTTATAAAATCTCTGCAGTCACATGCATAATTTATAATAAAGTAGAGTTCAGTGTATAAATCTGACAAACTCTGGTTTGGTTATGAACTTATAAAACAGCTCTTATGTTCATGTTAATATATTTCTACTGTCACTTCACAGGCTCTCAAGCAACTTGTTTTCACACAAAATCAACATCAGTTAATAAATACACACACATTTATTATAAATATATAGAATTTCCATGTGATGCCAAAGCATTTGGGATCAAGAGAGACACCTGATTTACTAAAACACAAAAAATGAACTTTAAATGAACTCATTGCAAACAGAACTATTACATATCTATAAATCCTCTTTCTCGACCTTTGTGCATCATCCATACTTTAAAAACTGGTTTCTATTTTGTAGCTTTTTTTTACTTTCACAGTTAACAATAAAATCGAAATATCATAAATCATTTAAAAAGCACGTTGGACACATTAGCATTTACATAAATATATTGTCAGATATTCTGTTCTTTAACATCATCAGTGCAGTTTGGATTCAGTATCTTCACCTGATGTTCTTCATTCTGGGGAAACACAGATTCTCTAAACACATGTTCATCTGTTCACTATCAAATCTTTTAATCGGCAGGATTTAAAAGTTTTTTCTCACCGATGGAGGGAAACTTGTGAAAATGGAAAAGAACAAAGTCAGTATATTTATTTCTTGGCACTAGCTGGGTATCTGTGCAGGTTCTGGGTGTCTCATGGTTTGTCAGAGACGTGGCCCCGGTGTCACGCTCGCTCCATCAGTGAGGATCAGACCATATGTGCAGAACTTTCTGACTGAGAAAGGACCACACACAAAGCTTTTGCTTATAATAGACAATGAACATGGCCGCTGCCAGAAATGTATGGATGGAGAACAACTGACTCACATTCATAGGCCCCGTTCAGCAAAAGTCGTACTGCCAATTCAGCAGCTTTCTACATTTGAATAACAACAGGTTGTGGGCCCTGGGACTTTGTATAAAAAGGCCCTGGAATCATGGAGTTAGCAGAGCAAGTTGAACCATCCACCAGGAACAACCTAAACCACCATCATGGGCAAGGTAACGAGATGTTTACTGATCTTTTCACATATTTCACAGTTTTCCTCCAGAGAAACCAAACTAAATCCTCATCTGACCTGTTTCAGATCACTTTCTACGAGGAGAGGAACTTCCAGGGTCGCACCTATGAGTGCATGAGCGACTGCCCTGACATGACCTCCTACCTGAACAGGTGCCAGTCCTGCAGGGTGGAGAGCGGCTGCTTCATGGTCTACGAGCGTCCAAACTTCATGGGCATGCAGTTCTTCATGAGGAGGGGCGAGTACACCGACATGCAGCGCATGATGAGCCAAGGGATGATCGACTCCATCAGATCCTGCAGAATGATTCCATTTGTAAGAGACCTCACCCACATTCCTTTGGTTTTCCTCATGATTCTAAACTTTGTGCGTTTCGGCTGCACCACGACCTCACTCACATTTCCCCTGTATCGTCCTACAGCACCGTGGCCAGTTCAGGATGAAGATCTACGAGAGGGAGAACTTCGGCGGTCAGAGCAACGAGATGATGGACGACTGCGAGAACATCCAGGAGCGTTACCGCATGTCCGAGTGCCAGTCCAGCAACGTGCAGGACGGCCACTGGCTGATGTACGAGCAGCCCAACTACAGAGGCAAGATGATGTACCTGAGGCCCGGAGAGTACAGGAGCTTCAGGGACATGGGCATGAGCGGCACCAGGTTCATGAGCATGAAGCGTATCACCGACATGTGCTAGACTTCTGTATTTGACTTCAGTAAATAAAATGATCTGTAATTCATGACCATGTTTGTCAAGAACTTCTTTCTCCAACTGGTTTGTTCCAAAAACATTGTAATAACTAGGATTAGCCAAATAGTCCCTTAAATCCATTCGAGCTTCACCTAATTGCACACACTCATAAAAATCAGTTCCCTAATTATGCCTTATTAAAAAAAATCATCAAGATCCATGAATTAAACTCCAGATTATTAGTCAAAAAACTTCAACACACGCTAATTTAGCAATTTTAATAAAAGTGTAAAAAATGTATTCCTAAATCCAGCCTCTCATCGGGATCCTCAATAAAATGTAATGAGCTCTTTCCTGGACCATAAACATCTTCTAAAATGTTTGGTAGTAATTTATCCAGGAGTTTTTCCTGATAAACAACAAACAAGCAAACAAACAAACACTGTTTTAAACATAACCTTCTTGGTGGAGTTCACTATCAACACTGAGGAAAAATCTAAAATCAAATTTAAAACGTTGAAATGTACAATATATTGTATAGATATACACGATACATATCATCAACAATATGAAATCTAATATACAATATAGATACAATATTGAATTGACATATTAAATTGTCAAAAGAAGGAACCGTTCGTCCAGTTTCCAGTTCTCATCGTTCCTCCATGAAGAAGATGGTTTGTTTTAGGTCTATTAAGTTCTTAATATTAGAATTGTTAGAGTTGTAATGTCACGTGTCTGTTGAAGTATAACAGTATTCTATTTTAAGTATTTCTTTCAGTTAACAATCAGTTGTGTAAACATGATGTTTGTGGTATATCTAGTTTAAATCAGAACTTTCAACATGACGGCTGCATAATTTGATCGTGTAAACAAATCCTCCCTTTTTTCATTCCTCTCACCGACGTATTGAAAAGGTCGTCGTGATATTTGTCTTTAAAAGGTGTAAAAATACAAGTGGTTCATCATTTCAAGAAAAGGTGTGTTTCTCTTTCTGTACAGAAATGCATGAGTATGAGCATCTCTTACAAAGCCTTGCGGTATTGAATTAAATTCTGTGTATTCCTCGTTATGAATCCCACTCGGCTCCAGGATGTTTGCTTGTTGGTGTCGATGGTTCATAGGCAAACTCAACCGGTGTTTAACCTTAGTAAATATATTATAACTCATCCAGTGACTTCTTTCCACTGCGATATTCAACATTATTAAAAAGAAAAAGATCATGTTAAATATATAGTTCTGTAACAAAACCACAACAGCGAAGGTTCTTTCCACAAAATCAAACGGTTCAGAAGATTCCTGTGGCTCCGACTGAAAGTTCATTGTTCAAAAGATAAAATTCAGTTTGTTTCTCTTTGTGACTCACAAAGTGTTTCAGGTTCATTCTGATGGAAATCAGTTGTTTTACAATGTCTTTTTGAGAAGCTTTGAAATAATACTTCTTATGTTTTTAATTTACAAAAAGAGAGACACGCTTTAAACTATTAGACTGATTCAGCTGCAGAGTATTAGTATAATTAGTTGTGATTCAATAATATAACTAAACTCTATAACTACTGAATGATTGAGTAATTATTTGTCAAATATTTATTGTTGAACATTAGTTGAATCAGCACAGAGGATTATTATTATATAATAATAATGTGATAAATACTCGTGAACTATCCAAAGAGTTAATGACTAAATTGAACTAAATATCTCTGTATATATATAACACATTTATATACTGTTCAGAGTACACAGCATTTACAGGTATAAATATGTAATGTGAATAACTGCAACTATACTTAGTTTATATATCTGTGAAATCTTAAATATTATTTCTGTTTAATTGGCTGATCAGTGATTTCTGCTCTGTGGTCGACCTGAAACTTAAATATTTAATATTTTGTTTAAAGGACCCATATTATGAAAATTCCACTTTTGTAGTGCTTCTACATGTTATTTTGGGTATCTGGCATGTCTACCGTCCCAAAAACTCTGGAAAAAAACAACTCCCGCGATTTGTTGTGGTTCCCCTGTGTCCAAAACCAGACGCTAGAGTGCGTCCAATGGGATTACGACAGAAAAGTACGTAATTGCACACCATACCCATTTAGGGAGTCTCGCTACATTGCCTTGGACCACACCCCAACCATCATCTCACCGGCTCCGGGGAGAGACGAACCGGCTCCCCGGCTAGCGTTAGCTCGCGAACTAACGCAAGCTAACGCTGGAGCCCGGGCTGACACTGCCGACACTGTGCATTAGGGTGAAGCTCGGATCATGCGGAAAGCGTTTAGTGTTCCGGGGGCCTCTACCTCGACGATCGGCATGTTATATGCGGCTACTTAGCTGTCTGAGGCATTAGCTCGCTAGCGTTAGCTTGCTAGCGTTAGCTCGCTAGACACGGTGCGATCCGGGCTGTCCGAGGCGGCGACGTTTGCTGATCCCAGCTGCTATGTCATCGCATCAGCAGATCCGCCGCTGCCTCGGACGTCCCCGCATCGCACCGTGTCACCGCCGCTTCCCCGGCTACACCTTCATCTCATAGAGGCGATGGAGGCACCACTAGACGCTCTTCCACTGGTAAGAGACCCCGTGTTTTCACTCACAATTCAACTCGCCTCCATCTCTGAAGCACAATGAATCACTTTGGGGGTTTGTTGTTGTTGTTTTTTTACCTGGCGTTACTGTTGTTATTATTGACGTGTCTTCACCGTGAACGGGCTTGGTGTGTTAGCTACAGCTACGTCTGCTCTGGGGGCAGATGAGTGAGGCGTCGGCTGCTTTTGACGCAAGGCTCCGTGTGTGTTCAGTGAAACCTCCACATCTAGCGGGCTGAGCTGGATCTCCGGTGTTAGCTGGGAAGCTAGCCGAGGGAGAAAGCTAACCAGCCGGGGAGCGAGGTGAGAGGCGGAGGTCTGTCGGAGGAGCAGAGCCGGCGGACGGGGTAAGTTAGCTCCGGTGTTAGCTTGCGAGCTAGCGAGGGCACTCAAAACAGGTCAATCTGAGGAGGGCTGTTTAAGACAGGGTAAAAAGGTGCTGTTTTAAATGATCCTTGTGGTAATTTGACCAAAATATGTCACAGACATTTCATTAAGACCCCAAGGAACCATATCAACTGTGGTAAAATGGGCATACGATCGGTCCTTTAACATTAAAGTGCATTTTGAAGTCTTTGCTCAACTGTTTGTACTAAGATTTGAAACGTTTCTTTATTTTTCCAAATTTTCTAATTTTCTAAAAAGCCAGACTGACCTGGTTCAGACGGGAACTTTCTGTGAACAGTTTGAATTCTCTCACGTACATTCTCTGGATTTCACAACACAAACATGTGTAGTATCAGTAAACAGGAGACTGTTGTTTGTCTCTGTACAGGTTTCATTTAGCCAAAGCACTATGTTCCATGAATGGCAAGTAATAATTCAAACTCTTTCTTTCTACCTGATCCATAATATTGATGCATGAAACAAATGCAGCTTTTGCATTAATCTTATATTTGTTCCTAAACATGTTCAGGAACAAATAAACATTTACTTCTGAAGTATCATTGGCTCAATAGTTGAAAACTAAATTAATAAGTGAATGTATAAAACTAATAACTAGGTCAACATACTGTTTGTACTAATCATTTAAAGGACGGGTCAGGTTTATGGGATGTTGCTGCCATCTGATGGTTTGAGCTTCATGTTCCGATGTTAAGTTTCTGTTGCGTCTGATTCTCCCTCTTGTGTTTCCAGTGAGTTCAGGTTGTAAACTGTTGTTGTTCAGTAACAGATTCAATGCAAACGAGAATTCTTCTTTTTTAGATTTTATTTAAAACCTTGCTTTTATAAACGGGTGCTTCAATAGCAGGAATCCATGATGCGCTTCATGCTCATGAACTTGGTGCCGCTCATGCCCATGTCCCTGAAGCTCCTGTGCTCTCCAGGCCTCAGGTACATCATCTTGCCTCTGTAGTTGGGCTGCTCGTACATCAGCCAGTGGCCGTCCTGCACGTTGCAGGACTGGCAGTCGGACATGCGGTAACGCTCCTGCATGTTGTCACAGTCGTCCATCAGCTCGTTGCTCTGACCGCCGAAGTTCTCCCTCTCGTAGATCTTCATCCTGAACTGGCCACGGTGCTGAGAACGGGAAACGAGTGCAAATTAGAAATCACAGAAATCCTTCTTCAAATACGATACAAGCTTCCTCTGGTCAGGTGATTTGAAAGTGTTTGTACCATGGGGATCATGCGGCAGGACCTGATGCAGTCGCTCATGCCCATACGCTGGTGGTCGGAGTACTCGCCCCTCCTCACAAAGAACTGGTTTCCCATGTAGTTGGTGCGGTCATAGACCATGAAGCAGCCGCTCTCCACCTTGCAGGAGTGGCACCTGCTCAGGTAGGTGGACATGTCACTCATGTCGCTGCTGGACTCATAGGAACGACCCTGGAAGTTCCTGTCCTCGTAGAAGATGATCTGAAGGGGAATAAAAAACAAACAAGAAACCATTAGACCCAGAACGGTGAACCACAGATTAAAAAAAAAAAAAAGTACAAATATCACAATTTGTTTATTTGTATATTTAGATAAATGTCAAATTATAGGAAGTGAGAAGCTGTTCACACCTTTCCCATCATGGTTACAGTTTGTGATGTGTTGGCTCTAAAGGACTGCACACTGTTCTCCATGTCCCCCTGCTGCTTTTATATCTGACCTCACAGCCGAGAGAAAACACGACTCCATTGTCCAAACTCCTGACAGAGCAGCATGGAGCGGAGGCCCCACGTGCACGCCGCCGCTCAAATCCACCTTCGACATGCGGTGATTTGCGGTGGTTGCAGGTTGTGAGAAGTGGCCCCCCCGCTGTGCATTGTCCACCACTGCTGGACAACAGAGCGGCTTCTCCACAAACGTACCTTTATTTCAACGGATGCGTTAAACATGTGGCCTCTGATCGAATGTTTTTAATCTGTAAAAACAATAAACCATGAACATTCCTTTAATATAAATCTGATTTCCTTCATATGAGCGATTATGTTGATAAATATGAACAGTAGGAACAAAACTGAGTCAAAAAAGCAGTAAACAAATAAATTCACATAATAAACCAATTAACTCAAGGAAATAAAACTTTGTAATAGACTTTCAATAATTACAATTATAAACAAATAATATGTCGCTGTCTTTTTCCAAATCTTTTGTATCTAATTTGTTCACATAAGCACATTCAAAATCTGCTACATTTATTTTTACAAATCTTTTATATCTCAGTCTGTTTCTTAATTTCATGGATTTGACAAAACTATGAGTTTCAACTTGTTTATTCTCAACTCAATCTTCAATTGATGAATGTTATTGATATAAATAGCTGATAGAAGTTGTGTAAGCTGCATTTAAAAAGCTGAATAATATTAAGCTCAGACCATATATAGAGTGGAAAGAGCTTTATAGACATGATAATGTGAAATATTATCAATTTTACAAACAACTTTAACTCATACAAGCTCTTTATGGTTGTAAATAAATATGTTATTGCTTTATTCTTTCTTTCAAATCTGTGACACAGTATTTCTTTATTTGGTTTGGATTTTAGCTGAAAACATTTTTACTGTTCATATTTACTCACAACCACAAGTCATATGATCCTAAACAATTCAACACATTTTTGTAAGTATCTACATTAAATTGTGTTCTTCATAACACGTTTGATTTCACTGTAAAACCAGTTAATAATTGAGTGACAACACAACAGTCAGATACAGCATCTTTTATTTAACACAAAAAATCAGTCAAATTTCTAAATTGAGATGCATTGTTCCATAAAATAATGAATTTCTTGACCTTAAAATGTCGTGAATGAAACTTAACGCCTGAATCGGCTCAGTAAACACACAGACCTCAGTTGTTTGTTTTACTTCTGTACGATAACTGTACGATAATTGTACGATAACAGTATGATACTTATATGATAACTGTACGATAACTGCATGATACTTATATGATAACCTTAAGATAACTGTATGATAACCGTATTGAAACTGTATGATACCTATACGATAACTGTATGATAACTGTTTTGCCTCTGTATGATAACTGTACGATAACTGTATGATACCTGCACGATAACGTTCAATAACTGTCCGATAAACATACGAGAATTAAAGCGGATCGTACAGGCCTACGAGTTGATGTATCACAACCACAATATTGTTAATAGGTATAGCTTTATTAGAAAAGTATCAATGTAATCAAACCGCTCTTCATGTTGCTAACATTAGATTCATCTTGGAGCTGATACAAAGTAGCTTCCTCAGCTGCTCTACCGATGAGAAACGAGCCGTATCCGAACTTTTTGAACTCTGTAAGTCGACAGGATTGTTTCTTTGGTTTCCAGCAAATCAAACTTTGCCTTTGACACCGTCAGTGGTTGTGTGGGTTTGTGTTGTATCATATTAAATGCGTGGTTATAAATGTGATTTTCAGATGTTAAAGAAACACTATGTTGCTTCTACTGAGCAGCAGCGCCCCCTGCAGCAACATGTGGTGACTGATTCTGTTGGGCTCCGTGTTTGAGCGATGAAGTGGTTTATACGTAGATGAAAATCAACGTGTTGAGCTCTGACTGAGTCATCCCAGTGAACTGAAACACAACTGAATACTGGATATTACCCATGATGCTCTGCTTCCTGAATAAATCCACCAAACTCTTTTTAGAATTCTTCATATTTTAAAAGTTTCCTGCTGAATATCGGAGATAAACTCTGGTTATAAATGACTTAAAGTCTTTGTAGCTGATTTACAGTTCAGTTATTATTTTCTTTATCCTGGTACAATATGTGATATTTATTTATGTGTATTTCAACCTTTTGTTTTTCAAACTCAAAGCTCAGAGCTACTATTCAAATGTTTGCAATAACCTTCACTAGGTTACTTCATCTTCAACTGAAATTATAAAAGACTTACTTGATCATTTACATTCACTTTACATCTTGACAAGACGGATAAAGACATGTTTGTCCATTTGTCTCTTTAAATACCTGCGTACTTTATAAATAATGTTAATGAAAATGACACTGTGAGAATTACGAGCCTAACGTAGGTGCTGCTGTCGAAAGATAAAACCATCCATCAGTCAGCAAGTGTGTTTCTTAAGATACAATATACAAACAATATGATCAAATGAATACAAAAAAAACAGCAATCGATATTGTATATGCATGTTGAATTTGAAAAAAAAAAACTTTTTATTTGTTTAAAAAAAAAGATGAATTTTTGAAGTTAACAGGAGTCATTGATGCGTCTGATGGAGCTGAACTTCATTCCATCGTAGCCCATGTCCCTGAAGCTCCTGTACTCTCCAGGCCTCAGGTACATCATCCTGCCCTTGTAGCGCGGCTGCTCGTACATCAGCCAGTGGCCGTCCATCACGTTGCAGGACTGGCAGTCGGACATGCGGAAGCGGTCCTGGAAGTTGTCGCAGTCCTCCTGCATCTCGTTCTTCTGGCCTCCGAAGTTCTCCATCTCGTAGAGCCTTACTCTGTAGGAGCCCTTGTGCTGTTGCAAAACAAAACAACGTACAAGTGGGTTAGTGGTTTTGACTGAAACCTGTGGATGTGTAGTTCTTTGTGTGTATTTTAGCATCGCACCATCGGGATCATACGACAGGACCTGACGCAGTCGCCGAAGCCCATCATGCGCTGGTAGTCGGAGTACTCGCCCCTCCTCAGGAAGTACTGCTGACCCATGTAGTTGGGCCGGTCGTACACCATGAAGCAGCCGCTCTCCACCTTGCAGGAGTGACACCTGCTCAGGTGGGACGACATGTCGGCGCAGTCGCTGCTGGTCTCATAGGAGCGACCCTGGAAGTTCTTGTCCTCGTAGAAGATGATCTGAAAAACAGGACCAGGGCATATTTAGTTTATTCATATAAACTGAAATCGAAATACTAAACACTGCAGAGAGACTGTTTAATTCCTCGGTTCTCTGGATTCTGTTGACCAAACCTATCGTTCAGATCTTTATCTCATGCTTTTAAAAGTGTTGTAAATCCATCTACAGGTGCTGATCTAAACGTACAGAAAGACTGTCGTTGATTCTAATTTCAAGAACATAACCTGAACGTGTTTAAAGATCGTAAAATAACCAGTAACATGAGGTAGAACTCACCTTGCCGTGCATGGTGGCTGGTGCTTCGACTGATGCTATAGCAATCATATCCAGGAGCTAAGCCTTTTTTATACTAAACGCTTCAACGGAACAATTGATGGACAGATTGTATAGAAGCCATGAGTCAGCAGCGTGTGGTGCAGGTCCCTGTGTTTGTGAATGCTGATGGGAGAAGCTCATTATGCCTCCTCTCACATGCTCCACCGTTCTAGATTGAACTGTGTACGTCATTTTCATTTTTTCATTTGCAATAATAACTAGATTCTGTCTCAAATAGAAGCTGAAATATATCTGAAACATGTTTGGAACATATGCCAGAGAAAAAAGATAAAAGTACACTTGTACATCGTTAGTTTTCCAATTTTTTATTGCTGGAGTGACATTAGAAACTTTCACAGTGAACATTTATACAAAAGTGTTCACAAATTCTGTGAAGGTCACAAATACATGTATTAATCTTAAATTCAAAAAGTACCTGCTTTATCAAATATTCATACACACAACATCTCTATAGTCAGATCATTTATTTGCACAATTACAATATTTGACAATGTGTTCGAAGTTTCTTACACTTTACAATTTAAACCAATGAGGGATCACATCATCTTTATTTAAATTGTGAAATAACTTGAGTATATTATAGATTATAATCATTTTCAGGGAGGTCAATGCTACAGAAAAACAGAATGAGAAGAACTTTATTTTTTTAATACATTGACATATGTTTATGTCTCATTTCACGATGCCTTCTTGTCCAGATCTGTTTGGGTAAATTGGTTTAAAACCACAATGAAACTTTCATCTGATCAAATTACATGAAAATTAAAAAGTTCATATTGAAAAGTATTGAACCTCACTTGAATCAAAAGATTGCAGGTTTGGCAACGACTCCATGAACATGATTAATATGAGATGATGGCATAGAAAGTATCTCACACATTTTATATATATATATTTGTTTTTATTCATAAATTGAAAACTATATTGGCAGGAAAGGTCTATTCCTGTTGTATATTTTATATCATTGGACTACACGTCATGAAGCTGATGCTTTTATTCAAAGTGACTAACATTTAGTTTATCAACATCTATGAGGGGCAGTTTGCTCGTGTGCATTTACTAAAACAGCTTCATGATCATAATTATATTACTATATGTAATAAACATGATTATTATTCATTATATTGATCATGTTGCACAGGAATAATTATTATTAATCACATTTTATCTCAATGGGTCAATGTGCTTGATTTACACTGAATTACATTGGTGATAATTGTAATTTGTGTAAAGAAATGACTTCATTGGATTTTGAGTAAATTTACTTTATTGGAGGATGCAGATGAAGTTGTATGTTTTATGACCTTTTAAGCAATTTGAGATGATGATGCTTTTCCAGTGTTTATTTCATGTTGAGTATTTGTTTTCATATGTTGGGAACATGCTTGTTTTGACAGCTCTTGATCAATGTTCATAATCCTCATTGCATTGATTCAATGTGTAAAATCAAACCACAGAAAAATAGCAGAAACAAGTGTTTATCGTTCAGGTTTTTTATTTCAAGATGGAAATGTCTAGCACATGTCGGTGATGCGCCTCATGCTCATGAACCTGGTGCCGCTCATGCCCATGTCCCTGAAGCTCCTGTACTCTCCGGGCCTCAGGTACATCATCTTGCCTCTGTAGTTGGGCTGCTCGTACATCAGCCAGTGGCCGTCCTGCACGTTGCTGGACTGGCAGTCGGACATGCGGTAACGCTCCTGGATGTTCTCACAGTCGTCCATCATCTCGTTGCTCTGACCACCGAAGTTCTCCCTCTCGTAGATCTTCATCCTGAACTGGCCACGGTGCTGGTGAAGTAACAACGGAATCATTAATTTAGTTAAAACACATTATCATTCGGTGGATGTCAGAAGTTTTGTTGCTGTGTGTGAAACCTACCATGGGGATCATACGGCAAGACTTGATGCCACCGCTCATTCCCATCATGCTCATGTAGTCGGCGTACTCGCCCCTCCTCATGTAGTACTGGTTTCCCATGAAGTTGGTGCGGTCGTAGACCATGAAGCAGCCGCTCTCCACCCTGCAGGACTGGCACCTGTTCAGGTAGGAGGACATGTCGGAGCAGTCGCTCATGCACTCATAGGAGCGACCCTGGAAGTTCTTCTCCTCGTAGAAGATGATCTGGAGAAACATGAATTTGGAATTAGAGTTGAGTTTGATAATCCTGCATGAACTGTTGTTCTTTTTTCCCCAATAACCCAGAAGCTTACCTTGCCCATGCTCATGTCAGTGGTGGTCATGCTTGTAGGTGAGCTGCTGCTGTTGCTTCGGCTACTGCTGCACTGCTGTCCTCTTTGGTTTAACCCTTGCTTTTATACAGGACGCAGACCACCGGGGTCAGTGGGCCCCCTTTGTTAAAAGCCCTGACCCAGCAGCCTACACCAGAGAACTGTACAGGCCTGTGTTGCTGTGTGTTGAAACATCACATGACCAGGCCCTCGAAGACTTTAGAAACTCTCTCTCTTTTGATGATATGACACAAAGCTTTTTTTTCAATTCTGAGTTTATTGTGTCCGAGGGCAACACGTACGTCCGACGCAGTTCAGGGACGGTTACGGCAAAAATCTGTGTTGAGCTCAACAAAGCAATTTTGTCCTTTAGTTCATCTTCAGCTCGTTGTTCCTGAAACTGAATTATCATAGTTTTAGCCTTTTAATCTTAGAAAGTTATGAGCTAGACAATGAGGGGAAATGATAAAAACTTTTATTGTCTAAAATGCTGATAGGTCATATTGATAGAAAACATTAGCTCACTTCACAGTAGCCGTCCCGTTAGCTTCCATCAGAGACACAGAGAATGCATCATCGCTGTCGGAACAAAAGAGCTAAAATAAATGGAGCTTTTTTGCCTTTTAATTCATCTTAAGCTTGTGCTCGCTGTTCCTGAAACTAAATTATCAAGTTTTTGCCTTTTTATCGCACAAATTATCAGCTGGACAAGAATAAATCAGAGTAATGTTTGTTCTTCAAAATCTTGATGAGTCTTTGACATCTCCCACTAGCTCACTTCATTAGAGGCTCATATTAGCTTCTGTCAGATGCACAACTTACGCATCACGACCGGTAGATAGCTCATTAATACGCTAATTTGTCTCTTAGTTCAAATATGTGCTCGATGTTCAAGGAGCGTGAAACTAAATGTTCGTAGTTTTTTCTTCATCATCTTACAAACGCAGGAAGACAAGACGTAATGAGAGAAATGTTTATTGGATCAAATGTTGCATCGACAACAAACATGAGTTAATGAAACTTTACAGTGAAGTTATTTACATATGTATGTTTACACATATATTATTTATACATTTACATGTTTACACATATATTATTTATACATTTACATGTTTACACATATACCATTTACACATTTACATATTTACGTGTTTACATCTGAACAACAGTTGTAATGATTTGTTGAATCTGCATCTGGGGCCTTTCTGGCTTCTTATTGGTCAGTTCAGTCACATGAGAGTCAGAAGCAGGAAGTGAGTGCTTGTGTGGGACGTCATCCATCTTCATCCTGTTGTTTATTCAGGTTAAGAGTGATCCAACCGCCTGGCATCGAACCGTCATGTTTAACCGACAATAGCTAGTTTCGTAAGTGGCTCACTTTTGCTTCAGCGTTTTGTCTTGTAGTTCATCTTTCTCATTGTTTCCGAAACAGAATTTTTATAGTTTCAGCTTTTTAATCGTACAAATCGTCAGCTAGACCTAATGAGAGTAATGTTTATTGTCTGTGATGCATCGACACCAAACTAACATCAGCTTGCTTCATGCTTCCATTGGCTCGAGAACTGAGAAGCTCAACAGCGTAAGTTATTACATTTAATCTTTTTTAGTTTATGTTTACATATGTATTTATATTTACCATGTCCTTTCTATTAATGTTGTGTGAAACTGTAGTTGTAGCTTGTTGTATAAACGACTAAAAGGATCGTTGTGGCTCCTGTTCACAGCTCAACCACAACGCCGCCTATGAAATCACAGTTTTCCAAAGTGTCTCAGATGCTGTAGATGTTCATCCAGGTTTTGAAACCAGGAACAAGACGTCACTAGCTTGAACCATGATATTGTAGCATGGTTATCAAAGCTAACTCTGTATTCATTCCCGATTTGTGATATTAATTGTACCACTAATAATTTAGATGCCTAAAATGTGTCAGACACACGTAAACCTTTTTATTACTTTCACAAATTAAAAGCCTACATCTCATTTAATTTTTCATCTCTGAAGGTCTATGGTTCCTTTGTGTGATGAGTTGATCTTTAAATTGGAAAGACAAATGTGTCATGGAACTAAAAACACAGCACATTGAATATGTTGAGTTCAATGACCCATCATTTATTACTGTGTGGTAGTGAACAATCTTGTGATAAGGCAGTAAGCTCCATAAGAAATCATTTAGTGCAGCAATTTCTTTATTTAGTGGCATTTGCTACAGACATTGAACATCGAGTGAACTTTTAGTTGTAGGAATCCGTGATGCGCCTCATGCTCATGAACCTGGAGCCGCTCATGCCCATGTCCCTGAAGCTCCTGTACTCTCCGGGCCTCAGGTACATCATCTTGCCTCTGTAGTTGGGCTGCTCGTACATCAGCCAGTGGCCGTCCATCACGTGGCAGGACATGCACTCGGACATGCGGTAGCGGTCCTGGATGTTCTCACAGTCGTCCATCATCTCGTTGCTCTGACCGCCGAAGTTCTCCCTCTCGTAGATCTTAGTCCTGAACTGGCCACGGTGCTGTAGAGCCAAAAGAAAGATGCACGTCAGAAAAATGTCAGAGCTGGAGAAGTACTACTTAGTAATATTCAGTCCACGGAGTAATTACCATGGGGATCATGCGACAAGACCTGATGCACTCCCTCATTCCCATCATGCTCATGTAGTCGGAGTACTCGCCCCTCCTCATGAAGAACTGGTTTCCCATGTAGTTGGGGCGGTCGTAGACCATGAAGCAGCCGCTCTCCACCCTGCAGGAGTGGGACCTGTTCAGGTAGGTGGTCATGTCGGAGCTGTCGCTCATGCACTCGTGGGTGCGACCCTGGAAGTTCTTCTCCTCGTAGAAGATGATCTGGAAAAAAGTAAGTCATAGGAGTTAGATGGTAAAAAACAGGAGATAGGAGAAATTAAACTAAGTAATTTTCAGCTTATTAAAAAAGCAGATCAGAATCACCTTTCCCCTCATGTTCATGCCGGTGTTGCTCATGTTGGCTGTGGATGTGTTCACTCGACGCTACTGACTGACTACCATGGTTTAACCCTTTCCTTTTATACCTGACTGGATGGACAGAACTAGTGCCCCCCCTCAGAGAACCGCTTACTCATCAACTCATTGAAGCCTCTAGAACACAGGTTTAAGTAAAAAGAGGGTGAAAGGGCTCATATTAGCTTCTGTCAGATGAACGACTTACACGTCACGGTCGGTAAATAGCTCATTAATATGCTAATTATTCTCTAAGTAAAAATATGTGCTTGATGTTCAAGAAGCGTGAAACAAAATTTTCTTAGTTTTCGATTCATCATCTTACAAACGCAGGAAGACAAGACGTAATGAGAGAAATGTTTATTGGATCAAATGTTGCATCGACAACAAAATGAGTTAATGAAACTTTACAGTGAAGTTATTTACATATGTATGTTTACAGGTATATTATCTATACATTAACATGTTTACACATATACTATTTATACATTTACATATTTACGTGTTTACATCGGGAAAACAGTTGTAGTGATTTGTTGAATCTGCCTCTGGGGCCTTTCTGGCTTCTTATTGGTCAGTTCAGTCACATGAGAGACAGAAGCAGGAAGTGAGTGCTTGTGTGGAGAAAAGTGACGTTCGACTGAAATACGTCATCCATCTTCATCCTGTTGTTTATTTAGGTTAAGAGTGATCCAACCGCCCGGCATCGAACCGTCATGTTCAACCAACTATAGCTAGTTTCGTAAGTGGCTCACTTTTTCTTCAGAGTTTTGTCTTGTAGTTCATCTTTACTCATTGTTTCCGAAGCGGAATTTTTATAGTTTCAGCTTTTTAATCGTGCAAATCGTCAGCTAGACCTAATGAGAGTAATATGTTTATTGTCTTTGATGCATCGACACCAAACTAGCATCAGCTTGCTTCATGCTTCCATTGGCTCGAAAACAAAGAAGCTCAACAGGGTAAGTTATTAAATTGTTTCTTTTAGTTTATGTCTATATATGTATTTTTATGTATCATGTCTTTTCTATTAATGTTGTATTAAACTGTAGTTGTAGCTTGTTAATCGTATAAATGAGGTTTTGAAACCAGGAACAAGACGTCACTAGCTTGAACCAATATATTGTAGCATGGTTTCCAAAGCTAACTCTGTATTCATTCACGATTTGTGATATTAATTGTACGACTAATAACTTAGATGCCTAAAATGTGTTAGACGCGTAAACCTTTTTTTTACTTTAACAAATTAAAAGCCTACATTTCATTTAATTTTTCATCTCTGAAGGTCTATGGTTCCTTTGTGTGTTGAGTTGATCTTTAAATTGTAAAGACAAATGTATCAGGGAATTAAAAACATAGCACATTGAATATGTTGAGTTCAATGACCCATCATTTATTACTGTGTGGTGAACAATCTTGAGACAAGGCAGTAAGCTCCATACAAAATCATTTAGTGCAGCAATTTCTTTATTTAGTGGCATTTGCTACAGACATTGAACATTCAGTGAACTTTTAGTTGTAGGAATCCGTGATGCGCCTCATGCTCATGAACCTGGTGCCGCTCATGCCCATGTCCCTGAAGCTCCTGTACTCTCCGGGCCTCAGGTACATCATCTTGCCTCTGTAGTTGGGCTGCTCATACATCAGCCAGTGGCCGTCCATCACCTGGCAGGACATGCACTCGGACATGCGGTAGTGGTCCTGGATGTTGTCACAGTCGTCCATCATCTCGTTGCTCTGACCGCCGAAGTTCTCCCTCTCGTAGATCTTCATCCTGAACTGGCCACGGTGCTGTAGAGCCAAAAGAAAGATGCACGTCAGAAAAATGTCAGCTGTAGAAGTACTACTTAGTAATATTCAGTGGACGGAGTAATTACCATGGGGATCATGCGACAAGACCTGATGCACTCCCTCATTCCCATCATGCTCATGTAGTCGGAGTACTCGCCCCTCCTCATGAAGAACTGGTTTCCCATGTAGTTGGGGCGGTCGTAGACCATGAAGCAGCCGCTCTCCACCCTGCAGGAGTGGCACCTGTTCAGGTAGGAGGACATGTCGGAGCTGTCGCTCATGCACTCGTGGGTGCGACCCTGGAAGTTCTTCTCCTCGTAGAAGATGATCTGGAAAAAAGTAAGTCATAAAAGTTAGATGGTAAAAAACAGGAGATAGGTGAAATTAAACTAAGTAATTTTCAGCTTATCAAAAAAGCTGATCAGAAGCACCTTTCCCCTCATGTTCATGCCGGTGTTGCTCATGTTGGCTGTGGATGTGTTCACTTGACGCTACTGACTGACTACCATGGTTTAACCCTTTCCTTTTATACCTGACTGGATGGACAGAACTAGTGCCCCCCCTCAGAGAACCCCTTACTCATCAACTCATTGAAGCCTCTAGAACACAGATTTGAGTAAAAAGCGGGTGAAAGGGCTCATATTAGCTTCTGTCAGATGAACGACTTACACATCACGGTCGGTAAATAGCTCATTAATATGCTAATTATTCTCTAAGTAAAAATATGTGCTTGATGTTCAAGGAGCGTGAAACAAAATTTTCTTAGTTTTCGATTCATCATCTTACAAACGCAGGAAGACAAGACGTAATGAGAGAAATGTTTATTGGATCAAATGTTGCATCGACAACAAAATGAGTTAATGAAACTTTACAGTGAGGTTATTTACATATGTATGTTTACAGGTATATTATCTATACATTAACATGTTTACACATATACTATTTATACATTTACATATTTACGTGTTTACATCGGGAAAACAGTTGTAATGAGTTGTTGAATCTGCCTCTGGGGCCTTTCTGGCTTCTTATTGGTCAGTTCAGTCACATGAGAGACAGAAGCAGGAAGTGAGTGCTTGTGTAGAGAAAGGTGACGTTCGACTGAAAGACGTCATCGTCTTCATCCTGTTGTTTATTCAGGTTAAGAGTGATCCAACCGGCCGGCATCGAACCGTCATGTTCAACCGACAATAGCTAGTTTCGTAAGTGGCTCCCTTTTGCTTCAGCGTTTTGTCTTGTAGTTCATCTTTGCTCATTGTTTCCGAAGCGGAATTTTTATAGTTTCAGCTTTTTAATCGTACAAATCGTCAGCTAGACCTAATGAGAGTAATGTTTATGTCTATGATGCATCGACACCAAACTAACATCACCTTGCTTCATGCTTCTATTGGCTCGAGAACTGAGAAGCTCAACAGGGTAAGTTATTACATTTAATCTTTTTTAGTTTATGTTTACATATGTATTTATATTTAACATGTCCTTTCTATTAATGTTGTGTGAAACTGTAGTTGTAGCCTGTTAATCGTATGAATGACCTTAAGGCTCCTTGTGGCTCCTGTTCACGGCTCAACCACAACGCCGCCTCTGAAATCACTGTTTTCCAAAGTGTCTCAGATGCTGTAGATGTTCATCCAGGTTTTGAAACTAGTAACAAGACGTCACTAGCTTGAATCAGTATATTGTCGCATGGTTGTCAAAGCTTACTCTGTATTCATTCACGATTTGTGATATTAATTGTGCGACTAATAACTTAGATGCCTAAAATGTGTCAGACACGTAAACCTTTTTTTTACTTTAACAAATTAAAAGCCTACATCTTATTTAATTTTTCATCTCTGAAGGTCTATGGTTCCTTTGTGTGTTGAGTTGATCTTTAAATTGCATAGACAAATGTGTCAGGGAATTAAAAACACAGCACATTGAATATGTTGAGTTCAATGACCCATCATTTATTACTGTGTGGTAGTGAACAATCTTGTGACAAGGCAGTAAGCTCCATACAAAATCATTTAGTGCAGGAATTTCTTTATTTGGTGGCATTTGCTACAGACATTGAACATTGAGTGAACTTTTAGTTGTAGGAATCCGTGATGCGCCTCATGCTCATGAACCTGGTGCCGCTCATGCCCATGTCCCTGAAGCTCCTGTACTCTCCGGGCCTCAGGTACATCATCTTGCCTCTGTAGTTGGGCTGCTCGTACATCAGCCAGTGGCCGTCCATAACCTGGCAGGACATGCACTCAGACATGCGGTAGTGGTCCTGGATGTTGTCACAGTCGTCCATCATCTCGTTGCTCTGACCGCCGAAGTTTTCCCTCTCGTAGATCTTCATCCTGAACTGGCCACGGTGCTGGAGAGCCGAAAGAAAGATGCACGTCAGAAAAATGTCAGAGCTGTAGAAGTACTACTTAGTAATATTCAGTGGACGGAGTAATTACCATGGGGATCATGCGACAAGACCTGATGCACTCCCTCATTCCCATCATGCTCATGTAGTCGGAGTACTCGCCCCTCCTCATGAAGAACTGGTTTCCCATGTAGTTGGGGCGGTCGTAGACCATGAAGCAGCCGCTCTCCACCCTGCAGGAGTGGGACCTGTTCAGGTGGGTGGTCATGTCGGAGCAGTCGCTCATGCACTCGTAGGTGCGACCCTGGAAGTTCTTCTCCTCGTAGAAGATGATCTGGAAAAAGGTAAGTCATAAGAGTTAGATGGTAAAAAACAGGAGATAGGTGAAATTAAATTAAGTAATTTTCAGCTTATTAAAAAAGCTGATCAGAAGCACCTTTCCCCTCATGTTCATGCCGGTATTGCTCATGTTGGCTGTGGATGTGTTCACTCGACGCTACTGACTGACTACCATGGTTTAACCCTTTCCTTTTATACCTGACTGGATGGACAGCACTAGTGGCCCCCCTCAGAGAACCCCTTACTCATCAACTCATTGAAGCCTCTAGAACACAGATTTGAGTAAAAAGAGGGTGAAAGGGCTCATATTAGCTTCTGTCAGATGAACGACTTACACATCACGGTCGGTAAATAGCTCATTAATACGCTAATTATTCTCTTAGTTCAAATATGTGCTCGATGTTCAAGGAGCGTGAAACAAAATTTCTGTAGTTTTTTTTTCATCATCTGTCAAACGCAGGAAGACAAGACGTAATGAGAGAAATGTTTATTGGATAAAATGTTGCATCGACAACAAACATGAGTTAATGAAACTTTACACTGAAGTTATTTACATATGTATGTTTACATATATAATATTTATACATTTACATGTTTACACATATATACTTGTACATTTACGTGTTAAAATCTGAACAACAGTTGTAATGATTTGTTGAATATGCCTCTGGGGCCTTTCTGGCTTCTTATTGGTCAGTTCAGTCACATGAGAGTCAGAAGCAGGAGGTGAGTGCTTGTGTGGAGAAAAGTGACGTTCAGCAGAAAGACATCATCCGTCTTCATCCCGTTGTTTATTCAGGTTAAGAGTGACCCAACCGCCCGGCATCAAACCGTCATGTTCAACCAACTATAGCTAGTTTCGTAAGTGGCTCCCTTTTGCTTCAGCGTTTTGTCTTGTAGTTCATCTTTGCTCATGTTTCCGAAACAGAATTTTTATAGTTTCAGCTGTTTAATCGTACAAATCGTCAGCTAGAACTAATGAGAGTAATATGTTTATTGTCTTTGATGCATCGACACCAAACTAGCATCAGCTTGCTTCATGCTTCCATTGGCTCGAAAACAAAGAAGCTCAACAGGGTAAGTTATTAAATTGTTTCTTTTAGTTTATGTCTATATATGTATTTTTATGTATCATGTCTTTTCTATTAATGTTGTATTAAACTGTAGTTGTAGCTTGTTAATCGTATAAATGAATAAAAGGTTCCTTGTGGCTCCTGTTCACGGCTCAACCACAACGCCGCCTCTGAAATCACAGTTTTCCAAAGTGTCTCAGATAATGTAGATGTTCATCCAGGTTTTGAACCAGAAACAAGACGTCACTAGCTTGAACCAACATATTGTAGCATGGTTATCAAAGCTAACTCTGTATTCATTCACGATTTGTGATATTAATTGTACAACTAATAATTTAGATGCCTAAAATGTGTCAGACACACGTAAACTTTTTTGTACTTTGACAAATTAAAAGCCTTTATTTCATATTTAATTTTTCATCTCTGAAGGTCTATTGTTCCTTTGTGTGTTGAGTTGATCTTTAAAATGTAAAGAAATATGTGTCAGGGAATTAAAAACACAGCACATTGAATATGTTGAGTTCAATGACCCATCATTTATTACTGTGTGGTACTGAACAATCTTGTGACAAGGCAGTAAGCTCCATACAAAATCATTTAGTGCAGCAATTTCTTTATTTAGTGGCATTTGCTACAGACATTGAACATTCAGTGAACTTTTAGTTGTAGGAATCCGTGATGCGCTTCATGCTCATGAACCTGGAGCCGCTCATGCCCATGTCCCTGAAGCTCCTGTACTCTCCGGGCCTCAGGTACATCATCTTGCCTCTGTAGTTGGGCTGCTCGTACATCAGCCAGTGGCCGTCCATCACGTGGCAGGACATGCACTCGGACATGCGGTAGCGGTCCTGGATGTTGTCACAGTCGTCCATCATCTCGTTGCTCTGACCGCCGAAGTTCTCCCTCTCGTAGATCTTAGTCCTGAACTGGCCACGGTGCTGTAGAGCCAAAAGAAAGATGCACGTCAGAAAAATGTCAGAGCTGGAGAAGTACTACTTAGTAATATTCAGTGGACGGAGTAATTACCATGGGGATCATGCGACAAGACCTGATGCACTCCCTCATTCCCATCATGCTCATGTAGTCGGAGTACTCGCCCCTCCTCATGAAGAACTGGTTTCCCATGTAGTTGGGGCGGTCGTAGACCATGAAGCAGCCGCTCTCCACCCTGCAGGAGTGGCACCTGTTCAGGTAGGAGGTCATGTCGGAGCTGTCGCTCATGCACTCGTAGTTGCGACCCTGGAAGTTCTTATCCTCGTAGAAGATGATCTGGAAAAAGGTAAGTCATAAAAGTTAGATGGTAAAAAACAGGCGATAGGTGAAATTAAACTAAGTAATTTTCAGCTTATTAAAAAAGCTGATCAGAAGCACCTTTCCCCTCATGTTCATGCTGGTGTTGCTCATGTTGGCTGTGGATGTGTTCACTCGACGCTACTGACTGACTACCATGGTTTAACCCTTTCCTTTTATACCTGACTGGATGGACAGAACTAGTGCCCCCCCTCAGAGAACCCCTTACTCATCAACTCATTGAAGCCTCTAGAACACAGGTTTGAGTAAAAAGCGGGTGAAAGGGCTCATATTAGCTTCTGTCAGATGAACGACTTACACATCACGGTCGGTAAATAGCTCAGTAATAAGCTAATTCATCTCTAAGTTAAAATATGTGCTTGATGTTCAAGGAGCGATATTTTTTTTCTTCTTATTTTCGCTTCATCATCTTACAAACGCAGGAAGACAAGACGTAATGAGAGAAATGTTAATTCGATGAAATGTTGCATGGACAACAAACATGAGTTAATGAAACTTTATAGTGAAGTTATTCACATATGTATGTTTACTCATATATTATTTACATTTACATGTTTACACATGTATTCTTTTAAATTTACATGTTTACATCTGAACAACAGTTGTAATGATTTGTTGAATCTGCCTCTGGGGCCTTTCTGGCTTCTTATTGGTCAGTTCAGTCACATGAGCGACAGAAGCAGGAAGTGAGTGCTTGTGTGGGACGTCATCCGTCTTCATCCTGTTCTTTATTCAGGTTAAGAGTGATCAAACCGCCCGGCATCGAACGTCATGTTCAACCGACAATAGCTAGTTTCGTAAGTGGCTCCCTTTTGCTTCAGCGTTTTGTCTTGTAGTTCATCTTTGCTCATTGTTTCCGAAACAGAATTTTTTCTAGTTTCAGCTTTTTAATCTTACAAATCATCAGCTAGACCTAATGAGAGTAATGTTTATTGTCTATGATGCATCGACATCAAACTTACATCAGCTTGCATCATGCTTCCATTGGCTCGAGAACAAAGAAGCTCAACAGGGTAAGTTATTACATTTAATCTTTTTTAGTTTATTTTACATATGTATTTATATTTAACATGTCCTTTCTATTAATGTTGTGTGAAACTGTAGTTGTAGCCTGTTAATCGTATAAATGACTAAAAGGCTCCTTGTGGCTCCTGTTCACGGCTCAACCACAACGCCGCCTCTGAAGTCACAGTTTTCCAAAGTGTCTCAGATGCTGTAGATGATAATCCAGGTTTTGAAACCAGTAACAAGAAGTCACTAGCTTGAACCAATATATTGTAGCATGGTTATCAAAGCTAACTGTGTATTCATTCACGATTTGTGATATTAATTTGGACGACTAATAATTTATATCACAAAAATCTGTCATACACATGTAAACTTTTTTGTACTTTGACAAATTAAAAGCCTACATATCATATTTTATTTTTTCATCTCTGAAGGTCTATGGTTCCTTTGTGTGTTGAGTTTATCTTTAAATTGTAAAGACAAATGTGTCATGGAACTAAAACACAGCACAATGAATATGTTGAGTTCAATGACCCATCATTTATTACTGTGTGGTAGTGAACAATCTTGTGACAAGGCAGTAAGCTCCATACAAAATCATTTAGTGCAGCAATTTCTTTATTTAGTGGTATTTGCTACAGACATTGAACATTCAGTGAACTTTTAGTTGCAGGAATCCGTGATGCGCCTCATGCTCATGAACCTGGTGCCGCTCATGCCCATGTCCCTGAAGCTCCTGTACTCTCCGGGCCTCAGGTACATCATCTTGCCTCTGTAGTGGGGCTGCTCGTACATCAGCCAGTGGCCGTCCATCACCTGGCAGGACATGCATTCGGACATGCGGTAGCGGTCCTGGATGTTGTCACAGTCGTCCATCAGCTCGTTGCTCTGACCGCCGAAGTTCTCCCTCTCGTAGATCTTCATCCTGAACTGGCCACGGTGCTGGAGAGCCGAAAGAAAGATGCACGTCAGAAAAATGTCAGAGCTGTAGAAGTAATACTTAGTAATATTCAGTCGACGGAGTAATTACCATGGGGATCATGCGACAAGACCTGATGCACTCCCTCATTCCCATCATGCTCATGTAGTCGGAGTACTCGCCCCTCCTCATGAAGAACTGGTTTCCCATGTAGTTGGGGCGGTCGTAGACCATGAAGCAGCCGCTCTCCACCCTGCAGGAGTGGGACCTGTTCAGGTGGGTGGTCATGTCGGAGCAGTCGCTCATGCACTCGTAGGTGCGACCCTGGAAGTTCTTCTCCTCGTAGAAGATGATCTGGAAAAAAGTAAGTCATAAAAGTTAGATGGTAAAAAACAGGAGATAGGTGAAATTAAATTAGGTAATTTTCAGCTTATTAAAAAAGCTGATCAGAAGCACCTTTCCCCTCATGTTCATGCCGGTGTTGCTCATGTTGGCTGTGGATGTGTTCACTCGACGCTACTGACTGACTACCATGGTTTAACCCTTTCCTTTTATACCTGACTGGATGGACAAAACTAGTGGCCCCCCTCAGAGAACCCCTTACTCATCAACTCATTGAAGCCTCTAGAACACAGATTTGAGTAAAAAGCGGGTGAAAGGGCTCATATTAGCTTCTGTCAGATGAACGACTTACACATCATGGTCGGTAAATAGCTTGTTAATACGCTAATTTGTCTCTTAGTTCACATATGTGCTCGATGTTCAAGGAGCGTGAAACTACGTTTTTTTAGTTTTCGCTTCATTATCTTACAAACGCAGGAAGACAAGACGTAATGAGAGAAATGTTTATTGGATCAAATGTTGCATCGGCAACAAACATGAGTTAATTAAACTTTACAGGGAAGTTATTTACATATATGTGTTTACACATATATTATTTATACTTTTACATGTTTACAAATATATTATTTATTAAGGCTGTCAACGTTAACACTTGCGATTAATCTGGAAACCTAAACGTGTAAACATTTTTTTAACGCAAATTAATCACATCACCAAGTCTGACCACAATTTCCTGCCTTAGTCCTCCAGTGCAGATGTTTACCTCCTTGTGGGTGAAGAAGTAGAAGTGATGAGTGAGGAGACCAGCCTGGTGTGCTTAACGGCAAATGTAGATTAAAAAAGCTTTCGATTGGGAGTTTAGATAAACTAAAGTGGTGTGTACATACTGCAGTGATCAACTGTCTTTCCACCGTAGTACAACGAGTCTGAAGTAACATCTTGGGGGGGCTGCTATCACTGTGGTGCAGAGTTCAGCAGGGTGACAGCCGCAGGGATGAAGCTGTTCCTGAACCTGCTGGTCCGGGAACGGAGGACCCTGTAGCGCCTCCCAGAAGGGAGGAGGGCAAACAGTCTGTGGCTGGGGTGTGAGCTGTCCTTGACAATGCTGCTCTCCGCAGACATCTCTTGCTCTAGACAGCTGCAATGGTGGGGAGTGAGGAACCGGTGATGCGTTGGGCAGTTTTCACCACCCTCTGCAGTGATTTCCGGTCCGCAACAGAGCAGCTGAGATGCAGTTGGTGAGGATGCTCTCGATGGTGCAGCGGTAGAAATTCACCAGAATCTGAGGAGACAGATGGGCCTTCTTCACGCTGGTGTGATTTCTTGACCAGGGTTGAGGTGTTGAGGTTCCAAGAGAGGTCCTCAGAGATGTGGACACCAAGGAACTTGAAGCTGGTGACACGCTCAACCTCTGTCCCGTTGACATGGATGGGGGTGTGTGTGCCACCTTTCTTCCTGTAGTCCATAATGAGCTCTTTGGTCATCTTGGTGTTGAGAGCCAGGTTGTTGTCGGCGCACCACTCTTTCAGATTCTGGACCTCTTCTCTGTAGGCCGACTCATCGTTGTTGCTGATGAGGCCAATCACCGTTGTATCGTCTGCAAACTTGACAAAGGTATTAGATACATGTACAGGTATGCAGTCATAGGTGAAGAGGGAGTAGAGGAGAGGACTTAGCACACAGCCCTGTGGCACGACGGTGTTCAGGATGAGGGTTGAGGAGGTGTGGTTCTCTAACCTAACAGACTGGGGTCTGTTGGACAGGAAGTCCAGTATCCAGTTGCAGAGGGAAGTGTTGATGCCTAGGTCACCGAGCTTTGTGATCAGTTTGGAGGGGATGATCATGTTGAAAGCTGAACTGAAGTCTATGTACAGCATTCTTACATAGGAGTTGTTATTGTCCAGGTGAGAAAGTGCGGAGAGAAGTGCCGTGGAGATGGCATCCTCCGTACTCCTGTTCTGGCGGTAGGCGAATTGGAAGGGGTCCAGTGTGGGTGGTAAACAGGTTTTGAGGTGAGCCAGGACCATCCTCTCGAAGCATTTCATAATTGTGGGGGTGGGTGCAACAGGGCGGAAGTCGTTGAGGCTCGCTGCAGTGGAGTGTTTAGGCACCAGCACGATGGAGGTGGTTTTAAAGCACGTGGGGACAGCTGCTTGGGCCAGTGACAGGTTGAATATGTCAGTCAGGACCTCAGCTAGCTGGCCAGCACAGGCCCTGAGCACGCGTCCGGGGATGCCATCAGGGTCCGCAGGCTTACGTGCATTGATCCTGCTCAGTGCAGCACACACGTCGATGGAGGAGAGTGTGAGGGGCTGGTGGTCTGTAGTGAGCACAGCCTTGATAGCCACCTCCTGGTTGTCCCTGTCGAAGCGAGCATAAAAAGCTGTTAAGCTCGTCAAGGAATGAGGCATCGCTGTTTTGGGGGGTGGGGTTGGTGGGTTTGTAGTCAGTTAAAGCCTGGATGCCTTGCCACATACGTCGGGGGTTGGAGTTGTTCTTGAAGTGCTCCTCAATCCTTAGCGTGTGGCAGTGCTTGGCCTTCTTGCTGCCCCTCTTCAGGTCAGCCCTGGGTTAACTGTAGGCCCGATCTGAAGCGATGCCTCGTGCCTTCAGCAGTAGGCGGACCTCTTTGTTCATCCATGGCTTCTGGTTAGGGAATGTAGTGATACGTTTGAGGGTGGTGACACTGTTGATGTTGGTGTTGATGAAGTCCAGAATGGAAGAGGCATAGGAGTCGATGTCCGTGTGGGAGTCCAGTGTGGCCTGAACGGCTTTGTTCACATAGATGCACAGGCCCCCACCTGTGGTCTTACCGGAGTCATCAGCTGTTCTATCCGCCCGGAGGAGGTAGCGCCCCGTTAGCTCGATGGCGCTATCGGGAACGCTGCTGTTGACCCATGTTTCTGTGATAATCATGATGTTGCAGTCCATAATCAATTTGTGTGTGTGATCCGCAGCCGCAGCTCGACCATTATGTTCGCCAGAGACCGAACATTGGCGAGGAAAAGGCTCGGTAGAGATAGCCGGTGAGGAGTTAGCTTAAGCTTAGCCCTTAGCCCACCTCTCTTCCCCCGTCTTTGTTTACAATCTCGACGCCAGCCTGTGACCATTTCCGGTCGGTGTCGCCGGGTTGGTAGCCTCGGTAGCTCTGACAATCTCAGGAATGAGCCTTGGACCATCGAAAAAGTGAGTAGAAGAACAAGATCCAATGTCTAAAAGATCCTGTCAGCTGTAGAAAGTATTCGCAAGACTGTTCTGAGTGAACAGACTTAAAACTAGTTGGCAGAATATAACTATTTTGCTAAATCTGGGAAGATGCTGAGCCTCACGTTGTGCACGCGCCGCCATCTTGGCAATTTATTGCACTGACAGTAGACCACTGGACATCAGTAAGCAACCATAACTACCTCGGCATAACAGCTCATCTAATAGATAAAGTTCAAAAGTAACAAGTCATGTTATTCATTGTAGAGTTTGAAAAGGGACTGTTTACTTCGTCTCTTCGAAGACACTATGGCATTAGTTTTCTTTTTAAACCTTAAGCCAACTCAATTTAAAAGTCATGTGGGTAAAATGTCATTTTACAAATTATTTACGGGTAAGCAGATATTTTTGTACTTGATGAGGTTGTCTGCTAATTAAGTTAGCATTTTATGGGTGTAGTTGCTTAGTGAATTAAGATATTTTAATTGCCTGAGATGTAAAATAAAGTTTAAAAAAGGTTTACCAGTTTTTTATACATTTCTTTATTCAAACACCGTACTTGTAAATAGTATTAAATATTTTATATATTAAATATATATTTAAATATTTATATATTAATCATGATTAATCACAGCCTATTGACGTGAATAACTTGATTAACAGCACTATTATTTATACATTTACGTGTTAACATCGGGAAAACAGTTGTAATGATTTGTTGAATCTGCCTCTGGGGCCTTTCTGGCTTCTTATAGGTCAGTTCAGTCACATTAGAGTCAGAAGCAGGAAGTGAGTGCTTGTGTGGGATGTCATCCATCTTCATCCTGTTGTTTATTCAGGTTAAGAGTGATCAAACCGCCCGGCATCGAACGTCATGTTCAACCAACAATAGCTAGTTTCGTAAGTGGCTCCCTTTTGCTTCAGCGTTTTGTCTTGTAGTTCATCTTTGCTCATTGTTTCCGAAACAGAATTTTTATAGTTTCAGCTTTTTAATCATACAAATCGTCAGCTAGAACTAATGAGAGTAATGTTTATTGTCTATGATGCATCGACACCAAACTAACATTAGCTTGCTTCATGCTTCCATTGGCTCGAGAACAAAGAAGCTCAATAGGGTAAGTTATTAAATTGTTTCTTTTAGTTTATGCTTATATATGTATTTATATGTATCATGTCCTTTCTATTAATTTTGTATTAAACTGTAGTTGTAGCTTGTTAATCGTATAAATTACTAAAAGGCTCCTTGTGGCTCCTGTTCACGGCTAAACCACAACGCCGCCTCTGAAATCACAGTTTTTCAAAGTGTCTCAGATGTTGTAGATGTTCATCCAGGTTTTGAAACCAGTAACAAGACGTCACTAGCTTGAATCAGTATATTGTAGCATGGTTATCAAAGCTAACTCTGTATTCATTCACGATTTGTGATATTAATTGTACAACTAATAATTTAGATGCCTAAAATGTGTCAGACACCCGTAAACTTTTTTGTACTTTGTAAATTAAAAGCCTTTATTTCATATTTAATTTTTCATCTCTAAAGGTCTATGGTTCCTTTGTGTGTTGAGTTGATCTTTAAATTGTAAAGACAAATGTGTCATGGAACTAAAAACACAGCACATTGAATATGTTGAGTTCAATGACCCATCATTTATTACTGTGGGCCGAAACAATCTTGTGACAAGGCAGTAAGCTCCATAAGAAATCATTTAGTGCAGCAATTTCTTTATTTAGTGGCATTTGCTCCAGACATTGAACATTGAGTGAACTTTTAGTTGTAGGAATCCGTGATGCGCCTCATGCTCATGAACCTGGTGCCGCTCATGCCCATGTCCCTGAAGCTCCTGTACTCTCCGGGCCTCAGGTACATCATCTTGCCTCTGTAGTTGGGCTGCTCATACATCAGCCAGTGGCCGTCCATCACCTGGCAGGACATGCACTCGGACATGCGGTAGCGGTCCTGGATGTTGTCACAGTCGTCCATCAGCTCGTTGCTCTGACCGCCGAAGTTCTCCCTCTCGTAGATCTTCATCCTGAACTGGCCACGGTGCTGTAGAGCCAAAAGAAAGATGCACGTCAGAAAAATGTCAGAGCTGTAGAAGTAATACTTAGTAATATTCAGTCGACGGAGTAATTACCATGGGGATCATGCGACAAGACCTGATGCACTCCCTCATTCCCATCATGCTCATGTAGTCGGAGTACTCGCCCCTCCTCATGAAGAACTGGTTTCCCATGTAGTTGGGGCGGTCGTAGACCATGAAGCAGCCGCTCTCCACCCTGCAGGAGTGGGACCTGTTCAGGTGGGTGGTCATGTCGGAGCTGTCGCTCATGCACTCGTAGGTGCGACCCTGGAAGTTCTTCTCCTCGTAGAAGATGATCTGGAAAAAAGTAAGTCATAAGAGTTAGATGGTAAAAAACAGGAGATATGAGACATTAAACTAAGTAATTTTCAGCTTATTAAAAAAGCTGATCAGAAGCACCTTTCCCCTCATGTTCATGCCAGTGTTGCTCATGTTGGCTGTGGATGTGTTCACTCGACGCTACTGACTGACTACCATGGTTTAACCCTTTCCTTTTATACCTGACTGGATGGACAGCACTAGTGGCCCCCCTCAGAAAACCCCTTACTCATCAACTCATTGATGCCTCTAGAACACAGATTTGAGTAAAAAGAGGGTGAAAGGGCTCATATTAGCTTCTGTCAGATGAACGACTTACACATCACGGTCGGTAAATAGCTCGTTAATACACTAATTATTCTCTTAGTTCACATATGCGCTCGATGTTCAAGGAGCGTGAAACTACGTTTTTTTAGTTATCGCTTCATTAACTTACAAACGCAGGAAGACAAGACGTAATGAGAGAAATGTTTATTGGATCAAATGTTGCATCGGCAACAAACATGAGTTAATGAAACTTTACAGTGAAGTTATTTACATATGTATTTTTACACATATATTCTTTATACATTTACGTGTTTACATCGGGAAAACAGTTGTAGTGATTTGTTGAATCTGCCTCTGGGGCCTTTCTGGCTTCTTATTGGTCAGTTCAGTCACATGAGAGTCAGAAGCAGGAAGTGAGTCCTTGTGTGGGACAAAGTGACATTCAGCAGAAAGACATCATCCGTCTTCATCCCGTTGTTTATTCAGGTTAAGAGTGATCCAACCGCCCGGCATCGAACCGTCTAGTTCAACCGACAATAGCTAGTTTCGTAAGTGGTTCCCTTTTAATTCAGTGTTTTGTCTCGTAGTTCATCTTTGCTCATTGTTTCCGAAACAGAATTTTTGTAGTTTCAGCTTTTTAATCGTACAAATCGTCAGCTAGACCTAATGAGAGTAATGTTTATTGTCTATGATGCATCGACACCAAACTAACATAAGCTTGCTTCATGCTTCAATTGGCTCGAGAACAAAGAAGCTCAACAGGGTAAGTTATTACATTTTATCTTTTAGTTTATGCTTATATATGTATTTATATTTTCATCATGTCCTTTCTATTAATGTTGTGTGAAACTGTAGTTGTAGCTTGTTAATCGTCTAAAAGAATAAAAGGTTCCTTGTGGCTCCTGTTCACGGCTCAACCACAACGCCGCCTCTGAAATCACAGTTTTCCAAAGTGTCTCAGATGCTGTAGATGTTCATCCAGGTTTTGAAACCAGTAACAAGACATAACTAGCTTGAACCAATATATTGTAGCATGGTTATCAAAGCTAACTCTGTATTCATTCACGATTTGTGATATTAAACTGTACAACTAATAATTTAGAGGCCTAAAATGTGTCAGACACACGTAAACTTTTTTGTACTTTGACAAATTAAAAGCCTTTAATTCATATTTAATTTTTCATCTCTGAAGGTCTATGGTTCCTTTGTGTGTTGAGTTGATCTTTAAAATGTAAAGACAAATGTGTCATGGAATTAAAAACACAGCACATTGAATATGTTGAGTTCGATGACCTATCATTTATTACTGTGTGGTAGTGAACAATCTTGTGACAAGGCAGTAAGCTCCATACAAAATCATTTAGTGCAGCAATTTCTTTATTTAGTGGCATTTGCTACAGACATTGAACATTGAGTGAACTTTTAGTTGCAGGAATCCGTGATGCGCCTCATGCTCATGAACCTGGTGCCGCTCATGCCCATGTCCCTGAAGCTCCTGTACTCTCCGGGCCTCAGGTACATCATCTTGCCTCTGTAGTGGGGCTGCTCGTACATCAGCCAGTGGCCGTCCATCACGTGGCAGGACATGCAGTCGGACATGCGGTAGCGGTCCTGGATGTTGTCACAGTCGTCCATCATCTCGTTGCTCTGACCGCCGAAGTTCTCCCTCTCATAGATCTTAGTCCTGAACTGGCCACGGTGCTGGAGAGCCGAAAGAAAGATGCACGTCAGAAAAATATCAGAGCTGTAGAAGTACTAATTAGTAATATTCAGTCCACGGAGTAATTACCATGGGGATCATGCGACAAGACCTGATGCACTCCCTCATTCCCATCATGCTCATGTAGTCGGAGTACTCGCCCCTCCTCATGAAGAACTGGTTTCCCATGTAGTTGGGGCGGTCGTAGACCATGAAGCAGCCGCTCTCCACCCTACAGGAGTGGGACCTGTTCAGGTGGGTGGTCATGTCGGAGCTGTCGCTCATGCACTCATAGGTGCGACCCTGGAAGTTCTTCTCCTCGTAGAAGATGATCTGGAAAAAAGTAAGTTATGAAAGTTAGATGGTAAAAAACAGGAGATAGGAGAAATTAAACTATGTAATTGTCAGCTTATTAAAAAAGCTGATCAGAAGCACCTTTCCCCTCATGTTCATGCCAGTGTTGCTCATGTTGGCTGTGGATGTGTTCACTCGACGCTACTGACTGACTACCATGGTTTAACCCTTTCCTTTTATACCTGACTGGATGGACAGAACTAGTGGCCCCCCTCAGAGAACCCCTTACTCATCAACTCATTGAAGCCTCTAGAACACAGATTTGAGTAAAAAGAGGGTGAAAGGGCTCATATTAGCTTCTGTCAGATGAACGACTTACACATCACGGTCGGTAAATAGCTCGTTAATAAACTAATTATTCTCTTAGTTCACATATGTGCTCGATGTTCAAGGAGCGTGAAACTACGTTTTTTTAGTTATCGCTTCATTAACTTACAAACGCAGGAAGACAAGACGTAATGAGAGAAATGTTTATTGGATCAAATGTTGCATCGGCAACAAACATGAGTTAATGAAACTTTACAGTGAAGTTATTTACATATGTATTTTTACACATATATTATTTATACTTTTACATGTTTACACATATTCTTTATACATTTACGTGTTTACATCGGGAAAACAGTTGTAATGATTTGTTGAATCCGCCTCTGGGGCCTTTCTGGCTTCTTATTGGTCAGTTCAGTCACTTGAGCGATAGAGGCAGGAAGTGAGTCCTTGTGTGGGACAAAGTGACGTCCGACTGAAAGACGTCACCTGTCTTCATCCCGTTGTTTATTCAGGTTAAGAGTGATCCAACCGCCCGGCATCGAACCGTCACATTCAACCAACAATAAGTAGTTTCGTAAGTGGCTCACTTTTGCTTCAGAGTTTTGTCTTGTAGTTCATCTTTGCTCATTGTTTCCGAAACAGAATTTTTATAGTTTCAGCTTTTTAATCGTACAAATCGTCAGCTAGACCTAATGAGAGTAATGTTTATTGTCTGTGATGCATCGACACCAAACTAACATCACCTTGCTTCATGCTTCCATTGGCTCGAGAACTGAGAAGCTCAACAGGGTAAGTTATAACACTTAATCTTTTTTAGTTTATTTTACATGTGTATTTATATTTACCATGTCCTTTCTATTAATGTTGTGTAAAACTGTAGTTGTAGCTTGTTGTATAAACGACTAAAAGGATCGTTGTGGCTCCTTTTCACGGCTCAACCACAACGCCGCCTCTGAAGTCACAGTTTTCCAAAGTGTCTCAGATGCTGTAGATGTTCATCCAGGTTTTGAACCAGAAACAAGACGTCACTAGCTTGAACCAATATATTGTAGCATGGTTGTCGACGCTAACTCTGAATTCATTCACGATTTGTGATATTCATTTTACGACTAATAACTTAGATGCCTAAAATGTGTCAGACACGTAAACCTTTTTTTTTACTTTAACAAATTAAAAGCCTACATCTCATTTAATTTTTCATCTCTGAAGGTCTATGGTTCCTTTGTGTGTTGAGTTGATCTTTAAATTGTAAAAACAAATGTGTCATGGAATTAAAAACACAGCACAATGAAGATGTTGAGTTCAATGACCCATCATTTATTACTGTGTGGTAGTGAACAATCTTGTGACAAGGCAGTAAGCTCCATACAAAATCATTTAGTGCAGCAATTTCTTTATTTAGTGGTATTTGCTACAGACATTGAACATTCAGTGAACTTTTAGTTGCAGGAATCCGTGATGCGCCTCATGCTCATGAACCTGGTGCCGCTCATGCCCATGTCCCTGAAGCTCCTGTACTCTCCGGGCCTCAGGTACATCATCTTGCCTCTGTAGTTGGGCTGCTCATACATCAGCCAGTGGCCGTCCATCACCTGGCAGGACATGCAGTCGGACATGCGGTAGCGGTCCTGGATGTTGTCACAGTCATCCATCATCTCGTTGCTCTGACCGCCGAAGTTCTCCCTCTCATAGATCTTCATCCTGAACTGGCCACGGTGCTGGAGAGCCGAAAGAAAGATGCACGTCAGAAAAATGTCAGAGCTGTAGAAGTACTACTTAGTAATATTCAGTCGACGGAGTAATTACCATGGGGATCATGCGACAAGACCTGATGCACTCCCTCATTCCCATCATGCTCATGTAGTCGGAGTACTCGCCCCTCCTCATGTAGTACTGGTTTCCCATGTAGTTGGGGCGGTCGTAGACCATGAAGCAGCCGCTCTCCACCCTACAGGAGTGGGACCTGTTCAGGTAGGAGGACATGTCGGAGCTGTCGCTCATGCACTCGTAGGTGCGACCCTGGAAGTTCTTCTCCTCGTAGAAGATGATCTGGAAAAAAGTAAGTCATAAGAGTTAGATGGTAAAAAACAGGAGATAGGAGAAATTAAACTAAGTAATTTTCAGCTTATTTAAAAAGCTGATCAGAAGCACCTTTCCCCTCATGTTCATGCCGGTGTTGCTCATGTTGGCTGTGGATGTGTTCACTCGACGCTACTGACTGACTACCATGGTTTAACCCTTTCCTTTTATACCTGACTGGATGGACAGCACTAGTGGCCCCCCTCAGAGAACCCCTTACTCATCAACTCATTGAAGCCTCTAGAACACAGATTTGAGTAAAAAGAGGGTGAAAGGGCTCATATTAGCTTCTGTCAGATGAACGACTTACACATCACGGTTGGTAAATAGCTCATTAATACGCTAATTATTTTCTTAGTTCAAATATGTGCTTGATGTTCAAGGAGTGTGAAACTAATTGTTTTTAGTTATCGCTTCATCATCTTACAAACGCAGGAAGACAAGACGTAATGAGAGAAATGTTTATTGGATCAAATGTTGCATCGACCACAAAATGAGTTAATGAAACTTTACAGTGAAGTTAATTACATATTTATGTTTACACATATATGATTTATACTTTTACGTGTTAACATTGGGAAAACAGTTGTAGTGATTTGTTGAATCTGCCTCTGGGGCCTTTCTGGCTTCTTATTGGTCAGTTCAGTCACATGAGAGTCAGAAGCAGGAAGTGAGTGCTTGTGTGGTACAAAGTGACATTCGACTGAAAGACGTCATCGTCTTCATCCCGTTGTTTATTCAGGTTAAGAGTGATCCAGCCGCCTGGCATCGAGACGTCATGTTCAACCGACATTAGCTAGTTTCGTAAGTGGCTCCCTTTTCCTTCAGAGTTTTGTCTTGTAGTTCATCTTTGCTCATTGTTTACGAAACGTAATTTGTATAGTTTCAGCTTTTTAATCGTACAAATCGTCAGCTAGACCTAATGAGAGTAATGTTTATTGTCTATGATGCATCGACACCAAACTAACATCACCTTGCTTCATGCTTCTATTGGCTCGAGAACTAAAAGAAGCTCAACAGGGTAAGTTATTACATTTAATCTTTTTTAGTTTATTTTACATATGTATTTATATGTATCGTGTCCTTTCTATTAATGTTGTGTGAAACTGTAGTTGTAGCCTGTTAATCGTATGAATGACCTAAAGGCTCCTTGTGGCTCCTGTTCACGGCTAAACCACAACGCAGCCTTTGAAGTCACAGTTTTCTAAAGTGTCTAAGATGCTGTAGATGTTCATCCAGGTTTTGAAACCAGGGACAAGTGGTCACTAGCTTGAACCAATATATTGTAGCATGGTTATCAAAGCTAACTCTGTATTCATTCACGATTTGTGATATTAATTGTACGACTAATAACTTAGATGCCTAAAATGTGTCAGACACGTAAACCTTTTTTTTACTTTAACAAATTAAAAGCCTACATCTTATTTAATTTTTCATCTCTGAAGGTCTATGGTTCCTATGTGTGTTGAGTTGATCTTTAAATTGTAAAGACAAATGTGTCAGGGAACTAAAACACAGCACAATGAATATGTTGAGTTCAATTACCCATCATTTATTACTGTGTGGTAGTGAACAATCTTGTGACAAGGCAGTAAGCTCCATAAGAAATCATTTAGTGCAGCAATTTCTTTATTTAGTGGCATTTGCTACAGACATTGAACATCGAGTGAACTTTTAGTTGCAGGAATCCGTGATGCGCCTCATGCTCATGAATCTGGTGCCGCTCATGCCCATGTCCCTGAAGCTCCTGTACTCTCCGGGCCTCAGGTACATCATCTTGCCTCTGTAGTGGGGCTGCTCGTACATCAGCCAGTGGCCGTCCATCACCTGGCAGGACTGGCACTCAGACATGCGGTAGCGGTCCTGGATGTTGTCACAGTCGTCCATCATCTCGTTGCTCTGACCGCCGAAGTTCTCCCTCTCGTAGATCTTCATTCTGAACTGGCCACGGTGCTGGAGAGCCGAAAGAAAGATGCACGTCAGAAAAATTTCAGAGCTGTAGAAGTACTACTTAGTAATATTCAGTCGACAGAGTAATTACCATGGGGATCATGCGACAAGACCTGATGCACTCCCTCATTCCCATCATGCTCATGTAGTCGGAGTACTCGCCCCTCCTCATGAAGAACTGGTTTCCCATGTAGTTGGGGCGGTCGTAGACCATGAAGCAGCCGCTCTCCACCCTGCAGGAGTGGGACCTGTTCAGGTAGGAGGACATGTCGGAGCAGTCGCTCATGCACTCGTAGGTGCGACCCTGGAAGTTCTTCTCCTCGTAGAAGATGATCTGGAAAAAAGTAAGTCATAAAAGTTAGATGGTAAAAAACAGGCGATAGGTGAAATTAAATTAAGTAATTTTCAGCATATTAAAAAATTTGATCAGAAGCACCTTTCCCCTCATGTTCATATCGGTGTTGCTCATGTTGGCTGTGGATGTGTTCACTCGACGCTACTGACTGACTACCATGGTTTAACCCTTTCCTTTTATACCTGACTGGATGGACAGAACTAGTGGCCCCCCTCAGAGAACCCCTTACTCATCAACTCATTATTGAAGCCTCTAGAACACAGATTTCAGTAAAAAGCCCTTTCACCTATAACAGAAAGCAATTTACAAAGGTGTTGTTAATATGTGAATGGGCTGAGCCAGTTGACTGAGACAATATAGAGAATGACCCGTGTGGGCCTTCCTTTCTATGTATTGGGTTATTTGAATTACAATTTAGTGTTTTTATTATGTTATAAACATACATGATTTAGAGCAAGTGAGTTATACAGTTTATATGTTATTGTCAGATGTTATGTCATATTCAATTGATTGTGTTTCATGAATTGTGTATATTTGATTTGCCCAAATAGATCTTGCTCAAAGTGACTTAACAGAAATACAAATTATAGACTGTAAATAAAGATGGATGAAGTATGTCCACTTCCTCCTCTTGTACAATACACGTGCTCGACCAATCGGTACGCAGTCTCAGCTGTCAATCATGACACTTCACCACGTTTTTATCAATTAAGTGAAACGTGAACAAACAGTGTGATTAAAAAACTCCTAAAATGAAAGAAACCAACTTTGGGAACATTTTATGTACTTGTACTTTGACTTTTTAGTCAATGTCCCACATGGAGGAGGCAGGAGGTGATTTGCCCCGGAACAGCCCCTTCACGGTCAGTAGTCTTTTATTATTTTTTTAATTAAACATCCGGTGTGTAAGATTCAGTTGAAAGGATCTTTTGGCAGAGTGTAGAATAATCCTAGTGATGTTTTCACTTATGTGTTTCATCTAAATTGTACAAATTGTTGTTTTCTTTACCCTAGAATGAGACCTTTAAATTTAAATACCTCATATTTACATACTTTATATTTAAATACTCTATATTTACATCAGAGTGGATCCTCTCTACGGAGGCAGACATGTTTTTTACAGACGCCCAGACTGGACAAACTAAACACTTTTGAGTTTTTATGAGAACTGAATCTACCACAGGTTCTTTCATGTTTGTAAAAGAGGAGGGTGAGGTGAGGGATGTTCAGCTGCATTATGCAACTTCACCACTAGAGGTCACTGAATTCTACACACGGAACCTTTAAGTGGTCACTTACTAACAATAAATATGACTGTTTGTGACAAGGAAATATTTTAATAATATGTTCAATGATTTGTGACTTTGCTGAAAGCTGTAGGTTTCCCCCTTGTGTAAACTGTGGCCCCTTCATGGCCCCTGGTTTATGTTGAACCTCTGCCACTGCAGAGGTTCAACATCTGGGCTCATCCTCTCAGACAAATAGATTTTAATATTTTGTGCAGACTAATGGTGGTTCCAGAGAAAAGGTAAGTGGAGGTCATGGGCAACAACAAAGGCCTTTGGGTTCATACAATGCAGATGAAATGTCAGTGAGGTGCAACTTTGAACTGACAATGGCAGCGGAGTGAAGGTCAAGAGGTCATGAAAATCATCTGACTCACGAAGATCAGGAATATTCCTGCTCCTGAAAATATGGTCACTGATGTTTATAGATATGGCAGCTAGTGCCTGAAATAGTGGATTCAAACCCAAACCAATTTGATTTTTAAAACCATAATAATGTGTATTTTATAATGATATTGAACAATGCACATGTATATGACCACTAGACAAAATGTTTTTGCTAATTTTAGGATAAAATCTGTTGAGATGTTTACAACGTTTCCTGGGTTTTGTTCAACATTGTTTTATTGTCATTATAAACTGATTTATTTTGTACATGTAACACTGTCATTTAAACAGAAAAGATAAACAGTCATATCTCATTATTATCATGTTATCTTTACTCTTAACTCATTTTTGGGGGAAACAAGTGAAGCTTTAAGCCAATTAGATACTTTGTTAAAACCAGTGTTTGTTTTCTTATGTGTTTAAATGATATAAACGTGATTATTAATCTGTAAATCAGTTGATATTGGTGGTGGGACTTTCAAATCCAACACATCCCCAATAATCTGGGAATGAACTGGTTCTTTGTCATCATCTGTTGAGTTTTGTGACGTAAAAAGATGTTTTAACTATTGAGGGGATGTGATAAAACCACTGGAGTCGTCTCGTAACATTAAAACTCAACGGCTGCTCAACAAATCAACATGAACTTATGAAACCGGTAGAAATATTTAGTCCAAAAACTTTTTATTCTTTCGGTTTATTCAGACACATTGTATACAACAGTTTTACATGTCAGTGATGCGCTTCATGCTCATGAACCTGGTGCCGCTCATGCCCATGTCCCTGAAGCTCCTGTACTCTCCGGGCCTCATGTACATCATCTTGCCTCTGTAGTTGGGCTGCTCGTACATCAGCCAGTGGCCGTCCATCACGTTGCAGGACATGCAGTCGGACATGCGGTAACGCTCCTGGATGTTCTCACAGTCGTCCATCAGCTCGTTGCTCTGACCGCCGAAGTTCTCCCTCTCGTAGATCTTCATTCTGAACTGGCCACGGTGCTGGAAGGCAAAATCACGAGTTTACTTTGCGTCAGAGAAAGGTCAGAATGATTTGATATTAGCAGTCACTGCCGCCTGTGCACAACTTCATGCTCACCATGGGGATCATGCGGCAAGACTTGATGCAGTCCCTCATTCCCATCATGCTCATGGAGTCGGCGTACTCGCCCCTCCTCATGAAGTACTGGTTTCCCATGAAGTTGGGGCGATCGTAGACCATGAAGCAGCCGCTCTCCACCCTGCAGGAGTGGCACCTGCTCAGGTAGGAGGTCATGTCCGAGCAGTCGCTCATGCACTCATAGGAGCGACCCTGGAAGTTCTTGTCCTCGTAGAAGATGATCTGGAGAAAAAGGACAGAATGCAAAGCGAAGGAATTTAAAGCTTAATAAATAATGTCAGTTTGATGAAGATCCAATGAGAAAGTGTGTGTGAGGTGTGTGTCTGCTTACCTTGCCCATGGTCATGGTAGTAGTGGGAGTTAGTCAGAGAATAGAGAAGCTGCTGAACTGATGTCTGTCCTGTTTTAACCGTCACTTTTATACCTGACCAAACCCAAAGAATCTGGGGCTCCCATTGTGTGAAGCCCTGACTCAGCAACATGTTATAGAGGCCTATGGAGGGCTGAGGGGCGTGTGTCACGTTTCCATGTGACTCGAACCCCGAGAAGACTTTAGAACGGATTTTTCCACAGTGAAGTAAACACAATGAGCGTTTTTACAATACAGACGAACAAACAATCGCCTTTTTAACACAATTCACAACAACAGGCTGTGTGGCTCACTCATTCATAGGGGAGCAATTTAGAGACATGAGCGTCCTAGTGCCTGACATGTCAATAAGGTATAAAATGCACATAAAAAATGTATCGTGTAAAGTGTATTTACAGCCAATGATCTTATTAGAAAAGTGACAGAATTTTCTGGTCCATAAATACAGTTATAGTGATAATCAGCTTTATTCAATCAGCACTTTTCTTCTCAAGGTTATCAAGTGATCGAGGAGGAAGAAATAAAACCAGAAAGGCTGATAAAATCAATAAATACAAATAGAGGATTTAGTTGATAATTCATTAAATAAGTAGAAAGTAAATAAAATGTATTATTTATTGAAAATAAGTGATGATGGCAAACATTTATAAAAGGAGCTAGAGTAATAGTTGTGTGGGCCTCTCCTTTTAAAATGTTGTTCATAATTAATAAATCAATTTTAGTTGAATTACCTTCATTTACCATTAAATGACAGCAATACACTTAATAAATATGCGTTAAAAGACACTTTGCTGTAGTTGTTTGCAGCTATAAGCCCATTTTAAGTGGTTATTAGTCCATAGAATGAGTCAACAGTTATAATTTCTTCAATGAAGATGTATGTAATATTATCACAACTGTGATTTATTGTATTTGCCTCAATATGTTTGTGTCCATAGGAGAATTTAATGTTTGGAGTTCATGTATAAATGCTTTAATACTAATATCTGCTTACAACCACATTGTAATGTGCAGTAAACTACTTATAAAACGTCAATACAATATTTCTTATCATGTATTGTTATGAATTTGCTCTACCTCATACGCTTTGTCTGAATGTCTTCTATTCTATAAGTTATTTACATTTAATATTTTGGGTCAGTGGCTCAATATCGGTGTGAAGGTGCATAAATTAAACATGTTCTTCATATTCAGTTTCTTAATAAAAGGTTCAACAACAAAAGGAATCAGTGAAAGAGTAGAGAAATAAAACAAACACAAAATGTATCATGTATACAATGATTGGTATTTTTATTTAAATCCCTCAAGCAACATAAAAACAGAGTCAGTGTCCACATGACCTGAATTAACCAATCAATGATGGTTTCACTGGATCATAAAGGGCTTGAAGATTTCCAGTTTCTTCAAACACAAAACACAACAAGAAATTACAAAGCACGACATTAACTTCAAACTTTAGAAGTCGATACCTGCTGTGATAATGATTTGGGATTTGAACGTCAGTGCTCCCATACCTCAGAGCTCCAGAGATAAACTATTATTAGAAAACCGCAAATAACAGACACAGTCATAAAGGAGCTAACATTTATTTGATATAATTCCGATTCATATGAACAACCTGTAATTCATGGAAGAATTTAATCTGCATTCATGGGACAATTTACACAAGTATATAAATGCTCTGTATTTCCCTGTTTGTAGTGTGTTTATTTATTTTTCTTGAATGTACTATTATGCTTCAAACGTATTGATAAATCCATTATGAGGGTTAAACTGGATTTCGTGAGGACATTTTCATTAGTTTCCTCTAATTTGACGGATACATGTATAAATATCACAAGCCAAGAAGTAATTCCAGGAGTAAATTCAGATTCCCAGGGTTTCACTCATAATTAATTGTGAAGACACGTCACTGATCCTCGAACTGGACTCAGAATGAAAACCTGCAGGTTTTAGAGAGAATCTTTTTTCAAAGTATTTCTGGGGAATTTCTCACATTTGATTTAATTTATTGACAGAACAGTTCCAACCTGAAATTGGAAAAGAGAGAGTCGCAGGAAAGTTCCAAGTCAGAACTGAACCTGCAGCCACTGGAGGGAGACTCAAACCCCCGTGTGGCACCTACACTACCAGGTGACCATGGGACATTTCCCCAAATGGATTGTAATGCAGGGGTCAAACGTAAAGGTCGGGACAAGCTGAGATTGTGACAATATTTCCTGGAACTTGACTGGATATTGGATTCATACGACTACAAGGTTTTTATGCCCTCATGGGTTTATTAGGTCTTATGAGGTCAGGAGAAGTCAAGGAATCACCAGAGCAATGAGAAGATGGTGAGATTCTCAGTCTGGCCCAAAGTTGTGGGCCAACTAACTCCACAACGTCTATCAGTGACGTCTTTATCCTTCCTGATGTACCATGTATTTAAATTGTTATATTTAAGCCAACATGTTGCTCAATATACAGTTCATAGTTTTGTGTTATCAGGAGATATTGTGTCGTATTATTGAATTTTTATTTTCTTGTAGTTTTCCAGAAGAGACGATGCAGAGACAAAACTGAACCAAGTGATTTAGTAGAATTCTCATTGCAATCATGTGTAATTAGAAAGAACAAAAATCTCTTTTTGGAAGATTATAGTTATAATAAATACCACAAAGCCAGATTTTAGAAAGTTATATCATTTATTGAAGTCAGAATGTACAACTAGCACATGTCGGTGATACGCCTCATGCTCATGAACCTGGTGCCGCTCATGCCCATGTCCCTGAAGCTCCTGTACTCCCCGGGCCTCAGGTACATCATCTTGCCTCTGTAGTTGGGCTGCTCGTACATCAGCCAGTGGCCGTCCTGCACGTTGCAGGACATGCACTCGGACATGCGGTAACGCTCCATGATGTTCTCACAGTCGTCCATCAGCTCGTTGCTCTGACCACCGAAGTTCTCCCTCTCGTAGATCTTCATTCTGAACTGGCCATGGTGCTGGTGAAGTCACGGAATCATTAATTTAGTTAAAACACATTATCATTCGGTGGATGTCAGAAGTTTTGTTGCTGTGTGTGAAACCTACCATGGGGATCATACGGCAAGACTTGATGCCACCGCTCATTCCCATCATGCTCATGTAGTCGGCGTACTCCCCCCTCCTCATGTAGTACTGGTTTCCCATGAAGTTGGTGCGGTCGTAGACCATGAAGCAGCCGCTCTCCACCCTGCAGGACTGGCACCTGTTCAGGTAGGAGGACATGTCGGAGCAGTCACTCATGCACTCATAGGTGCGACCCTGGAAGTTCTTCTCCTCGTAAAAGATGATCTGTAGAAAAGAAAAACAAATTAAAGGGACTCAATGACACTAACGCATTGAAATATTCCTTCTATCGGATTTGATAATTCTCTTCTAGTTTCCTACCTTGCCCATGTTGACTGCGGTGGATTGCTCAGACCTCTCAGAGAACTGTTGGTGAACTGATGTCCTGCTGGTCTGAACATGTCTCATTTATACCTGGACACAGACAAAGACCCTGTGCCCCCTCTATTGTCCAAAGTCCTGACCCAGCAACCTACTATAGAAGCCTATACAGTTGTTTACCCATATACCAACACGGTCATAACCCCTAAACAGAACTTTCTTTCAAAATAGAGATGCAGCACGTTTTTGCTGTTATATGCATATTTTATTCATAGCAATTTTTGCAGGAAGCCGCATGATACAAATATTGACTGAAGCAGACGTCAAGTCAAATTTTTTAATTAGCTTAATTATAGGTTCAGTTTTTTATTCATTTATTTCCCGATTTTACAAACAAAATTTTTTCCACAGATGAAAGATTCAGTCGACAAATAACAGATGATTATCACAATGACAGTTTTTAGACCTTGAACAGGAAATTAATGTGAAATATTCTCAATATTTGTTGAGATTTTTTCGTGTAGATAATTTTATTGTTCTCAGTTTTATGTTTGAGAATTTACACAATTTGATTAATACTGATATATGTGATATTCTTCCACTTTGGTTGGTGGTAGTTTAGTTGTGGATTCAGACATTAAATATATTTATGTCTGCCTTTACCCACAGTTCTATCCATACCATGTTGTGTGTGTGTGTGTGTGTGTGTGTGTTAATGTCACTAGTTGTGTCAAGCGCTTCAAGTGTGGCTGTATAAAACAATCTGTTGCGTGGAGCATCTTCCCATCATTGCATTCAGAGAATTAGTTTGCATATAACTTTATAGAATTCTATTAAAAAAATGTGACTGTTTGAAATAGAATAGTTTTTTTACACATCAACGTTTCTGATGGAAAAGTTACGACTCCTTTCACATTCTAATCCAATCAGAGGAGACTTATAGAGAAACACATGGGAACCAGTGACTTAGGATGCAGTGAATTTATTATTAAGACGACTTTGATGCTTCGAGTGGAAACAAGGAAACAGTTTGTATGAAGAAGAAACTTCTCCCCAGAGGCTCCACACAGGAGGAGGTGATGAGGAGGGGGGAGCATGAAGGTGGAACCTCACATGAGGGCTTCTGATTGGACGGTTTGGAGAGTTGAGGGGGTTCATGGGCGGAGCTAAATGACAGGACAGAGAGAGCAATTTAAACTTTGTCAGCTCGCAGGTGATTGGTTCAAGGCGAGTGCGTCAGGTTGTGATTGGATGAAAAGAGTAGAAACAAGAGACAAGACAAGTGTGCAAGTGACTTAGGTCACTTAGTATCTGCTTTTATGTATAATCTTTATATCTGCATTTGTGCAATAACCCCTGAGTACCGTGTGTTTGCTTCCGAGCTGCAAACACTAACAACGGTTGTTTATCACGGCTGTTTCTTTTGTTGACAAGTGTTTGTTTCTAAGACCAAGTGCATGATGCCTCATACCACCTTAGTTGTAGTTTAAGATTTAAATGGGTGTATTATGGGAAATGCAGCTGCCCAGACCTTAGCTCAGAGACAGTGAGTTCAACCAGTGCCAGTGTGAACACTCCCAACCAGTTAACTGTTAAACTTCCAGCAGTTCTCACACCTGCATTGTTTGAACTGGACCTTCAATCTGTTGGTCCAGACCAACAGACCAAAGGCTCCTCCGACCAGGAGCGGTGTTCTGGGTCTGGATCAAACTGAACCTGGCTCTGTTGGTTTGCAGTGAAAACCCTTTGTTGGATAGTTTGGACTTTTGGACCAATCACAGGAAGTAGAGACAGAATTAAACAGTAGAAGAAGAAGGAGAAGAAGAGGTCCATCTAATGTTTGAACGACGAGAATGTTCATTTGGTGCATTTGAACTAGTGTGGAGTACTGTAGTACTGTATTACTGTTGTACTGTTGAGTACTGTACTGTATCACTGTGGAGTACTTTAATACTGAAGTACTGTAGTACTGTAGTACTGTGGTACTATGTTACTTTGAAGGAGTAATACCATCATTATTTACCGAAGCAACCATTCAAACAGAAAGACTGCTAACACACCCCCCCCCCCCCCCCCCCAACTGACCTCACACCGATGTTTACAAACCAATCAGAGTTGTGTATAGGTAGGCTCCGCCCACGTAGGTAGACTCCGCCCAAAGGACATATGTATGTCAAACAAAGTTCTTTAGTTCCTAAATTACAATGTGAAACCAAAACTAACGATAATGTATTGGCTACTTTATTAATGAGAAACTCTGCACCAGGACTAAAATATATGTTAACCATCTGTTTTCAATTCTCCAAACAAAACAGGACTAAATACGTGAGAAGTGAATTAAATTGCAAAGACACATCAAGACTCTTGAAACTATTTTTTACAAATTAAAATCTTTATTTGGTTTTATCGTGACGTTCTTATATGCATCACTCACAAGTTCTCCCGAGGTGTTAAAGGAAATAACCAGTGAAACAAAGAGTGCGAATAGATTTAGAAAATAGAGCGTTTTACTTTATTCAGTGGTATTAAGGAAAACATTTAGTGGCAGGAATCCGTGATGCGCTTCATGCTCATGAACTTGCTGCTGCTCATGCCCATGTCCCTGAAGCTCCTGTACTCTCCGGGCCTCAGGTACATCATCTTGCCTCTGTAGTGGGGCTGCTCATACATCAGCCACTGGCCGTCCTGCACCTGGCAGGACATGCAGTCGGACATGCGGTAGCGATCCTGGATGTTGTCACAGTCGTCCATCAGCTCGTTGCTCTGACCGCTGAAGTTCTCCTTCTCGTAGATCTTCATCTTGTAGGATCCACGGTGCTGGAAACCAGAGAACCAGAGGATCAGACAACCGTTCAAAGATAAATCAAACGACGTCCAGAGAAGTAAATCTTACCGCAGGGATCGTACGGCAGGACCTGATGCAGTCTGACATCCCCATCATGCTCATGTAGTCGGAGTACTCGCCCTTCCTCATCAGGTACTGGTTTCCCATGAAGTTGGGGCGGTCGTAGACCATGAAGCAGCCGCTCTCCACCCTGCAGGAGTGACACCTGCTCAGGTAGGAGGTGAGCTCAGGGCAGTCGCTGCTGGTCTCATAGTGACGACCCTGGAAGTTCCTGTCTTCGTAGAAGATGATCTGAAAAACAAAGGCCTCATCAGCAACAGTAACCGTCCACTATTTGGATTCTCTGAAAGTTTTATACATGTTTTCCATTATTAAAGGTTTTGCACGGATCATTCCCAGTACCTACCTTGCCCATGGTCATGGTTCTTACGGTGTTTTTGTCAGGACTGATTGGAAGCTGCTGTGAATCCCTGTTGCTGCTACCCGATACTTTTATACCTGCTCAATGTGAAAAAGTAGTGAGGGCTTCTATTATGCAAAAATCCCTGAGTCAGCAGAAGCCCTCCGGCCTGGGTTGTCATCTGGCACGATGCCACTCTGGTGGAAATGCATGTACTGTATACGTGCTGCATTGTTGTCCATCATAAAGAAAATAAAGAGAAGCTTCCAAACGTAGTGACGTGTGTCTCCCACAGTGAGCCGGACAATCCACTCACTGAATGAGAAAGAGACTATTTAATTTAGAATGTGATTAAACATTTTTTCATATAAACAAATCAGATTGAATTTTTTGTGTGTAGACATGTTATAACTTTGCAGAATTCACCAGAAACAAATGATGAACAAAGGACTCTTATAAAAATACATCTTGACTTATACAGTATATGTTTAAACATATTAATTTTTGCATCAATATAAGTCAAAAACATCTATGATATGATATATGTATAATATGATTTGTAAGACATTAAATAATTTATTGATATATTTATGTCATATAAGAAATTCTATGATATATCAGTTTTTACATATTTAACGTATGATTACTACATCAAAAATGTGATTTAAAAAGAGCAGACCTAATAAGTCATCACCTCTTCTCATGTAATATTCTGTGATTCACACAGCCCAATATTAAAAATGATTAATTTTACTTAACAAGAGGTTTTTGTTATCAGAGGGTTAGAGTTAACCAAGCATTTGAAATCAAACTCATCCCAAAAATACAATTAAATATAAAAATCCAGACTGTGAATAAAAGGACAGGATAACTTCTTAGATGTGGATATACTCGTTTATTTGTTTCTTTGGCTTCAAGAAGGATAACCAATCCAACCAGTTTACATTTGAATTCAAAATCAAAGGAAGGTATGTACAGCAACAGTAATTAAATGATTATCAAGATGTTGTAGATCGATATACTTGATTTCACTCACTTCTCCTTTTCTTCTTGTTTCGGGGATCAAGTTCATTCGGTCCTGTATTTCAGACGATATCACTGTCGTCACCTGAAGTTCAACGTACCTGACGTTTTCTTTATTAATCTGCCCAGTGAATTTAAAAACTACAATAAACGTGTCTTGAAGGAACAGTGGGCTTGAAAATAAGATGTTCATAAGTTTGAAACATGCACAAATTGACATTATCCTTCCTCATATTGATTTACAGCCTAATTATTATTTTTCCCTGCAGAGACGTCACAGTTCATTTTAAACCCTTCTGCATTCTTTTCATGTAAAAACTTTTACTTTAAAATCACCTTTTAGACGAGTGGTAAAAGTTTGATCTTAAAAAATAAAACCACACACATTCTTTTTTTTTATTATTCTTTATTTGGAAACAACGAACAACAGTTTATTGCTCTGGCTGCTCTTAATGTGTCATTTCTAACAATATGGAATAAATCAGTTTTTACCATTTGTTACAGTTCCTCCATCAGATGAATAAACACTTAATAATGATGATATTTATTAGAGACGTCTCCTTCAAACCCTTAATTCTAAGGACTGATGATTAATAAAGTTTTTGGTCTCATACATGACAGAATTGAAATATTACAACCAGCTTTGATCTTACTTTATAAATCCGTATATAAACCACATTCACATGCTCATTATAATCATCGGTCCTTTATTATCATTCATCATCTTCCTTTCACAATATATGTTACAGTGTGAGTGAGAAAATAAAATCCACAGTCTGTGTTTATCCAAAGTTAATTTGAGGTGTTGATCTCTTTCAGCTGCTCAACATCAGAGCCCCGCAGCCATAGCTGTTCATTAATTAAAGTAAAATAAACTTAATAGATAATGTTAAGTGTAAATATAATAAATATCAGGTGCCACTGGACTCCAAACACTGTAGGATTAAACAATGACAAGCTAGTAATTATTCTTTTGCTGTGTTTTTCACTTTGAAACTCAAATTTTAATGTATTGATCAACTTTTATTGCAGAAATTTCAGGAAACTTCTTGAAAATCAAGCTCAGTCTCACAATTCTCCTCCTTTCAAATTCATATTTAATGTCACAAGACTCATGTGACGTATATATTTGAAAGGATATCAAACTTTTAGAAAAGACAAACCCACAAAATGTATGATATGAAACATTTATTAATATTTATTGATCACATTTTTCAAGCTGGTTCAGTTCGGTCTAGCAGGACTCCATGATGCGTCTGATGGATCCGATCCTCGTGTCCATGGGACCCGTGCCCATGTCCCTCATGCTCCGGTACTCCCCGGGCCTCAGGTACAGCATGCGGCCTCTGTAGTGCGGCTGCTCGTACATCAGCCAGTGGCCGTCCATCACGTGAGCGGACTGGCAGTCCGACATGCGGTAGCGCTCCTGGATGGAGTCGCAGTCGTCCTGCAGCTCGTTCATCTGACCGCCGAAGTTCTCCCTCTCGTAGATCTTCATCCTGAAGGGACCTCTGTGCTGTAGAAAGACATGAACATTACCTCAGGATAGAAAATACTGTTTCTTTATACGAGTTTGTTGAGTTTCATTCTTGTATATAGAAATCAGAAGTCCTGTGGAAGCTTGGTACCATGGGGATCATGCGGCAGGACCGGATGCAGTCGCTCATGGTCATCCCCATCAGGCGCTGGTTGTCGGGGTACTCGCCCCTCCGCACCAGCATCTGGTGGCCCATGAAGTTGGGGCGCTCGTAGACCATGAAGCAGCCGCTCTCCACCCGGCAGGAGTTGCAGCGGCTCAGGTAGGAGGTGAGCTCGGCGCAGTCGCTGCTGGTCTCATAGGAGCGACCCTGGAAGTTCCTGTCCTCGTAGAAGATGATCTGAAAACAAAAGATTGATTTCAAATCCCTCATCCTTTGTTCAATTTCACACAATCTGTCATTTAGTTTGATTTGTAATCTTAAATTACAGCTTAATAAAACGTCCTCTTACTCTGCCCATGTTGCTGCTCGGTCCTGCCCCTGATCGCTCTGGCACCTGCAGACCTGCCGCTCACTTTTATACCCGTCATGATGCCAAACGACCTGTGGAGCCATTGTCTTGATCGTCTTACTCAGCAGAGCAGCGGGCACGGCCATGATGTTTGTTGAATCGCTCTGTAAACGGTTATTATTCCAGAGTGCGGGCATCTGGTGCGGTGCCAAGTGCAGCGGCGCTCCTGTGGGGTTCAGGTGTGTGACGCTCTGGGACTCTTTGTGTTGTGTTGTGTTGCAGTTACAAAAACACTTTGGTCTATTCACAGGTCACTTCATGGCGAAATTCATTTCCATATTTATCATTTCCTATATTCATTTAATTAACACCTACAATTACTTTACTTATTATAATATTACGAACAAAACACCATTAACTTGCGACATAATAACAATAATGGTCTAACTTATTTTTTCACTGTTGTATTCTGGTTTTGAAAGGAGCTCTAGAAATAATATACTTAACTTTTTCATTACTTTTATTTGTATTTTTACTTGGGTAACACCTCAAATAGTACACCAGTAAAATAAACACTGTACAACATACATCTGAAAATGTACTGAGCAAATATACTGAAATATTATGATTATCAGACGTAGAAAGAAAAGAAAAGAAAAACTAAAGTCACTATGTCACATGATTGACTACTAAGACTGAGTTGTAATTGGTCAAGCATGTGTATGGGTGTGACCTCGATACCTTGGCTCCACCCCCTGGCTGCTACCGTGCAGACCCTGGATCTGTATGACATCACTAGATAAGATGGCGGCGCCGGGATATTTTGGCTTCATTTCTGGATATCTTTATTTACTGTCTCTGAATATGAGTAATAACGGGGACGTGTGTTAAGTTTATACATTTTAAGTCATTTTATTGTTGTGGGAGATTCACAAGTCGCCATTTATACATTTAGGAAAAATCTATAACGCACATGTGGTTTTATTTTTTTACCTTTGACCCCAAGATTATCTCATGATGTTTTAATGTCACATTTCCACACTTGACGAAACGTCTCTGGGGCCATAGAGGAACATCCTCATCTTCATCATAATCTTCATCACCATCATCATCATCATCATCATCATCATCATCATCATCATCTTCATCTTCATCTTCATCTTCATCTTCATATAAAACCAATAGATGGAAGCTTGGTCTTTCTTTTTTCCGCAGTGTCAAGTGAAAGCACTTAAACTTTTACCTTCTTTAATCCTTATATTTCATATAACTATGTTCAGTGTCTTGTGACAATGTTCGTTATGAGTTTTTACAAATAAATTTGAATTTGAATTGAATCATTTATGACAGTGTTACAAATCCAGTTCTTTCCAACATGTATTTATAGGTTGTTTTAACAAGTGAATATGAAAATGTGTCTTTTATTTTATTCAAACTATTTTACCTCAAATTTCTCGTGTAGGGACAAATAAACAAGAAGTTTGTGAAATCCAACAGATCCCAGCGTGATGTTTGAATGGAGAATATAATAATATGATACAACATAAACCTATTATTAAGTGTATGAACTGTTGGATTTACCGCATGCTCATTGCAGATGTATATAGTGAACTGAAGGATTTGGTTTTTATACAGTGGACAATATCACGATGTATATACTTGTCTATATAGTTTACTGCATGTTATCTAGTCCATGTGATTATAAAGTTGTAATTCTGCCTCACGAGTGTGTGAATATGAAGCAGTAACTTTCTTTAGAGACCTTCAGAGTTCTGCAGATTTAACCTCCTGTTTGATAAAAGACGACTCAGTCACAAGGTGGCGTTGGATTTCTCTCTCACTTTATTCAACAGCACATTTTTTGTTCTCTGCTTCAGCAGGAGTCCATGATGCGCCTGACGGAGCTGAGCCTCATGCCGCTGTGTCCCACGTCCCTCATGCTCCGGTACTCCCCGGGCCTCAGGTACATCATCTTGCCTCTGTAGTGCGGCTGCTCGTACATCAGCCAGTGGCCGTCCTGCACGTTGCAGGACTGGCAGTCGGACATGCGGTAGCGGTCCTGGATGTTGTCGCAGTCGTCCTGCAGCTCGTGACTCTGGCCCTGGAAGTTCTCCCTCTCGAAGATCTTCATTCTGTACGAGCCTCGGTGCTGTTGAGCAAGGCACAGAGGTTGAACAGCTCAGCGTGGCACCGAACCATTTAGCTGCTGCTCGTAAAAACAGCTTCATTGCAAAATGTGGCAAAACCAGAGCTGCAGTTACAAATTCCCTTTTCTCTCTCATTAGATATTTACTTTCTGACCAATGTTTTAAAACAAACTTGCAGCTTTATTCACATTTCACATTATTTAGACATTAAAGTGGTTTCTCCGTTATCCCTTCTTCCCAAATCTCTGCCTACCTGAGGAATTAAACGGCAGGATCGGATAGAGTCACTCATGCCAAAAGTCGTGTAGTCGGAGTACTCCCCCCTCCTCAGGAAGAACTGGTTTCCCATGTAGTTGGGCCGGTCGTAGACCATGAAGCAGCCGCTCTCCACCCTGCACGAGCTGCACTTGCTCAGGTAGGTGGTCATGTCCGAGCAGTCGCTCATGCACTCGTAGGAGCGACCCTGGAAGTTCTTGTCCTCGTAGAAGGTGATCTGTAGAAAAGAACAACAACAACAAAAAAATTGATTTTAAAATGTAACTGCTCTTTTGGAAGCTGACACTGTTTTGTGTCCCTCTCATTCAGTTCTGAGTTAATGTTTTTCACATGTAGTTTCTAACTGTGCTGGTTTTCTGCCCCACACTCTACATACCTTGCCCATGGTTGACGATCTGTGTTTGTGGGAATCTGTCCAACAACCTGTGGCTGCCAGGCGGCTTTTATACTTTATACGCGCTGTAACAGGGTTTTGTTATTCAAATGATCTGGCAGCTGATGAATAAGCAGCTCTGCGATCGCTGTTAATTTCATTTGTGCCATCATGATCCAGAACGAAGGGGGGGGGGGGAGGGGGGGGGGGGGGGACGGGTGGAAGACACAAGGCTGGAGCGGAGGGAGGAATACTGAGCTGCAGCTTTTTCTCAGACTGGGGGAGAGGAGTGGAAGCTGTGGTTTGATTTGTCTCAGATCACGGGGGTCTTAAGAAAAAAAAAAACATGTTGTGAATGCCTGAAGTTCTGATTGGCTGCAGTTTGTCCAGATGTTCAATTTGTTTCATTTGCAAAAAACCCTGAAATGCAACAAAGCATAATTAGTCATGATTTTCACACGGACGTTCCAGATTAGAGGCCGATGATCTGTCCGGATGATCCTGAAGAGTGAAGTGTTGACAATTAATCTTAATGCTACTGATTGTGTGGGAGCCCCCCCCCCCCCCCCCCCCCGCTAATCCGCTTAGACAAATCAAACCCCGGGAAGCGTCACCAACTGGATGTTGTTGTGTACTTGTACAGCTGCGACTAAAAGCATCAACACATTTCCTCCTTCTCAGCCACGACTTCATCCAGGTTTATTTTACACTTTAATCCATCAAAGTCTCTGGATTCGCCTGGTCGCGTGTGAGCATTCTGACAATCATAAGATCAAAATGGGTTGAACCTGTAATTCCCTCTTTGGTCCTTCACGTTTTTAAAATCAGTTAAGAGCTGAAAATCCTCTGAATTGCACCGATCGATAAACGTGTAGAACATCGTGGATTCATTCATTCTTTTCTCTGGCTGCAGTCGAATAGCAAACATGGCTGACTGCAGGTACTGTAATTACTGTAATATTTACTGTAATACTTACTGTACTTGCAATAAGCCCCATGTATATATCCCACGAGTCCTCCAGTGAGTACTACATACCACCACTATCTTACAGTACTTACCAGGACTCTGACATAACGTGACACTCAAGCACAGGACGTCTTTGCTCACTTGCATTTTTCCACACTCGTCTTTTACAAGAATACAGATGATTAATAATGCTGCCATTTATGTTATTCCTATTTCCTTGCTGGGATGAATGATTTCTCATGTCCACATTTTACACTTGATAATCTTGTTCTTGCCAGAAATGCATCACAGGACCAGTTGTTGTCTTTTAGATCTTATGAGTTATGAATTTACAGCCAAATCACACGATGGAGGATCTTCATAGTTGAAAAGGTTATTTATCTATTTCATTAAAACGAACTTCCTTTTCCATGTAAACAGTGTTTTTTAAAGAATGCATGGATGATGCACTGGTGCCAAGAAAAAAAATACGGAGATGTGAATAATTTACATTAAAAATCATGATGTTTCCACATTTTACTGCAGCTAGACACCAAACAAGACCAAAACAATCCTTCTTTGATTATTTGAGTTTGATGGAGACAAGTCACACAAACACACAATAATCATTACGTGAGGCTGTTGGCTCTGGGAAGTTTTACGTCTCACTTTCGGCTCTTCTTTGATACGAGGCCATCACAAGTGGACAAAGGGAAATCAAACTTGTCCAAACCATTTTGCTGATATGCAAATCAGCCTAATTTAGATGACAAAAGCTTCCCCTCGTCTGCACATTCTGCTTCTCGATATAAACCACGACACAGCTGCAGCAGGCTGGGAGACGAGCAACACCAGCAACAATGGGGAAGGTAAGGAGCAAAGGAGCAAAGGAGCAAACGATCTCTCAGGAAACAACTGCAATGCATCTCAACTGTCATTATCTTGTGCTCCTTGTGCTGCTATTGTATTTATCACAATGTTTTTTGATTATTTCACTTCTGCTTCTCGTGTTTGCTTCCACGCAGGTCGAATTCTTCGAGGACAAGAACTTCCAAGGACGGAAGTACGAGTGCAGCACCGACTGCGCCGACCTGCGCTCGTACTTCAGCCACTGCAACTCCATCAAGGTGGAGAGCGGCTGCTGGGTCCTGTACGAGCTCCCCAACTACACCGGCTACCAGTACATCGTGAGCCCCGGGGAATACCAGGACCACCAGCAGTGGATGGGATTCAACGACAGCATCAACTCCTGTCGCTGCATCAAAAACGTAAGTTCGACTCGTGGAAGCTCCTGAACGTCATCGTGTAGCATCGAGCATCTTGTTCTTTTAATAATATTGTGAAGCACTCGTTTCCTCGACCTAGGGACCAAGTGTCCAGATAAGGTGAAGCACAATAACGTGGAAGATAGATGCACGATACGGAGGATGCAGTTTACTTTTTAAAAATGTCTGGGTTATTTAGTGTTGAGAGTGTCCAGCTGCAGTGAAATACCACAGAGTGCACCAGCCAAACAGTAATCAGTCAAAGGCCAACGGACAAAAAGCAGAGATAAAGGGCTCATGGTTTGGCAGCAGGCTGCTTTCTGTCCGTGTCTGTGCACATCAATTATTGGAGGAAACCAGGAAAACAGCCAAGAAACCCATTTGTAGATGTGAGCTCCAAGTGAGCGAGGACTTGGAAATAGGTCAAATGATTCAGACACTGAACACGAGCGTGATTTCATTAACTTCCATTCTCCCATGTGACTGTTTGAAGGTGTATGGAAAGTCCTGGAAGATCCGATTCTACGACAAGCAGGAGTTCGGAGGTCAGGCGGGGGAGTGCGTGGAGGACTGCCCGTCCGTCTACGAGGCCTTCAAGCTGCGGGAGTTCCACTCCTGCGTGGTGACGGACGGGGCCTGGGTCCTCTACGAGCAGCCCAACTACCACGGGCACCAGTACTTCCTGGAACGTGGCGAGTACCCCAACTATGCAGACTGGGGCGCCGCCTCCCCCGCGGTGGGATCGTTCCGCATGATCAAACAGTTCTAGAGCAGCAGAGACGCTCCAGAGCTCTGAATCTCAAACCTGCTTTCCTCCACTCGGACGCTCGGTCCTTCTCCCCACAGTCCTGTGCTCACATGAATTAAAGTGTTTCAAACTCATGGAGGTGTGGAGTCGTTCTTACATGAAGTCACATGACACCTGCAGCCTCGTCTGGGAAGGGGCTGAACACAGTGAACAAGACAGCTGTCAATCATCATGTGATAATAAATAACTCATTATTCATTTCTCACGACTCATTCATCAAAACTGACTCATTGGCCAGTGGCTGGTTCATGAGCGACGAAGACGTCTGCGCAGGTTCAAATCTGATATTATTATATTTGATGGGATATTATATATTCAACAGACAATATCCTGTAAATGAGCCAGATTGATTGTCCCAGGCCACTTGTTACAATAAAATAAAATTACCTTTATTTTATAATAAAGTGAAATTACCAATATTATATAATAAAGTAAAAATAAAATGAACCTATCCTATAAAATGTAATGAAATAAAGTGACTTGTCTTATAATTTATTATATAGAAAAATTAAATCAAGGGATTTAGCTTTTAAAAATACAATAGAATGACCTATATTATGTAATAAAGGAAAATAAAATGTAATTTATTACATAATAAGATGACCTATCTTATATAAGTTAATGAGCATTGGAATATATACCGAACAAACTTAATAGCACAACGAACCAATGATTACAACAAAACAGCCGATACAAAAATAAGCCACATGTAAATAACCCTTTTAAAATTATGAATACAATAAATAAAATTATACATCCAAAACAACACATGTAAACTGATTCATATGAGATCAAGTTTGTTTTACTTTCAGCCTCATCGGACGTATTGTACATCAGAAACATGTAAAATGACTTTTTTGAATCCATGATTGTTAAAACTAATGATGTTAAATCTAGGCTGATTAGCAGTGTTGCTTTATTCATCAGTATATTATGGATGATTATTGATTTATATTTTACATCACAAAAATACCAGCAACATTTAAAGATTTTTTGCATTTATATCTGTGCAATTAATTTATGATGCATCAGTATAAATTTGTACTGGCAGGTTCAAAAGCTGCTTAAATACTTAAATACAAGATCAGTGATAAAGAACATGGATAAATAATACAAATATCTGTATCTGTTGTATTTAGTTTTGTATCACATTGCATAATAATTGTGAAAAGTAGTTTGAGGGAATAACAGACGACAAAATCTTAATCTGAACAGCTCCATATTTCAAATATTCGATATTAAATCACTTTTACTCACATGTGTTTTTTAAAGTTCTTTCGTTTGATGAATTGTTCTGCAAATAATATTATTTTAAATCACTGCAAATAAAGACAAAGTCGAATCTATTGTTTGTCTAAAATTACTTTTACCACTGTCATCAGATTTTTGTTTGTGATTGTTATTCTGTCGGTGCATTTTCAATTAATGTTAATTAACTCATGATATCATAGAGTACTGACACCCATATAGACTTTATCTGAACTCATCACCTTTTATATATATAAAACATTATATGTCTCCTTATATACATTTATATCTTTCCATAAATGCCGAGCAAACAAAAGAGAGTTTGTTGGTCAAGAGCAGCGACGCAGGGTTTGGATACTTGGCACTGCTACACAATCATTGTGTGTGTGCAGTGATTCAGTGAGTAACAACAATGGGCAGAGTCTAGATGAGTATTTGAATTGTAATTACTGTTACATGCACTGCTAACCATGGAATTGGCCGTATTGTTTCTGCCCTGTATAAAGAGTGCTGAGCTGGTCACTGGCTGAGAGTCTTTTAAACTTCAATGATGGAGAAGGTGAGAATGTTCACTTTTCTGAAAGTGCTGCAGCCGGTGCAGGAATCCCAGGAGTGGAAATGGTGCAGTGGTGGACGCAGATGAATCCCTCTGTTTGCTCATGAGTCTATAATCGTGTCCCGACTTCTCCTTCACAGATTGTGTTCTTCGAGGACCGGGACTTCCAGGGAAAGTCCTACGACTGCAAAGGCGACTCGCCCGACCTGCAGGGCTTCGTTCGCCGGTGCAACTCGGTGAAGGTGGAAGGAGGCTGGTGGGTTCTGTACGAGCGCAACAGCTACACAGGCTACCAGTATGTCATCGGTCCCGGGGAATACAACGAGTACCGTCGCTGGATGGGCTTCAACGACTGCGTCAGGTCCTGCAGGATCATCAAGAACGTGAGTCAGCTACAAGAAGCTTTTCAGAATACGTCCCTTCAAACCCGACCCCTGCTTGATTCTGTTGCTTTCAGGCGAAGGGGCCGCACAAGCTGAAGCTGTTCGACCGGCCCAACTTCGACGGTCAGTCTCTGGAGCTGTCGGAAAACATGAAGGCCATGCAGGAGAAGTGGACGAGGCAAGAAGTCCAGTCCTGTAAAGTCCTGGACGGCTCCTGGGTCTTCTTTGAACATCCCAACTTCTGTGGTCGTCAGTACCTGCTGGAGAAAGGCGAGTACAAGCACCACTCGGAGTGGGGAGCTCTGAAAGCGGCTGTGGGCTCCATCAGAAGAATGACGGAGAAATGAAGCTCATTGTGAAGCCATGAAATAAATGTCTTTGATGCAACACTCATTTGTGCCTGTGTGATGTTTAATCCAGACTTTCCTGATGATAATATTCAATCAATAAATTATGTATTTTGACAAATAAGAGTCAATATAGAGTTTTATTGTGATTAACATGAAGCGTGAACAATCTTTTCAAAGTGGCTCATAACAACAAAAACTGAAAAATACATTCAGAAACACTGAATATAACGATAATAAATGAAAATAAACTGGTTTGTGAACTTGTGTTGAGGCAGAAATGTGTTGATTTGTCTTAATTGTCTTTTTGGATGATGCAGTTTTGAGGAAACTCAAGGAAACACATGCATCTGATGTTTGAGGAATATTTTCTTACTGGAAAAGTTGCGTGAACTTATTATCTTTTGTTCAGATGATTTATCTTACACAATTATAAAAGCCTGTGATTTTGAGTTATGCAAAGAATTCCAAACAACTTTAACCATTTGATTACTGGCATTCAGTTACTGGGTTTATACAGATAAGGCAGATTTACTGGACTGGGAGAGCCGGGGATTGAACCATCAACCCGCTGGTTATTGGACGTCCCAGTTTGCCTCCTGAGCCACAGTCGCCCTTTTTTTGTTTGTATCCGAGTTTAATGACTAGAAAACAATTTATAACATTAGATGTAATAGCTGTAAAATTACAAACAAAGTCCCTTTTATTAAGACGTTCTTCATTTGAAGAGATTAGGAGAGATGGTTTAACATGGAGCTCCCTGCAGACTTGTTAGGTAGACCCTGTTTTTACGGAAATCCCTGCAAAACTGCTGATAGACCCTGTCCTGAACTTTGCCTTATAATGGTATCAAATGTATTTTATTAAGTTTATTAAATAAAACAAATTCAAGCATTAATTTTTTACAGTGTACCAATTCACTCAGGGTGATCAATAGTTATTTTCTTAAGTGTTTAAGTTATATATGTAATAATTTTTCTTCTGCTCAAAGTTACAGATTCAAGTTGCTTTAGTTAACTAAACAACAACCTCACATGTTCTGCTCCTTCTGTTAAAAACGATTCACGGACGAATCTCATTCTGCAAATGGATTCACTTCCTGTCACCTGTCGGACTTTGACTGACAAGAACAGATCCTCCATGTTGGAGTAATGAACCCGGCTGTGACACAAACACAGAATCACGACGCTCTCTCTCTCTACTCGAGCTGGTCAGCTGACGGAGCTGTGGCTGGTCACAGAGGGTGGAGCTTGACGGCCTGAACACACCTGTCCCCTCCGACACAGACGTTAAAGCCTGCACCACCGCGTGCTACGTGCTAACCCTAACCCTAAACCTAACCCTAACCCTAACCCTAACCCTAAACCCAAGCCAGCTTTCTGGAATCAGGCGTTGACGGATGCAGAGCTCAGCCGGAGCAGCAGCGAGTAAACACTGAGCAGACTTTTCAGACAGTTGCAGCATCAGCCGTTAAATGCCGAGGCGATTAAAATAACAATGATGCTGCTGGCAGCGGCATCATTATACACCGTATATATAAATCTGCCGCAGGCCTGGAGGTGATGTTGTGTAAAAGCAAACCGGTATCAAACTGTGGTGTGACGCCCAAACATGGACCGTGCAGGAAAGGTAGGCCCGGTGAGGGGACACCCCTCCTGACCATTCATCGTTTGATTTGACGGAGGAGCTCAAAACTTTGTTGGTGTTAAATTTGCACTTCCGCAGATCGTGTTCTACGAAGACAGAAACTTCCAAGGCCGTTACTATGAGTGCAACAGCGACTGTCCCGAGCTCAACACCCACTTCAGCCGCTGCAACTCTGTGCGCGTGGAGAGCGGCGCCTGGGTCCTGTACGAGAGGCCCAACTACCTGGGCTACCAGTACGTCCTGACCCGGGGCGAGTACTCGGACTACAAGCGCTGGATGGGCTACAACGACAGCGTCAGGTCGTGCAGGATCATAAGAAATGTGAGTTTCTTCATAAGAGATATGACAAATACGATTAACTTCTTCACGCTACTTTACGAAAAACGAGTTTGCTGATTGTAAATCATGTCCTTATCAATCTGAGAGTCCTAATTCTGACTGGGAAACTGTCCGACCACCAGATCTACTCTCACATGACGAACTCTGCAGTCACGCACCTGTGATGCAAAGTCGTGACCATCTGGGAACAAATGAAATCCGACCATCACATGCACCTCCTTTCATTTTCCTCTTAGAAAAGACAAATTAGTGGAGTAAAAACATGTTTTTTTATAAATGATAATTTTCTCACGAGAGCCTCTGCTCAATGAGCCAATCAGCTGTTTCATTTCTCCGAGCTGAACCCTGCTCTTTTTGTCGCAGTCCTCTGGTGTGTTCAGGATCCGTGTCTACGAGCGTCCGGACTTCAGAGGTCAGACGCTGGAGGCCACGGAGGACATGAACAACCTGCCCGACCACTGGCCCCTGCGGGAGGTCCACTCCGCCCGCGTGCAGGACGGCGCCTGGGTCTTCTACGAGCTGCCCGACTACCACGGACGTCAGTACCTGCTGGAGAGAGGAGAGTACCGGCGCTTCAACGAGTGGGCCGCCATGAGCCCCAACGTGGGCTCCTTCCGCCGCATCCACGACTTTTAGAACGTCTTTCTCTCTGTGTTCACGTTTTTACGTAACTGTTCTTTGCTCAATGAATAAAAAAGGAATGTGCTCCATGTCCGACGCTCCACGTTCTGTTTCTTCAAACGAGGAGCCTGACTGAATCGTTAGAGGCGAAGCATGGTAGTACCACATGTCAACCACAAGGGCCAAAGGTGGCCCAAACTTGTTTTAGGCTGTTTGGGCCATATGAATAAAATAATTCTTGATGTATATTTGTAAAGGGAAATCTTGTACCTATTTTAGAACATTATTATATTTTTTAGAAAATAACATAATTATTCATAAGTAGGCAGCGTCATAACTACATCTCTGATGTTTATAACAAACCAAAGCGTTTAAAAATCGGTTGCAAATTGAGAAAGTTATGATTATTTAAAAAGTACGTACCACTAAAACACAATGTTATGGGTGAGTGAGCTGACTGTGGCAAGATGGCCGCCATGTGCAGCCTTTTGACTGCGTTGGCCGAGACATCTAGCCTTTATATATATATCTATGGTTTGGGCCACCTCCACCACATGGGCCACTTTAGGTTCACGTCCAGATTACACTTTGTCTCGAGAACCACATGTTTGCAGAGAAAGGCTCAAATCCCTTCAGGTAGAAGCTCTGCAGCCAAACCACACGTTCCTGTTTCTGTACATGTTCCGTTAGAACACAGTTTATTCTCAATCACTAATTATGAATGATTTTTTATTAAGGATTGGTGCTTCTGGTGATCATAGAATTTATATAAAATTATTCCTGTTCGATTTTCTTTCATTCAAGACACAAACCAATCAAATCAATAGATCAAAATAAAGTTTCTGTCCCTGCAGATGCTCCGTACGTACAGTTTGATATATTAATATATAGTGTGAGACAAACTTGGGGTCAATACCAATAATATCACTGATGCTAAATACTGTTTGTGGGCAGATTCATATTTAATCATAATACTCTTAATTAATCAGGGAATTTTAGGAGATTCTTTGATTTAATCACAACTTAAAGTTCAAAAATAAGAAAATATGCATTTTGACATTATATTTCTTTATGTATTATATAAAATCTCTCAATATTTTACAATAACTATGTTTTTATTGAACCAAACAAAACATTTATTCCTCAAATAATGTTTTGAGGTATTGATGTGAATCTTGTGTCAATACTTAATGTCACAAATATACAAAATTAAAGCTTATAAAGAGCAGAGCTCATCAATATGCCAATATGCAAAAATCCTTCAACATTATCAAAAAGTTGAAAAATTAATTTGTGAATTGATTATTGAAAGATTGATACATAGATGCGTGCATGTCTCCCTGTGTGTGTGTGTGTGACACAGGGCTGATGGGAGTTATGGTGAAGCTGGTGTGGTGGGGGGTCACAGAGATCAGCTAAACCTGTGGACAAAGACCTGCGGCCTGCTGATGACTCAGTGGGATTTTTCCAGTAAGAGCCTGGAGCACAGCAGCTGCTGTTAGTGCTGACTCTCGACTCACTGGAACAACGCCGTGACCCACAGACACACAAAGGGCGTCCAGCCAGCACGTGCTCCTGGCTGCAGTTATTCACACCTAAAGCCTCTTTGTTCACTTTGACCCCTGAGAGAGAGAGAGAGAGAGAGAGAGAGAGAGAGAGAGAGAGAGAGAGAGACAGTGTGCACCCTCTAGTGGAGAATCTCTGCAGCTGCATTCCATTATTTTTATTTTTATTTTTCTTCTGTCGTTTTCATTTTTTTATTCAATATCTCGACTTTCTTCCATTTGATTGAAATTGAAATGATTTTTGTTATTTTTCAGTTTTGATTATGTAAGGTTGAATTAAAAAAAACTGGAATATATTTGTATTATAGCATTTGAGGTTTAAAATAAAGAATGAGAATATTTAACACCACCACCATGTTTTCAGGGACCTTAAAAAGTCTCTTATGTTATTGTTTGAGAAGCTTTTCTGTTGATCCTTTGTCATCACTTCCACATAAAGCTTCGAAATAAAATATCAAAAAGATTAAGACACATGAGGGTGACCCCCGAGTGTAGCAGTACCTCCAGTCCAGCAGGGGCGCTGCTCTGTTTCACGACACTAGGTCACGGATCTCTTTACGTGTTTGAGGTCAGAGGTCAAACAGCCGCAGACATGACAACGTTACGACCCTTCACCTGCGACGATCTGTTCAAATTCAACAACATGTGAGTGAACACTCGTCGTTTTTTATCGTTTGACTTCATCACCGGATGTCGGTGCGACTCGGAGGCTGCGGGATCCCGGTCTCTTCCGCTGATGGACAGAACCTCCGTAGGAAAACACGTCATTTAGAGATGTTGCTGTTATTTAACTGAAACGAGCGGAACGTAGCAAAACTTCGTCAAACTCTGAGAATCTCGGCACCTTTTGCAAAAGATCGGCAAACACACGATCAATCCAGAACATGTTGTTTACGGTCAAATAGCCTCGTTAGCTTGCTAGCTACAGCAAGCTACCACTGGGCTACAGGACATGTGGAAATTCATTTTCTAATAATATTTGACAGGAATCTCACAGAAAGGAATAAAGAGTGTAAACAGAGCGGTGTCAGTTATTGTTTTAATTGATAGTCATAAGCACCAGAGACGTTTAACTTGGTTTGAGCAACAAAACCAAAAAGAGAAATCTCTATTAATCCCCATGGAGGATTATAACTAGGGTTATAACAGCAGCTCCAGTGAAGAATGAACAGAGTATACAAAATAAACCATATTTGAATATTTAGACATAAATACACAGGGATACAATAAATTAACTGCAGTGCAAAGAAAGATAATCACAATATTCTTTTCTTCAACATTAAAACAACAACAGTCCAATATACTGTGTATCTGTACATTACTAATGCATTGTGTACACACAGTGCAGAGCGTAGACATGTCATGTAAACATCTTTATGGTAATAAAGGGTTTTGGTGTTATTGTTCATGTGTAACGATCAGATCTTCTGAGTTGTTGTGTTGGACTCCTCACTCACGACTTCCACTTCATTGTTGGACTGAATCTAACTTGATGTTTGTCTCTGTTCGACAGAAACCTGGATCCTCTGACAGAAACCGTATCCTTCACCGTCTCCTGGACGCCAGCAAATCTCAGTGACTTTGGTTATTTGCTATAAACGAAACTGACATTTTCCCGTGGCTCAGGTTTATTCCAGCTGATGACACGATCCTGTCAGTACAGTTCACCTCTGAGCCTGTTGTCTTAAGATTAAGATTTATTCGTCCCAAACACATGCACAGACATGCACAGGCACACTAGGTAGGGAAATGTAACCTCTGCTTTTAACCCATCTGGTGCAGTGAGCAGCCATGTACGGCGCAGGGGGAGCAGATGTTGGGGGAGTAAGGTGCCTTGCTCAGGGGCACTAGACAGGGTAGGGAGAATCCTCTTGGATTTTTGGACAGATCAATCCAGGTTCGTCTTTTTGTTGTTTCTCCGTGGAGTCGAACCAGAGACGAACCAGAGACCTTTTCTGCCCATAGTCCAAGTTTCTGCCACTAGTCCACCTCCTCTCTTCTTCATGTGTGTGTGAAGTGTTCAGTTTGTTTCCTGAGCCTCCCCCCCCATCAGTATGGGATCCCGTTCTACCTGCAGTACCTCGCTCACTGGCCGGAGTACTTCATCGTGGCCGAGGCTCCTGGTGGTGAGCTGATGGGCTACAGTAAGTTCCTCTGTTCACTCAGACGCTTCATACAGCTTTATAAATCAAACTCACAGAGCGCCTTCATCTGAAAAGTCAACACTGAGTTCACAGTAAAAATCCATTCATTCCTTTGTTTCTGCGTCAGTCATGGGGAAGGCGGAGGGATCTGTGGCTCGGGAGGAGTGGCACGGTCACGTCACCGCCCTGTCGGTCGCTCCAGAGTTCAGACGACTCGGCCTGGCAGCCAAACTGATGGAGATGCTGGAGGAGATCTCCGACAGGTTGGTGTCACCCTCAGTTCAGTGACAGAGCAGCATCAACACCAACAAACTACCAAACAACAGAGATCATCCAGTGATGTCTGAGGAAGTCATCTCAAAATGTCAAGTCACGAACAAAAATCTTATTGAAGCTCTTTTGTATTTGATTTCCGCTTTTCTCCTCTTTCACCAAATGTTTATTTTGTCTCTGCTGTGTGAATGTTTCTTGATCATTGCCAAGAAAACCCACTTCCTGTCGCACAATAATTTTTTTTCTTTTCAGATATCAACACTTATCCTCCTTTAGCTACTAGTTCCAAAACACACGTTGGGTTTTTAACGATTTTTTAGGCTTGAAATTGATCGAACGCGTTTGTTCCCTTTGTTTTGACTCTGTGGTTCTGTGGTGTTGTCTTGTAGGAAAGGTGGATTCTTTGTTGACCTCTTCGTGCGAGTCTCCAACCAAGTGGCGGTGAACATGTACAAACGTCTGGGCTACAGCGTCTATCGGACGGTGATAGAATATTACTCCGCGAGCAATGGAGAACCTGACGAAGACGCTTACGGTGAGATGAGTTTAAAAAAAAACTGCTTCTAGATTCAGACAAAAATCCACAAATACCTGGTGGTGGCATCTCTCACAATGTTCAAGAAAGTGATGACAAATTCCTGCAACAAGTTACGTGGGAATCTGTTAATTTGTTTTTATGTTGTCCTGCTGACAAACTAACTTGGACATAACCTGCAGTAGCTCCAGAAACATCTGGAAGCAAACAGTGGATTCAAATGCAGAGGTTTTAATATAGATACAGAGTGAGGAACAGAAGTGTAGATGGTCTCTAAACAAACTAGCAGACTGATCACAGGGGATGAACCAAACAGACTCTCAACAGATTTAACATCGATCCAATTTCAATGTAAGTTTTTTAAATTTGAATTCAGGACATGTTCAGACTTTCATTTGTCACCTTCATTTAGAACTCTCCAAACATCTGCCACCTTAAGACCCATGTTGTGGAGGTTTAAACAAACTGTGCTGCCTGTTTCCTGCTAATCTGTTTAGCTTTATGACAAACAACCTGAAGAGGGCGCTGTTCCCACTGAGCTGAAAACCTGGTTGTGTTTTTCCTTTGTGCAGATATGAGGAAAGCTCTGTCCAGGGACACGGAGAAGAAGTCGATCATCCCGCTGCCACATCCCGTCAGACCAGAAGACATCGAATAACGGTGGAGCGTGGCCCTCTGACGCTCGTCACCCCCCCCCTCCCCCCTCCCCCGCCGACTGGTGGGAGATCAGGAGGAGCAAGTCATCTTTTTAGATTCAGTCCTAAACTCAACGACATGCGAGCCACAGACTTTATGTTCATGAGACCAGAACAAGATGGATTGAGTGGTGTGGCGTGATGTGGTCAGTGGGTTTGATGCCAGCAGCAGAGTCCTGGATGGGGTTTATTTGGAATACTTGTGAGAACATTTAAAAATTAAACTTTAAATGTGGGCATGTTGTTGTTCTATTACTATTTATACTGTCATGAGGGAACCAGGGGAGGGTTGGCACCTTTGACAAAGGTTTGTAGCCCCCTGTTTAAATCAGAGAAGAAGAGAGGGAGGGTCCTAGAATGAAACCAAGCTTTTGTTATCCACTGATGTGCTGTTGGCTCAAGGGGGTTCCAGGTGGTCCAAGGGGTTCCAGGTGGTTCCAGGGGGTTTCAGGGGGTTCCAGGGGGTTTCGGGGGGTTCAAGGTGGTTCCAGGGGGTTCCAGGTGATTCCACGGGGTTCCAGGGGGTTCCAGGTGGTTCCACGGGGTTCCAGGTGGTTCCAGGTTGGTCTGGAGACGCTGTGCAGCTTTCAGCAGATACCTTCTTTAGGAAGATCGAGTGTTGTCACTTCCTGGTTCCACCTGAAGCTCCATGTTTGTGTCCCAGGTGGAGGGAGTGTTGTCGGCAGATTTATCGAGATAACTCACGTTTATGCTTAAGGATATCTTCTTGAAAATAAATAGTTTTGTGCTTTCCTATGAAGTCGTGAGTCATTTTAATGAGTTAACGTGTGCGAGCCTAATTAAGAAGTAAAGGTGGTTCTGCTACAGTTTTCACTTCACTCCTGGTTCCCATTCGCCCACGACGCCAGATCATCCCTGGAGGAGCCTGGCATCAACGCCCCCCCCCCCCCCCCCACGTCCAGGCGGCTTGAAGAGGAACAGGTGGGCTCAGCAGCAGCTGGCTGATGGCGAGCAGCCGAAGGTAAATCAGCTGAGAGGGAACCCAGCAGGGTGTGGATGTGACCACTAGATGGCGCTGTTGGAAGGGAAAAGCTCTGACTCAGACTCAGCTTGAGGCGAGGAAGAGAAGCAAACCACAAACTAAATCATTTCAATCAGAATGTCGCTCAGTAGAGTTCAGACCTGCACCAAGGACCAACAACATTCAAATTCACTACATCCACTTTTTTATTTGGAACTGCTCTGAATCACACACAGAGGGGTGTGTGGTAGTAAGTGTGTATTTTCTTGTGTGTGTGCATGACAGGGCATAGTGTGGTGTGATGTGTGTAGTTGGGTGTTTTAACAGATGTTGGTATAAACGTTATCAAAGTTGAGATCAGGAATTATGGGGAGGGGGGAGGTGAGGGAAAAGTAAGTAAGTGTGTGTGTGTGTGTGTGTGTGTGTGTGTGTGTGTGTGTGTGTGTGTGTGTGTGTGTGTGTGTGTGTGTGTGTGTGTGTGTGTGTGTGTGTGTGTGTGTGTGTGTGTGTGTGTGTGTCGGTGCGCTCGGCGACCGTCACGGCAGTTATACACTGCCCCAAGTACACCGCTACAGTTTATACACCTTTGTACCCATCAGTTTTCCGTTAAAATCACCACTCCACACAATGTCTTATGTTATAAATGTTCCGTTTATTTAGTTTAAAAGGTCACATTAATTGCATATTACACAGCGTTGTTTTACCGTGGTCCGCGTCGCGTCTCTGTTCGTTTGTGTTGAAAGCGAGCAGCCCGCGACGCGGAAGTAAATAGGCGTTCGACTTCCGGGTTAGCCGGAAGCGAACCCGCGGACTATTTTATTTTGTTAATGCTGGATATTATTATTTGGCTATGCCTGCAGGGAGCAATGGTATGACAGATATGTTGTGAATTTGTTTTGCACACATAAGGATTTTTTGGGATAAGCTGATTAAAGCTTCTGGCATGGCCTTACCTGTGACACCCCTGTGTATGATGATATGTTGGACTCTTCCAATTGTGGGGTGGAGCTAGGTGACATTTAAGCCAGGCGGTTCAGTCTGCAAGGGGGGAAGCTAAGAGAAGGACGTAAGTTTGAGAGCTCCCCTTGAAAGTATTATGCTGAGAAGTATATTAGGATTTGTGTTGTATTGGGCCCACGTGCCGCTTTATTTTTTTTTATTTGCAAGTGTTTGTTTTTTCTTGCTCTTTTTTTTTTTATTATATATTTTTCAAGTTAATTCTGCCTTGTCGGCCTTATTATGGAATAATAAATAATTCCCTTTATTCACCTTCATCGCTGAGTCTCCCTGAGAGTTTTTTCCACCACGCTCAAACCACTCCTTTACATCCCACCTTCAACAGTGTGTGTGTGTGTGTGTGTGTGTGTGTGTGTGTGTGTGTGTGTGTGTGTGTGTGTGTGTGTGTGTGTGTGTGTGTGTGTGTGTGTGTGTGTGTGTGTGTGTGTGTGTGTGTGTGTGTGTGTGTGTGTTTTCCTCAGTTTCATAATTTCTCATAATTATTCATGGCTCTTAATGAGAAGGACAAATATTTGTGTGTGTTTGTGAATTTTGAATGAGATCTAATTTGTTCTTTCAATCAATCATCCAACATCAACCGAACAACAAAGGAACAGAGTGAAAACGTGACGTCTTTAACTGAGCTAATTATAGAATGTACTCATTTGACCACGAGTTGATTTGTATGAGGGGAAATATTTGCTCATGTTGTGAGTTTCATTCTTTGTGAGCGTTGTTGTGTCATTTTATTGTGTGCGTCTGTTTTCTGTCATGTCGTTGTGAACAATAAACTCAAACTAAACAGTTTAAACTGTTTTTGTTGTCTTGTTGTTATTTTCTTGGTTTCTTTCAAGCCTGACATGTGACCACTAGGTGTCACTGCTGCTCTCAGAGTGTGTGAGTGAAACTAGGTTGAGTTTATGAAACCACATCACGTCCTGCAGCTGATGGATGTGCTTCCACTGAAGGAACAGTGAGTTTCAACCTTTTCACAAATAATAAAACAATAAATTACAGGAGAGTGGATTTAATTAGGGTTTTAGAGATGAGGTCCTTGAGTCTCAGTAGCTGATCCACGTGGGACTCACTGAGCAGCTCAGGATCCAGAGGGTCCTCCTCACCAGTCCATACGTGACTCACTGGGAATATGGATCCTCACAGACGTGTTGTCGCCTGCTTCGTTGACATTGGTCCTGAGCTCTGGTCTGTGCACACACACCTTTGTGCTGAGGGCTTTAGCAGGGACGTGACGTCAAGGATGGGGGGGGGGGGGGGAGAAAAGGCATTGCCATGGAAACCCATCTCCCTCACTTCCTCTCTGATCTCTGATCCGTCCTGCATCTGAGGAAACATGAAGGCTGCAGCACAGACATGCAGCTCTGTGGCTCACACTGAGCTTTCCTATAAATAGCTTCCATTGCCTGTTTAAAGTGCAGATGTGGACGAGTCCCATTTATAGACTATAATAACCAGAAGCCAGAAGGGATCACCGACAGATCCTGGACCTGTCTCGTGATCAGGTGGTTGTTCTGCAAATCTGTTTTCAGACGTGAACTCTGGAAAATGTTCGGAGCAACTGATTCGGACATTTTCGTTCTGTCCCTCCAGAAAATTTCAGAAGAACGTCTGAACTTCTGCACGTCTGAAAGCAGCTGATGTGAGAGTGACTCAAACTAAACCACAGGAACAATAATATAATCTTGTTTTTAGAGTAAAGGAAACTTCCCTGCTTGTCAGACAGGAGCAGTCAGTTTCTCCAGCTGATTGCAGAAACGTTAGAGATTTTTCATATCCTTAGAAATCTCACCTCATCAGGCAAATAGAGAGAAGTCACCTGTGTTGCCATCTGCACACTTGTTCCTGGAGTCCCTGGTGTTCGTTCAGGTTTCTGATTGAAGTTTGGTTATTTGACAACACGGTGAAATGTTATGATTGACAGCTGAGACTGAGATGATCATATCAAGACGACCCGATCCTTCTCCGTATGAACAGGACGGTGTCTATTTGCAGGAACCTGTGCAGGTGTCGGGACAATCTCTTTGACTGTTTAACATTTGTTCATCTGTCGAATGAATAAAATAAAACATTGAATCAGGGACATTTCAATATTCCACTCCTCTGCAGTAGACCCATGTCCACACACGCTGAGAGAGGAAGGTGTTTTTAAGCCGTTCACTGTCGATGGACTCAGAAGTTCAACCCGTCTCCTTCCTCTGGTGTTTCAGTCTCATTGATCCGAGTCATCGATACCTCGGTGCAGTGAAGGTCTTTCAGTCAGCGAGTGGTTGATGCTGCTCTCCTGACTTCTCTTTGGCTCAGGTTGTAGAAAGCTCAGCTGACTCTTACCTCTCCGGGGGGGGGGGGGGACGTGTCCTCCTCGTCCTCTGTCACATGTCTTCCTTGTTGTCTCGGGGCTTTTGAGGCTGTCCACGTCATCCTGCAGCTCTCAGACGAGCCCCTGGCGTCCTTGTGGACTCGTGTGAGGACACTCGCTGTAAACGAAGCTGTCTTTTGTTTTTCAGGGCATCGCATGCTAAAGTCTATTTATAGCTCTGCTGCACATTTTAATACGAGTTTAAATGGGACGACAGAAGCACGAGAGTCAATCATCTTCATGGCAGCAGCTTGATTTACTGTGGGTACCTGATGCATGTGTGTTCTGTAACTTGAACCCATGTTATAGTGTGTGAGCCCCCTGCAGGGTGACAACAGACCCTGTGATGAAGGTGTGCGTCTCCTTGAACAACGACCAGCTTGTTGTCTAGCTGATGGAATATCAAGTTTTAAAGTTTGTACCTTCAGGACGGTGACACAGGTTCACCTTGGAGTGGCCGAGGCGGCTGCTCTGCGTTGCTGTGAAACGACGTGTTTGAGTAGAACCAGCCCACAGATGGCTTTGATTGTACAGCGGCTCGATGAAGCCAAACCAAACACTGGTTTATGATGAGGAGGGACACCTGAACCATGCACACACACACACACACACACACACACAGACACACACACAGACACACACTCACGGAGGCCCAGGCTGGTGCCGCCTGTCGCCGGCTCTCTCAGTGTTTACAGTGCCGTATGAGGGGGGATCCTGGGAGGCAGCTATTTTTAGCCGTGGTTTCATCATTCCTCTCTCTCCGCTCTGTGTGCAGCTGCAGGCTGGTGCTGCATTCTAATGAAGACACGAGCAGTAACACACCTTCTGTTTGCTGCGCACACACAGAGAGAGAGAGAGAGAGAGAGAGAGAGAGAGAGAGAGAGAGAGAGAGAGAGAGAGAGAGAGAGAGAGAGGCTCCAACAGCCCACTGGGGAAACTGGCAGCTTCAGAATTCATACAAATAGTTTGGGCCTCAGAGTGACTCCTGTTTCCTCTCTTCTGTTCCTCCTGTTATTTGTGATTGGAGGGTGATGATCTGGGATTTGACGTGTGGATCCAAGTTTACATTGACATGAGCTGTGAACTCCAGCCTGTGGTGGAGTAATGGTGGGTGTTAATAATCGGCTGCTGTTTGTGGCCACAACAAAACCCTTCAGTTCTTACACTGTCTCGACCTCTGACCTCCCTCCTCCTCCCTCCTCCTCCTCCCTCCTCCTCCCTCCTCCTCCTCCCTCGCTCTTTAAGACCAGAACAAATGAAAATACAACTGTGACACGTTTATATGGACACAATATTAACCCGATCAAGTATGTAAACTGTATTTTCTGATTATCTTTTACATGAGTATGATCAGACCGAGAACAAACCTTCATCAAATAGAGACAAGTGGAGTATTCTATCTATATTAGTCTAATTATGTACACGTCTTAATCACGTTATAACAATAAGTAGAAGTTTTACAGCGTTTGACATCTTGACAACACGTGACCTGGATTTGTTTTTACGTGATGAGAGAAAACAATGAGGAGTTGAAGCTTTTGAAAAAGGGGAAACGTCAGTATCGTGCGTTAAACTATTTAAGTTTAAGGGTTTTAAAAATCTGTCATGATCAAACTTTGCTCTGTGACGTGTAAATGGGAATATGAATGGAATATTCTCTGAGCAACAAATAATGTCTTATTCCACATGAGGTCAATAGTCAGAATATTAATGTGTTGCAGAGACGTAGATTGTTCCAACGTTACCATCGAGGAAAACAAAATAAATAAAACAATATTATCGTCTCTGTTTTTATTTCCAGCTGCTGCTCCAATCAGCTTCACTCAGTCAGATCCTAAATGAGCCAAAGTCCAAAACAAGCGTCTCCACTCTGCTCTTGACCAGATCCAGAGTCTGTCAGAGTTAAAAGATGTCTCCTAAAGAGGTGTGAAGACCCCGGGGGACAGACGAGGGTCCATCCCCAGGAAGTGGACCAGGGGACCTCCACTGCCCCCCCGACTCTCCTTCCGGTTCAGGCAGTGGATATTTTTGGACGTTGGCTGAAGCTCGGCTCAGAAAATTGCTATGGAGACAAAACAGTTTGCTGTTTTGGAATCAGAGGTTCCCAAAGCCGGGTCTATTGATAGCTGAGTGGAAAATGGACGTATCTGGGATGAACTGGTGTGTTTTCCTTTCTTCAACGTCTCACGTAACACCCCCCCCACCCCCCCCCCCCCAGTTCCTTCGGGTTCTCTGCGCCTCTCTCCAGCGTCACCAGATCTGTATTACATGGTGGTTTCCGTATCTATTCTGGGAAACGTAAACTGAATTTTTCTGCCGTGTGGTTTGTTTAGAGAAGCCGGTTGCGTCACAGCAGTGGAGATCCAGTGAGAGCGAGTCCACTTGGAACTGGGAGCTGCGAGAGGAAGATGAGTGGCAGCGGCCGGGCCTCGAGTCAAACCTGCACACACTCGCACTTTGACTTTGATTCATGCCGGAGATCTTTCCATCTTGTGAGAAGAAGTCAAGTGTTTCTTTAGAGCTCGGTTCCCTCTTGACTCAAGTGTAACTTCAGTGTTTCACTGGTTCTGTTCCCACAGGTCAGCTTCACTCGTTCCTACAGACCAAACTCAAAATGGACGACTTGTAGAAATGTTTGTAAACATTCCCTCCGAATATATGCTTTTTATACATTTTGTTAGTTAATAGTTACTAAGAAATTAATATTTATTCTGTGTTATTTGACCTCTGGTGACACATGCTAGACTATTATAGAATTATTACAAAATCATTAGATAACTCGTGTCCATTTATTTATTTATTTATGAGGTTTCATAACCAGAGCTGCCTTTAGCTACATTATTATACTTCTTATACTTCAGTGCATTTGTAGTATTTAATTAATATATTATAAAATTATATAATCACTAGTGCTTTAATTCCATTTTCTCCTCATTATACTAAAAACTGGATTTTTATTTGTTACAGTTTTTATCAATGACCAAAACTGATATAGTAATAATTTGAGGTATTTAATAAAATGACAGTATGAAACACATATCCTGAAACTACATCAATAAACAGCCCCTGAGTCGGTAGACACCAAACATTGAGCTAAAAGGGAGGAAATATTGCATTTAAATTCATCAGATGGATTAAAAACTCAGCTCATAGTCCGTGGGCTGAGGCTGGGGATGTACAGCGGGTCGACCACTAACCAGAAGGGCGATGGTTTGATCCCCAGCTCGTCCACTCTGAGTTCTAGAGCCAAATAGTTAAATCCAAGTTTCCCCTGGTAGCTGTGCTGACAGTGTACAAGTGGTGTGTGTGAAAGTACTGTGACTGCGACTGAAACTGGAAAAGTACTCACAATACATCTCATCGTATCAATAGAGATTCATCTCTGTGTGTTTTTATTTTCTCGTTACTCTCGTTTCTTTTCCAGTTTTCCAACATCAATACTTTAAAACACGTTTCCTTCAGCGCTCTCTGACGTCCGTCACCACCGAGCTGCAGAGCCGGAGCAGCCGGGTTCTGCTTTGTGTCGGTGAGGCCCGCTGTGTTTACACAACGTCCACAGGAGGACGAACACACAACGTTTCCCAGTGTTCGGCTGCTCAGAGACTTTCAGACTCGGAACCTGCTGGACTCTGTCAGCCGTTAACCAAGGTTCAACACAGACGCTCATTTCAATGTGAGACACTCGACAGGAAGCCGCTGGTTTTTAAACAACAACCCGTAACCAGACAATTTGTGGTTGTTGAGGAAACTGGGGGTCAGCTCGCCCACTCGGTGCCATCCCCCCGACATGAGAGAGAGAGCAAAGCATCCTGGGAACGAGTGAGAGCCGAACACAGTCTTCAGGGAGGATGACGAGGCCGACGCTGTGACCGGAGCTAAAGGACTCGCTCCTGGAGGGAAGTGATGAATGTGTCCCACAGGTCTGAAACCCAGGTGGAATATTCTGAGATGCAAACAATGCTGCTCAGACTTGTAATTTAAATTCCCACCGTTAAACTGAAACTGCCAGAATCGAACCCAGGACGTTCAGGACTGTTCAGTTTGAACCACAGGTGTGAACGGTTCCTCAGACCACGTTTAGTTCTGGATCAAACTGAAACATGGTCCGGTTCATTTGCAGCGTTTAAACATGTTTTTCTGAGATATTTCAGACTTTTGGACCAATCGCAGGAAGTTGATGCAGCATTAAAGCTCGGGTTGGAAATCCTGGAAAAGCTTCAAGAGCAGAGGAATCTGGTTTCACTACAATGTGAAACCACAACTAACCAGATCAAATAGAAAAATGAAACAAACACATGAAGCCTGGTTGAGACTTTCAGGTTTTAAACAACCCTAAGATGTCATTAAAAAAATATTTATTCAATAAAAAACACAAGACTGATACTTTTAAAGTGTCAAGGATCCAAAACGGAGTTAATTGGCGACTCTTAACGACCCGTACAGTGTAAACATGAGTGTGAATGGTTGTTTGTTTCCATATGTTGAGAGATGGAGCATGTGATGGAGCACTGACATGTGATGTAGATAATGGATGGGTGATGTGCTTTTATTTTGTAGTTTAGCATCCAACGTCTGTGAATTTAACAGAGAGCTGTTCTTCAGCAGAAGATGATGAAATGAAGAAATATCAGAATATCATGTTTTATCAGGTTAATTGTCATTTCATCCATTACAAAACCTCAACTTTATTTAAGCTCAGATATTTCATCCATCAAAGTTTCATTCCGTCACTAACAGTCAACACGCCGGCAGCCGTTGTTTTAAAAGTGGCGTCTCAGTCCTAATGAAACGCTGTGAACCAGAAGAGCTTAGCCAGCAGGGAGGGGAGCAGTCATTTATTCTCCTGTATTCTCTCTCGCAGGCAGCTGGGATAGGTGGCACAAATGGAGCATTTTTAATTAAAAACTGCTGAGACACAGCGATCCTGGAGGACGACCCGGCAGCCGCTGACAAGTCGTCCCATTCCTATGGCGTCTAGGCAGCGGCTCACTATGGTGCGGCTAATTCAGCCGGAGAAAACCAACAACACGAACCCAATTATTGTCTTTACAGGGAGCCGGGGTTCTCCCCCATCGTCTGCAGCGCGTCTCTGCTCCCGGGTCCACAGAGGCGTCTCGAGCAGATACTGACCCCAGGCCTGTGACGTGCACGGCAACAAAAGATTTAATTATTGACCGATATGTCCTCACTCACATATGAGACTTGTATTTATTATAATTTCATCTTTTAGTGATTGGAATAGCCGGACCTCTTTTTTAAAGATGTGATCCCCAGCAGGTTCTGCTTGTGACCACGTGGGACGTTTGGTCACAGGTTCCATGTTGTGACCATTTCAACTAAAAAGCACAAATGTATTTTCCTGAATACAAATTTGGATGAATTATAAATAATCCTGGAAATATCAGAATCCTGAAAAGGTAAAATCAATTAGTAGAGAAGCAAAATAAAGAGGAAAAATCGATTTATCTTAATCAATCTTAGTTTTTTCTTGTTATTGAGATATTATTTGGACATTTTATCTGCATAACTATCAGAGTCATCCATGAAGAAACAGTTTAATATAACGTGCAATATGATTTCACACAAGCAATAAACACACAGTCAAACAACACACTGAATATACTTAACCCACATCTGCAGTTAATTTTAATACTTTGGAGGAACGTGAGGAAACAAATTATTTGACGTGTACTTTGACGTTTTTGGTTTGGTCCCATCTCCTAACATGGAGGAGGCCAGGTTTACTACCTTTACCGCAGCGAGCCACGAGGGGGCGCTGAATCTGATCTGGCCTCCCTTACTGGGAGAACACAGGAAGTGGGAACTGGTGAAGAACAATCAAGCGATGGGTGGAAGTGCTTCATCTGAAACGTGAGCGTGGCACTCTACCGACCGCAGGAAGGCCTCAGTCAGAGTAACGTGGTTTCACAAAGTGCCGCCTCACTCCTCAAACAGCATTCACGCCCTCGAGGCTCCGGAGGTTCACACACATGCAATTATTCACTTTGTCAGTGGAGCACGTTTGACCCACAAATTCAATCATGCACTTCCCTTGTTGGAGTTAAGACTCAAGTTTGCTTTTGTTCAACTCTGTGAATTCCTCATTGTGTGTTTCTTATGTTGTCATATTTGAATCGGGGTTTCCTCCTCGTGTGTAATTGGTTCCCTGCTCTCCACAGTGAACCAGTCGATCACATTAAGAGCGCAGCTTCTGGGCGATGGAGGAAACATTAGTGTGTTCACTCCCAGCAGCTGGAGAACATCCACGACCAGCAGAGGAAATGAAGAAATGATCCCGGATGATCACATGCGGCTTCGGGGCCGAACTAATCAGATGACCGTTCAGCTGGGGATTCACTAATTCACTAATTGCCCATTCGGCCTTGTCTCTTTCCTCTGTGCACGTCTGAGATGAGGAACAGGGTGTTTCACCAACCATCACTCGGCATCTGTCTCATTATTTCTTACTCTGGTGTGTGGAAGCAGAAGAGATTATATTATATAGAGAGAGGCCAGCGCCAGGTCATAGAAATAAAAGCTGTCATCATTTAGATAAGATCAAATTCACTTAGTTTGTAGCATTTATTAACTTATTCAGAAATATTCTTTAAAATTAAATTCAAGTTTATTGGGTTTGATTTTTTAACAAGCAACAGAGGGTGAATCCCTTGAAAAGTATGAATGAACAGAGAGCTTTAATAATGTGAGAGGAAGTTCAGTGAATCAAATCTTCCAAAACATTTAATCCTAACTCAGATATCAAAGATAAATACTAACACTAATATATTTAGTTTGTATTTCTTTAAAAAACATTCATATTAAAATATACTGTTCACACATACATATATAAAGTAGTGTAACATTTAACACATGGTCAAACTAATGAGAGTTTTGGACAAATTAAGATTTGTTGATCTGTGATCTTTGAAGTGATTCCAGATGATCATATGAATCCAGCTTCAGAGAATTAAGTCCAATATATATTTTACATAAAACCACAAATTAAAAGATAAACCAAATCAGTAGGATTTATCCTCTGGAATCACGATTCCACCTCGAGGAATTTGTAATAAGAATAAATACAGAAAGACAAATCAAATAAGTCCAAAGGTGTTGCTTAGAAAACTATTAATTAAATTAAATTTAAATGAACAAACTGTACAGAGTTGTGAGGAAATAAAAATAAGGTTGATTAAAAGTGAGAACAGATTAAAAAGGACAAGAGTCGCACACATCCACTAAATCTTCATTAAATCAAGCTGCACCAACTTTTACACACTCAAAAGACATCAGTCACTCCCTTGTGTGTGTGTGTGTGTGTGTGTGTGTGTGTGTGTGTGTGTGTGCGTGTGTGTGTGTGTGCCTGCAGTATGATAGTGTGTGTCCTCCCATGCCAGCACTGTGCACCGTGGGGATCGTTGTTTGGAAAAATGGCAAATGACTGATTTGAATGTCAAATTGTTGTGAGCACAAAGGTCTCGGTGACATTTCCATTTTGCCGCTGCTGCTCGTCTCACTTCACGTTGAGGAGGAGCTGCTTCCCTCTTCTGCACAGAGCTGAGGTCGACAGGTTGACAAACACAACACAACACAGTGTACAACACACACTGGTTCGCTATCGTCCATAAAGTTGTTACCGTCCACGCAGACGGTCGGACCTCAGTTTCAGCTGTAGCGGCATCAATGCAGTTCTCTCTCTCTCACAAGATCTCGTCTTTCACTCTTTAGTCCCCATACTACATCCTTCCAGTAAGTTCCGTGGTGATCTGTCCAGTAATTTTAGTAACAGACAATGTAACAGAAACGTAAAGCCACAGTGGAGTCGCCCTCTGCAGGTCGTATGGGAGAATGCAGTTTGCAGGTACTCCTGCATCTCAGGTCGACAGCTTGTTTAAGTTGAATCTACCAGGTCTGTTTGAAATGAGTTTGAAATAAAAAAGATACAAGAACATAACTTTATGTTTCATGAGCAAGACGTCAAACTGTCCAGATGACGTCTTTAAGACTTCACCTCGTCCACGGCTCCTGTTCTAGAACGTTCTACACATTCAAGCAGCTGCATCTCTGGAGGTCTCGTGCATTTGAATATTTTAAATCCAATTTATGCATTTTCTTTTTGAATTAAAGATTAAATAATTGAAGCGAGCCTCTGAATAATTCATGTGCTGCTTGGGAAGCTGAGGTCAGCAGGATAAGGCCATAGATCTGTAACAGGAACAACTGTAGTGCAGATTTCAGACGAGCCGCGGCGTCCATTGATTAAACAGACGACTCAGAAAAGAAAAGATTCGGTTTCCTACTTTTGTCTGTTTCTCTTATGCTCGTGGATTTAGTGCAGAAATGACAAAGAACACTTGAGAGTTTAAAGTAGATTAAAATGGGGGTTATGTTTTGATTTGTTTATTTGTTGGTTCTTTGGTAGAAGGATGGAATATGGATCATAAAGGAGCAATTACACTTGCTGTGGATCCAGGATTTCTTTGTCTCGTCTTTTAATAATGTGAGATACGCACATTTTGAGACATTTTCACTAATTCACCAGAGAATAATTAATGGTTCTTGATGAAAACAATATCTGTGAGTGGGCAGATCTGGATGTTGGGGATTTAAACTTGGTTTCATAACGGGAGTCTAACGGGAGGTGTGAGCTCCTCTGAGGGTGATTCAAGTTTTTCTTATTCCCTCAGCTGAGGCGTAACTTCATTCTAAACTTTTCCTCACACACACTTTTCATGTTTTTAAACCCAGGTTATTTATCCAGAAAGGAGAAGAACCCTGATCGATTTTTTAGGTTTCCATAGGTATCATATTAGTTTTTGAATTGACTCATATTCCATTGTGCACATTCATTACCGTTTTTAAAGTAACCGGTGTCTTCATTTGAATATGCAGCTGCATTCCTGCCTCCACTCAGCGCTGAACCCATCTCTCCTGCTTTCTCATTAACAGTCAGCATGTGAGAAGTGAAGTGGCTCAGTGGCATCAGAGGGATTTACCTCGTACGATCAAAGCCGTCCTTGATATTAACGTCCTTCAGCGCCTCCTCTGCATCTCAGCAGCTCCCACCTCCGCCCACGAGTCGGCCATCTGGGAGGGTTTCAAGAGAGAGGGAGCTCCAGATTAAGATTAATGAGCAAATCTCTGCATTGTTTCATCTTCACAAGCAGAAACTTCATGTGCATTATTCTTCATCTCATTGAATAAAGTCTCGATAACAGCGATTAGTTTTAATGAAATCTATAAATTTTTCACAAATTAACATTAAACATATTTCCTCAGTGATTTTATTCATTTGATTCAGCAGATGAGTGAAATAAACAAGCTGTTGTTCATGTCTTAATCAATTTGAACATTTAAATCTTTCAAATCTTTGTATTTGATGTATTTAGTTTGTATTTTAGTTTATGTAGTTTAGAATATCCAGGTTTTTCTTAAAGGAGACATATGATATTTCGATTTTTATAAATGTGTCTTTCTTCTATTGTGTGACAAGGTTGTTTTTGTGTGAATGTCAACGAGTTCCTCTCCTGCACAGAAAACACTGAAGCTCCTGAAACTCCTCGTCAGTCGTCCAGTGCTCTTCTGCATCATTTGCATAATGCATGTGAAGCATAGTCAAACAAAAGCAGGTGAAGTGAGAGCTGAGGCCGACCAATCCCAACGGAGTGAGTCAGCTGGCCAATCAGAGCAGACGGGGGGGAATTAAAGAGACAGAAACCAAGTGTTTGAGACAGAGGCTGAAAAGAGGAGCTGCAGCAATGGACAGTTTGTGAACTTTTTAAAATTAATTAAAATCCTCAAACTAATGAACATTGAGCAGATGGAAGGTGCTTTATTTGTAAATGTTCACAGCTGCTTAAAAGCAATGCAGATTAACTTACCTACTGTTATTGTTCTCTTGACACCAAATCAAGGTTCAGTTACAGAAGCAGAACCGTGTTCAACAGGAGAAACAAGACAGGACTTTTACTGTGAAGGAAATAAAATATAAGATAATATGTAGATGTGTGATCACCTAAATCCTTCATATACGTATAATATAGAGTTAAAAATAAAAAGTCAGTGTTTCTCTGCTGCTGCTCGGTCGACTCAGGACGTCTGAGGGTTGAAATGCTGCTAATGCGTCTTAGACTTGTTTTTTAACACATTTGTAGATGTGTTACGACTAAAATGAAATAAACAATTTTATAATAAAATGATCTAAAAGGTATATCACAGAAAACAAGAGTTAAAAACATGATGCACTGACGCGTGCGTGAGAAGGAGGTGACTCAGTGATGAGCGGCCATTTGAAACTTATTTCATTTCGGGAAAGTCCGTCCGTTTTAATCTTCTGTGAAAACTCGAAGCTTTTAGATGAACTCCACTCGTCTGAGACTTCTGCTGAACGACCCTCAGTGTGTTCAGAGATGACAGCCAGCAGACGGAGGAGCGATCTCTCGAAGTCAAGGCCAGCGTGTAAAGATCCCACGCTCTTCAGTAAGTGAGTCGTCAGCCACCGAGCAGCCGTGAGTGTCTCTGTTTTGAAATGTGCACAGAATGTCCCCCTCGGCCCCGGAGAGCGTCCCTCACGGGTCTTCTTTGCGAAACTCTTTGATTCACACGTTGCGGGGGAGGTGTCACTGCTGATGAATGGAGCTCAGTCGAGTCCGTTACACAGACGGGGAAGTGAATGACAACTGCAGCTTTTATTTTCCATGTTCTGTTGAGGACTTAAAAAAAAAAAAAATCAGATTTGTTACTGTTTGAAATAAAGGTCGGGGCAAAGGAGCGGAAACCTTTGGAGTGTTATTGTCCCTCGTCACTGCCTGTGCATCTGTGTTTTAACGTGTTACTGCCACCCACTTCCTGTTTTGTACTTGTATTGATTGTTACTATGTGTGTGTGTGTGTGTGTGTGTGTGTGTGTGTGTGTGTGTATGTGTGTGTGAGGCCTCGATCGTGTGACGTATAAACTGAGCTGCTGCTGCTGTTGCGGTGGAAAGTGAAGTTTAGAGGAAGTGAAACATGTGTCTCAGACCCACGTGGAGCTTTTTTCTAACTCGACCGTTGCAGACGTGTTTCCAGACTTTGAGGCGTAGTTTCTTTCTCCCTCTTGAAGCTGACGTGTGACCTTCAGTCTGAACCTCAGGTCTCCACCGACCTCCTGGAGTCTCACTGGGTGTCTTCTGTCGGATGCTGTGATTAAACCTCCTGAAAGTCTCGTCTCTTTTTCACGTTTCACAAAAACAATTGGTCGTTACACAATATCAGAGTTTTACGACACAATCATTGCAGCCAAACTGAATTCTCAATAAGGATATTCTCATAATATCCATTTTAAAAACGATTTACTTCAACTTCTATTAACTATTAAACCTTCTTCATTCTTCACCTGCCGATGGCTGATAATCAGGTTCTAATTAATGAGTGAATTCGTGCCGTGTGACCTTCGTCTTTGCAGCTTCATCCTCCTCCTCCGCCTCAAGTCCACCAGCCAGCGCCTGAAGGTTATCAGCCGGTGTCAGACATTCTTTGGGAAAGTGGTAGAAACTTGGAGAGAATTGTGTTTTTCTCCTCCAACACAATCACATTCCTCTGAGCTGCTTAGGAGAACCAAGCAGCGGGGGAGCCAATTTCCCTTTTTGAGATTAGTTAGTGCCCTCGAGGTCCTGAAGCGTCCACAGGGTTCCCAGCGTCAGGACCGGCCACATCTCTGGGTCGCGGCTTCACGCTGCACCCTGTTGTACCGTCCAGACGACGGGGAGATGGAAATATGAGAATGAGAGGGGGGGGGGGGGGGGTCGTTTCTCTGGGGATCAGCCTCCTCCACTCACAGCAGCAGGAAGAGACGTAGGATTCTGTGAAACGAGGAAACACAAGTGGAACAATTAGAGAGAATTGAACATGTGCAGTACATGTGTGTGAGTGTGTGTGTGTGTGTGTGTGTGTGTGTGTGTGTGTTTGTGTGTGTGTGTGTGTTTGTGTGTTGAGAAGCTGTGAGGAAACAGGGACAGACGATAGATGGACAGACGCTTCAGGCTTTATTCATCAATGACTTCACTTCAGAAATAGCCGGCAGCACAACAGGCCGACACATTGCAGTGACACTTTGTGTGACAGTGTGCAGGATGTTAGTGTGTGTGTGTGTGTTTGTGTGTGAGTGTGTGTGTATGTGTGTGAGAGGGGGGGGGGGAGACAAATAGAAACACAGACAATGTCAAAGTAAAGACAGTAAAATGTTGATTTTCTATCTTGGGTTTCTTGCAATTTGAGATTATTCACTTTCCACATCAACATTCTGGATTTTCATGTTTATATTTTTAGCAGTGTAATTATTTGTGTACGTTGTAGAATCATTCATCAACAATACAACAATTATTTAAAGTGGCAATAAAGCAAGTTTTATGATGAAACAATTAACAGTTAAATAATACATTCGATTTTACAGGTGAGCCTAATAAAGTGGCCACCGAGTGTATATATTTATTTTTACACTTAGACCAGAGACTAAAAAAAGATGGACAACATGAAAGTGAAGCCAGATCACCATGATCGCCCCCTGGTGGCTGGCTGCAGTGTCACTCTTAGAATGTTGTGTTTTCACATCATTTTGTTGTATGTGCTGTTTTCACCTCTGTCCTTTAGTTTGTTGGTTTGTTTGTCTGTTTGTGTAACAGGTCCGAGAACAACTTGTTAAATTTGGGTGTGGATCAGATTCAGGGGACGGTTCCAGGATCTTTTGTTTTTATTTACTCACTTTAACATTATGAGATTTTCTGATTCTGGACTGATTTATGAACGTGTGCAATTTACTGCAGATTCAAATAAAAGCCATTCATGTTTCGAATGATTATTTTACTTTTCTTTCTTCCAATTGCTTTTTATTCAAATTTTCCTAGAGCCTAAAAAGTTGAAAGAACCAAAAGTTGATATCATCTTGTTTGTTAGGGGAGGGGGAGATGAATGGCTACTTCCTATGAATAATTTTACGCCTCAATCCAGAATTTAGGCAGAAATAAAGATGTGAATATGAAATCATTTTTCTTGTTCACCGGTCTGATCCAAACAAACAACAAAGGGCGAGATGAGGAGGAAACGAGGAAGAAGAACCGCGTGCAGCTGCTGTTCAGTGAGTCAGGAAGAGGGAAGTGAGCGAGAGAGGAGCCTGAAAGAGAGAGAGAGGGAGAGAGAGAGAGAGAGAGAGAGAGAGAGAGAGAGAGAGGGAGAGAGACAAAGAGAGAGAAGGAGAGAGAGGAAGCGAGGGAGAGGGAGAGAGAGAGAGACAGGGAGAGAGAGAGGAGCCTGAAAGCAGAGAGAGAGAGGGAGGGAGAGAGAGCGACAGAGAGAGCGACAGAGAGAGGGAGAGAGAGGAAGCAAAGGAGAGAGAGAGAGACAGGGAGAGGGAGAGAGAGAGAAGAGGGGGGGATAGGGAGAAGGAGGGAGAGGGAGAGGGAGAAATGGAGAGAGAGAGAGGGAGTGTTAACCATGCGCACATGAGAAGCAGAGAGAGAGGGAAGTGAGAGGGAGGGCAGCAGAAGGAGAGAGAGAGACAGAGAGAGAGAGAGAGAAGTGAGAGGGAGGGCATCAGAGGGAGAGAGAGAGAGAGACAGAGACAGAGAGAGGGAGAGAAGTGAGAGGGAGGGCAGCAGAGAGAGGGAGAGAGAGAGAGAGAGAGGGAGAGAGGGAGAGAAGTGAGAGGAAGGGCAGCAGAGAGAGGAAGAGAGAGAGAGAGGGAGAGAGAGAGGGAGAGAGGTTTAATGAATTCAGGGTGGATTGGAGGGATGTTACCACCGAGGCTCCAGAGCTGCTGTCGTGCTGCTGCATGAAGTGATCGTCTGAGCTGAGAGGACGACTCGGCTGCTGCTGGGAATCAAACACCCGACGGACCACGACTCCACATCCTGGAGCTCACTGGCTCACTCAGACTGGCTGAACAGGGATGGTACACGGACTCCGGTACGAGCAGTGATGCACCGAGGTAGGAAGACTTTCTCACATCTCTTCCTCTATGTCGACGATCCTCCTGTTTCTGTGTGTAACCTTTACTTGTCTCTCTTTGAGTTTCCACCTCCTTATTCTCCATCTGATCATTAGCCTCCAAGCCCAGTGTCAGTTTGGGCTCCCCTGTACAAAAAGGTGCTTTAACCTTTAAAGTTTTTATTTCAGTGTTTGAATCTGTTTGTTTTTTTACGAGGTTGGTTTTTCTCATCACAACTTGTCTCGTAGTTCAGAGGCTTGAGGATGGATTTAAAAAACAAAAAGGACTCGTTGGACACTCAACAATTCATCAAGGCACGAGATCAATGCTAGTTAGATCAGCCGTCTGCTGGTGACATTTACATTTTAAGAAAGAATTCATCAGAATAACGATCTAATTATAGACTCGAACATGTTTCACTGGTACAGAGACCTTTGTCGGGGAGTTGCAGACCAAGGGCACGAGGTCGGACTCTTGTTGCATCAACATTTCTCACAATCAAGTAATGTTCACGAGCCATTTTCAACCAGGACACTCAAACCAACACAAACAGAACCCACCACACTTGAGACAACGTTCTTGTCCCGAGAAGAGGGGGGCGCTGGAAGGTTGAGATGTTTTCAATTCTTCCTCACTTCATATTTAATTCTGTAATTATAGTTTTTTGGGGATATGTCTCACGTCTTATTGAATCACAGGATTCCTCCTCCAGCTCGTGGCTTTAGCACGAGGGCGTCTGACATCTCGTGATTAATCTCCAGTCTGCACGTCTAATTACATCTCATCAAGCAATCAGCCAATGCGATGGTTATTTATTCCTTGACAGCATTTTCTCGGTCGGCGTTAAGCATGACCGGGATTTCGTCTGCGGCAGCGTGGCGAGCGAGCGAGCGGGACAGAGCTGAGGATAATCAGGAGGAGAGGATCAATGGAGAAAATAAGCGAGACAAGAGAGTGAGAGAGAGAGAAAGAGAGTGAGAGAGAGAGGGAGGGAGGAGGAGGAGGGTGAAGGGAAGATAATCATTTAGCGGTGATGGGATATTCAGCTCACGTTCCGAGTCCCGGGAAAGCTCACGAGCCAGCAGTGTGTACAGTATCGGTCTGTGTGACATGTGTGTTCATACCGTGTTAGTCATGTTGGATTCACGGCCTCATGTGTCAGAGCAGGTCTGAATAATGATAATGATCCGCTCGTCCATCAGACAGGAGTCTATCACGAGGATTACAGAGTGAACATGTGTGAGGAGGACGGTCGCTCACGCTGGTTCCTGTCGTGTCCGCACTGACCTGAATAACAAGGATGACCCTGATTATCAGACCCGCCCCCCCCCCCCTTCAAACACCTGCACACAGCGAGGTCATATCTGATCACGTCAATATAAACATTGAGAATCACTGAGAAACTAAATAATGGAGGTGTTTTCTACATGAATCTTTAATTTCGAATCCTCCAGCTGAACTAAGTGTTGTGAGTCATTATTGTCCCCGACTGGATCGGGGGGCTGTTAGCAGTGGAGCGCCCCCCACAGGCGACCGAGGGTGTAGCTGTCACCTCTGCTTTTAATTTGCAGTTTATACACTGTCCGACCGATGAGGGGATAACTCTGCTGCAGAGACACTTGTGTTCAGTTTGCTTTCTGCTGAGCGTTTGATTCAGGACGAGACGAACCTGCAGTGACATGTGTTGACAAAAGTGACAACAACAAATCATCTGTGAAGTGAGTGTTGAGCTTGTTATCAACCGGTTGCTTGTTTCCTCCTCCAGTGGAAACAGGAGATGTGTTTGAGTTGAGGTCGATCGTTTCCTCTCTTTTTGCTCCGGAGTTGTTCTCCACCACCGCCTGAGGGGAAACATCTGTCTCCAGGACTCCTGATGGATCCACTATGTTCATGAGTTGCTGTCTAAGATGCTGCCATCATTCCCGACTGCGTAAAGACAGCTCTCCAAAAGTTGAACCAAAACCTGATCGCCCCCTGGTGGCTGGGCATAAACCCACGCTTCTCCAAAATAGATGGGAATTAGGTACCGAACAGAAGACGTTATGATTGACAGCTGAGGCTGACACCTTTAATACGGCAGCTCCCAATGACGTCACCAGTACCAGATGGCGACTCCCGTACCCAGGATGCTTTGCCATAATATTTGTAAAGTGGAAGGAAGTGGAGACGCAGCGACCATCTTTATATAGAGTCATTGGTGCGTGATGAGTCAGGTGATGATTCTCTGTACGTTCACCAACATGAGATTTTACCAAATTGATTTTACAGCCGCTTTTAGAAATAATGACGATAAATAAAATCTTCTAACCCTGAAACTAAATGATCTGAATCAGCAAAGTGATTCCACCACGCGGTTTTTATAAAATAGAATTTTCTGTGTCCAGTCGATTTCCACCTGACGATCGATTCCATTCAAGTCGTTCCATTCACTCACAGGAAACTGGAAACTTTAAATAATAAAACGACCCATAATGCAAGTGACAGGTGGAAGTTGGGTCGATGTGTCTTGTGATTAAAGGGCAGTCAGTGGAGTTTGGACAGGCCTGAATGTTTGTGCACTCCAGACCTGCCGCAGCGCTTTTGTTTGGCTCCGAGGCTTCATGTGATTTGTCTTCAGAGCAGTTTCGAGTCTGACTCAGAATATTTATCTTTTGAAAGTGCAGCCGCTGATCGATCGGTCACCGTCTCACTCTCTCGTCCGGACGTTTCTTATCTTTAAAGGTCTTGATTCGGTGAATCGGCGTTTCTCTGTGAAAACACGTTTGATGTTTCACCCGCCTGCTCATGAATAAGTGTCAGAGACAGAAGAGAAGCTCTAATCCTGTCTTAGCTTTAGTCTGTCTGCTCTGCAGCTCGATACCTGTCCTCATTGTTTGTGGGCGATGAGACCCTGGAGACGGGTTAAATATATAAGTCATATTAATAGGAATCTGTTGTTCTCAGCAGTCAATCAGAGCTGAAAAAGATATTCAATAAAAATTCCAAATGCTACCCACACCATGAGATTCGATGTGGGAAAAGGATTTTCCTTCACTAAGGCTCAGAAATAGAAATATATAGTTTTTATAGGCCAAACAAACCAAGGCTAAATCCCTGAGGCCAATTTAAAGTCTGTCCTCGGCTTCAAAATGTGTTTCTGCTTCTTGTTACTTCACTTGTATGTTTGACCTTCACTTTGCAGAATGATGCACGTGCAGAGTCAAACACTAAGTTGACAGATCGGAGCCGGTCGCAGCTCGATAAGCAAACACACACAAGTGTGACGTGCACACGCTCACATGCAGGAGATGTCTTTAGAACCTTTGAAAGGAAAACATCTGGAACGAGGAGGAAAGAATAAACGTAAAGTCCCTTAATGTCAATGTGTTTATTATTTTTAAGAGAAGTCAAGATATCCAAATCTTTATAATTGAAAGCAGAGTAGTTTTAAATGTCTGAGGTGACCATGTCAGTAGATTTAGTTTCTCTTGGGAGTTCATGTTGTTTTTAAATTGTTTTGCCGCAGGAGAGAGGTCCCGGGTCAGTTTGTGTTCAGGCTCTGGACTCTAACCACAATGCAATCAGCTGTTGTGTATATCTTTGGCCTTTCCATTCCCCTCTGCATCTTAAACAATACCCCAGTTCCCCAGGCCGTCCATGAATACTGCTGGTATTTGTGAGGCTACACCCCCCCTGTAGGTTAGAACAGGAATCCAGCGTGAGCCTCGCCTGCAACCGAGCTGATCCCAGATCGATCCACAGCGTCCTCAGACACTCTGAGTGTCGGCAGGAGGTCCGTCTCTTCCTGTCTTTCCACGACACACACACACCTGCTGTAGACAAATAACTGTAGAACTTCAGTGAATGACCGATGATGCAGCGAAGATGTGACGTTCAAGCCGAGAAAACAGAAGTGAGACCTGTTGTTGTTGATAGTGTCATGACTCCGGGCGATGGGGGGGTGAAATCAAAATGTCACCTCCCCATCGTTAAGCTTATAGGACATCGTATATCCCAGGTTCTAAACTTCTCGTGTTCTAGTGAAGGTTCATGTTGTGAACTTTTAATGTTTCTAATAATCAAATAATCTCATTCCTGTTGATTATCCACTTGATTATCAGCTTTGCTCCTGATCTTGATGTGGATTCCAGTTTGAATACGTGACCCGAGCTCAGGCCGGGTTTGGATTCAAATCTTAAAATGAGATTTGGGTTCGAGTCGAGTTCGATCACGTTGGCTGAGCTATCTACTAAAAACTAAAATGTTAAAAAACAGAACTCCTGTCGGGTCGGACTCTGACTAATATTCTACTTTATCTCATTATTGTAACCTCAACACCTGCTGTGGACAAATAACTGCAGAACTTCAGTAGATGACTGATGACTCTTCAGGGGAAGACGTGACGTTCAGGCTGAGAAAACAGAAGTGAGAACTCAGATGATTCACTCTCCTGTGAGGGAATCACAGAGCAGATCAGATTTCAATAACCGAGATGGAAACAGTGAGTTGTGATCCTGGGGGTGAGAGGTGAAGATAGACCGGGAGGGGGGGGCAGGATGAGAACGCTTGTCTCATCAAAGCAAGACGAGGGATCAGCAGCAGACCTTGTATGGGTAGAGCTGAGGCCCAGGCTGCAGCCCCTAAGGTCACACTTCATTCTCTCAAACAATATTAACCACCAACTTTGTCTTTGGCCGTATGTCCCTATTTTGGACGAGACACTTGCTCTGTTGTCACAGTCACTGCTGATTCCCTCTGTCGGCCCAGAGGAGGGTTTGCACAGCCACGAGTCACCGCCTCTTGTTTGTCACTTCTCTTCATCGTTCAAATCACGTGAGCTCGTTCTCAAACCGCTGCAGAGAATCTGACGGGCCGTTACAGACGCTCACCCGTCTGAGCAAAGTGGAGGAAACCTGTCGTAGCCTTCAGGGGATTCAAGTGACTCATGTGTGGAGAGCCGAGGCTGCACAGACCTGACCGGTCCGAGGCTTTTATTTTACTATCTGACCCTGAAGGTGCTGATAGCAATGATGAGGATGAGGATGAGGATGAGGATGAGGATGAGGAAAAGGTTGAGGATGAGGATGAGGATGAGGATGAGGATGAGGATGAGGATGAGGATGAGGTTGAGGATGAGGATGAGGATGAGGATGAGGATGAGGATGAGGATGAGGATGAGGATGAGGATGAGGATAAGGATGAGTACAAAAAAGTGTGTATTTATAATCACTTCTTCCACTCAAGTAATCTACAATACATGTAAAGGTATAAGGCACGAGGTCCTGCAAGTGCTCAAAGCTTCTTCTATCAGGAAACATGTGTAATATCATTACATTTGGAAGATAAGAGAAAAATAAAGCAAATATCTCTTTTGTAACTAGTGAATCTGTATTATTTTACCTCAGGTCCATAGATTCTAACCAATCCAGACATTTTTACCTGTTTACGTCTTTAAGGTGGAAAAGGAGCCGATATAAGTAAATGTTCTAGGATTGAACATGATTCATGAGGGTTATATTTCACATGTTATAGCTCAGCCACTGTTTGATCCAGCTGTATACGTATATAACCTGGGCAACACAGTTTACATTCCCGTGGTACATATTTACAGTTTCACAGACAGGGCCGACGACTGCAGGCCTTCACTGAAGTGCAACGTGCAGCCGGGCTCTCATGTGCACATCTGAGGTATAAGAATAAACTGTTTGTGTACATTCGAGCTCCAGGTGATAAAACCCTCTGTGTCGGATCCTCTACATGACGCAGGTGCGGACTGGAGCTTGGGTTTGAGATTTTCCAGAGTTGCTCGGCGAGCCACCGACCCAGTTATGGCAGCGACGTCTATATTTAGCTCGTGCTTGGATCATGAAGATTATCTGAGTGCTGTAAATGACTGATGTTTGACACAGAAAAGCTGCTGTCGGTATCCATTTAATCATATGGTCACACAGGGCTTCGACTTCCTGCAGGAGACAGCTGCTGGCGAGTGTGTGTGTGTGTGTGTGTGTGTGTGTGTGTGTGTGTGTGTGTGTGTCGGGAGCTCGGCTGCTGCTGCTATCAGAGCTCGGACACACTCTTCCTGCAGCGAGCGCCTGGCCGACTCAGGGGAGCGTCAGTTAGAGGCTCCTGCAGGACTCTGAGCGTCGCTCCCCTGTGAATATGCAGTAATCATGTCACAGCTCCTGTTTCTGTGTCCCTCCTCTCCACTGTCCTCACTGTAATCACCACCAGTATCCTAATGTGGCCACGGGCTGCTCCCTCCACGGGCTGCACGTCTCAGGACGCCTCTCGGTGGAGACTAAAGCCATCTTAGCTTTAGTCGAATTAATTTGGGATTTGAGGAGATAAAATGTTCAGGTTTGCGTTTCATCCGTCTCAAAGTGTCTGTTTTAATTTTCCTGACAAAGTTATATTGTGTGATATTTGTCTGATAACGTCACACATTGTTCTGAGGCCTCCGGTTTGGTGTTTTCATTCCATTGGACGGTTCAAGAGTCCGTCTTTGCAGAGCTCCGAACCCACAACCCGCTCTCATCTTCAATTCATGTCTGGACCCGTCCGCTTAAGACCTGCGACCCAATCACATTAAACACATATCTTCCATTCACACTCACACCAAATGGTTTATGTCCTTGTCCTCCTGTTGTGGTGCTTGAGTTGTGTTGTGTGAATCGTGTCGGAGTTGTGTTTCCTCTGAAATGACGTGTCTAGCTTTCTGCTGCAAAAATAACATATGATGTCACCTCTGGTAATTTGCATCTTTATGTGAGCATGTTGACGAGTCTCCCTGCTGGTGCTGACAGTTATATGCACAGAGGTCAAAGGGTCAAAGGTGATGTCGCACTGTATCTCTCACCTGTTGACCATCTGCATCTTTAATCTTTACCCGAGCGTACGTCTATATAAATATATTGTTTATACTTTGCACAGCTGTATCTGTGACTATAATACATCCGGTGCTTTATGATCTATTTTAGTCAAAATTAACTAAATGAACATCAGCTGTTTGAAGAAGACTTGAAACTAGATACTGAGACATAAACTTCTTAATGTTTACTGACGTTATAAAGTGAGTTTACGTTCATTTCATAAACAGTCTGTGCAATTAGAAGGATCGGCTTTTAAATGATAAGTAAAATAGATTTGGATGTTTTTTATGATTACGCACAAAAGCTTTCAAACATAACCTGTTCCTCTTTTTTTATTTCAGTGTTTTATGAATAAAACAATCATTTTATGTAACATGAATTAAAACAATCAGGTTCCTTTCCACTGAAACAGATGAAGTGCTGTAATGAACATGATGTGGTGGAGGTGTTTAAATCTTTTCTTTTCCTCCGTCTCTTTCTTTGAAACAGCGAGAGGCTCAGTGAGTCACTGGCGCTGGTTTAAAACCACAGACTCACACAACCCACTGGTCTTCAGCTGTATTTCCACTCACCTCTGACTGAGAGTCACTACACACTGAGACACCGTGAGGGAAGGCTCTGATTGGTCGAGAGGCTGTCGGACGTTGAGACACTTGATGATACAGATACTGAAAGTGTGTTTTCACCGTGGAATCGTGAAACTATGAACTGTGAACTGAGACATCCTGACCAAATGTGATATTGTGAATTCAACGTTAGTAAATAATGAAGGTTCTGAATTTCATGTTTGGCATAAAAATATCAGTTTATGGTCGATTCAGAGATGATGATTCAGACTGAAGAGTGAGAGACGAGTGTGAGAGACAGAAATGCATCGATGGTGAAAACACTCTGAACCTTCACACCAGGTTCAGACCCTGAACAGCTGATCTCCTCCCTGTTGCTGCTGCAGGATCTGCAGAGAGCGCGGATCAGAGTGTGACCGACACAGACTCCAGATCTGTGCCGTCAAAATGAAATGAATATTAAAGATGATAACATGGTTGAATCATAGAACTGACAGGTTCTGTGCATGTCGTGGTGAAAGCAGATGAGCGGAGGACAGATGCTGAGCGGGGGGGCACATCTGTTCATAGTTACCGTGGCGATGTCTCTCCGTCTCCGTCACGGTGCTTCACTCCAGTGACGTCACGGTTACCAGGCAACCACACGAGCAAAACAGAATCCCTCTCTGCTCCGGGGGGGGGGCGTTCTCTTGATTGGCACATGCCTCTCCCACAGTTAATACATATACACCCCCCCCTCGGGTGGCTGTGAGCGAGGGAAGCAGCATCAGTGAGTCCTGTAGACCAGTAGTGAGTCCTGTGGTCCAGGAGTGAGACATGTGGTCCAGGAGTGAATACTGTGGTCCAGGAGTTATCCCTGTGGTCCAGGAGTTAGTCCTGTAGACCAGGAGTGAGACCTGTGGTCCAGGAGTTAGTCCTGTAGACCAGGAGTGATACCTGTGGTCCAGGTGTGAGTCCTGTGGTCCAGGAGTTATCCCTGTGGTCCAGGAGTGAGTCCTGTAGACCAGGAGTGAGTCCTGTGGTCCAGGAGTGAGACCTGTGGTCCAGGAGTGAGCTCTGTGGTCCAGGAGTGAGTCCTGTAGACCAGGAGTGAGTCCTGTGGTCCAGGAGTGAGACCTGTGGTCCAGGAGTGAATACTGTGGTCCAGGCGTGAGTCCTGTGGTCCAGGAGTGAGCTCTGTGGTCCAGGAGTGAGTCCTGTAGACCAGGAGTTAGTCCTGTAGACCAGGAGTGATACCTGTGGTCCAGGTGTGAATACTGTGGTCCAGGCGTGAGTCCTGTGGTCCAGGAGTTATCCCTGTGGTCCAGGAGTGAGTCCTGTAGACCAGGAGTGAGTCCTGTGGTCCAGGAGTGAGACCTGTGGTCCAGGAGTGAGCTCTGTGGTCCAGGAGTGAGTCCTGTAGACCATGAGTAAGCCCTGTAGACCAGGAGTGAGTCCTGTGATCCAGTAGTGAGTCCTGTGGTCCAGGAGTGAGTAATTTTTAAATCCCAGAGACCTAAACATTGACTCCCTCCTGAACTAAACACATCCAAGCAGTTTATTTGGATTTGACAGATTCACGTGGAACAGAATCACGAGTGTAATGTTTAGAGATTTGAAGAATAAATGAAAACAATGTCTTTAAGTGGAGAGTGTTTCTAAAAATAATCTGTAGTTATTCCCTCGGTGAGGTGGAGCTAGTCACCCATGGTTCTATCATGTCTCTCCTGGAGGACGTGTGTAGTGAGGCCTCTCATCTCAGATTCACACAAACACAATCGTTCTTCATTCACACCTGAACATCACAGACGTGTTCGACCGGGAACAGAAGAGCTTCCGTCTGTTTCTCCTGAACTGGATGAAGAACGTCTCCTTTTTTATTATTAACAAAACATTTGGACGTTGTCAGAAAAGTTTCCAACATTAGAGACGTCTGAGTTTCATTGAGACGTGAAGCAGCTGCACTTCCTCAAGGTTTATATTCAGTTGTCAACTAGTTCAATATAAACTGTGAAAAAATCACTTTTTCTGTGCATTTCATTTTCCATTTGAGCAAATTATGGTGATTTTCCTGAAATCAGATATAAAAAAAAGTCCAATATGATAATAACAGATGTTCTCCATCATTCTAACATATTACAATAGATTCTCCACTCACTTTGATCTGTGTTGTTTCAGTTTTAAAGAGCCTGTCGCCTGTGGAATTTAAATGTGACATAAATAAAAGAATAATAATATAAATACAGACTGAAACATGACTTCTCTACCTGCTTCTGTCTTTTTAAATGACTTCATGATGTCACAGATCTTTCTCCTCAGCGTGTTGATATAAACCTTTTCATTTATTTTAAATTGTTGACATTGTGCAGAGGATGATAAAATCACTTTCATTTATGCCCTGCTGTTTTCTGTCTCTCTCTCTCTTCTCCAGGTCAGCAGAGAAGAAACCTTCCAACCTCCGAGTCATGAGGAGTCCTTCGTTATAACTCAGATATATATACATATATCAATATTTGGAATATTTTAGATCACCTCAGTAATATTCAGGACCTGAACTGGGACCTGGTTTCTTCCTCCACCTCTTCTCACGGGGCCTCGTTTTTTTTCCAACTCGAGGCCGAGATGTCGTCCCACAGCCTCTTGGCCTCAGTCCCAGTACACAGCTTGACCCAGGGATAACCAGCAGCTCTCCCAGTAGCACCCGAGGCCCGACACAGAGCCCTGCAGGGCCCCTGGCTTCAGGCAGCATGGGAGACGGGAGCTGGGTGTGTCTGAGCCCAGCGGAGTTCAACCAGCTGCAGCAGTACAGCGAGTGTGAGTACCCACTGGGTCCGATGGGAATGATTGAAGAGTTTCTCTTCATTTGCACAACCAAATACTGTGGTGTTCATGTCAAAGGGTAAAGGCCCCATGCAAATCTGCACAGTAGACACATCACGTTTGTGTTGTATTTCTTCAAGTGTGTTTTAAAGGTTTCTTCAGGCTGTAAAAGTTCTTACAAATTTAAAAAAGCTCCAGGTCTTTGGTAGAGGAAGCCCCCCCCCCCCCCCTCCCCCCACACACACAGAAAAGACTGGAGCTCCTGAATCACCTCGTCTGTAAACACACATTTGCATTATGCACGCTCAGCGGTTAATCTGGCACGAATCCTAACAAAGCTAAGGCCACGATCTCTGGTAACCAGGTTCATGCACTCTTAACTTCTTGGTTTAGAGATATGTTGAATCATCCATTTATCTCACATCATTGCCCTTTTTGATTATTTTGCAAATGAGTAACTGTAACGTTTGGGCAGGATTTCCGTCTGGATGTTTGTCGTCACATTATTCAGTGTTAGTTTGTTCCTCTCAGTAAACCGTGTGTGTTCCTGCTGGACGACTCTCCTCTCTCTCTAGAAACCACATTTGTTAGTCAAAAGAGCGTCTGTCCTCTGGTTCCTCGTGTCTGTCGTCGTGGATGATGAATAGAGCGTCGCTGTCTCACACAGGCGAGTCTGTTGAGGAATCGCTCGGTCGTGCAGAAACCATTATATTCACAGACCTGTGTGGATTAAAGCCACAGCTGTTTGTTCTCTGGTGGAATGGAAGGTCACTGACCAGAAGCTACTGAACTCCACGTGAGAAAACTGCAGCAAAACGTTGAAGCTGGAGGAATGCAAATATGTCAGGATGAAGAAGAGGAGCCGTGCACGTGGAAGACGAAGACGTCAACTTGAAAAGACGAGGAGATTCTCTGGTGATAAGTGCCCGACGCCGGTGGGGATGTGCCAGAGGCGTATCATTGTGCCGTCTTATCTTTTCTGAAGCTCAGTCCTCTTCAGCGTTCACCTTCAGCTTCTCTCATGGGTCCTTCAGACACAATTAGGCAACAATTGAATTACCTGCCCGGGTCTCTGACATTGAGAGAAGCTGTTTACAAATAGGACCGAGGTGCTTAAAATGAAAAACAACCCTCAACAGCTCTGTGTTCTATCCAAGCGGCTCCAGGCTTTGAATCATGCATCACACAAGTTGATCTGTGATTTATGGTTTTAATTTTATTACCTGTTAACCTGAGGGCAAAACTGAAAAATCCACGACTTGCACGACCGGGTCATTAGCACACGTCAGCGCACCGAAGAGAAAAGAGCAGATCAAGAGGAAACCTGGGAAAATGTCAGGTTTCAGTTTTTCTGTCGCCTGTGGCAAATATTTCATGACTCTGCTCACCCGTGAATATTTGTCAGATTATTTCAAATCACCCAGTTTAGCATTAATGATCCACCAGGGTACAGCTGTTTTATCTGCTGTTATAATGTGAATATATACTTCATCTATTATAACATAATTTTACCATATTGACATTTACTATCTACTATCTATTATCAACATTAAATCCCATGTCATTAAATAATATATTTTATTCTGCTTAAAAAACTATAAATAGATGTATTTAAAATTAACTGTAAAAAATCACATGAATATTCGCCAATAATAGAAAGGAGAAACTTGATGTCAGGTATAACGAGGTCAGAAAAACAAACTACAGATTAACTTCTTGAGTTTCTCTGTGGTCCTTCGTCTTGTAGGTGAACTCTGAACTCTAAAGGGTCAAAGGTGAAGGTCACTGTGACCTCACAAAACCCTTTTTTTTGCCTTATGAACACTTATTTTAAGACAAACTGTAAATAATCCTTTTTCAAATTAGGCACAAATATTCAGTTACACTCACAGATTAACTGAATCAGGTGTTCAGAGATCCTCTCCTATTTTATGTCTTGTATCTTAAATCTGTATTTAGGTGATTTCTTCAAATGCATTATTATCAGATTTCAGAGGTCAAAGGTCACAGTGACATCATATGAGTCTGAAGTGGAGCTGCTCTGGTTGGTGGAAGTGTACAACCAGTAATCCCAGTTCTTAATGCTCCTGTTGTTAATGTGCTTTGAGGAGGAGCCTGTGTGTGGTTCCCTGCAGCCACTGACACGTCAGGTGACACCACATCGCTCAGGGGACACGACACAGAAACGCTCTCTGCTGCTGCTGCTGTGGTCGAGTTCTCAGTTTATGAGTCAGGCTTCTCTGGAGAGGGACTCTAATCGAAACGTGACGGATGTGCTGGCCGGGAAGGCCCCTGCTGCCGGGAAGGTCTCGTGTTCCTCCCCGGTGAGGAGGGGATGTGTATCAGCAGCCGATCAATCGAGGGCTTAATGAAGGACACTGACTCTGCTTCTCTGCAGAGGGAACAGACACCACCAGGCTGTCAGTGTCTTTAATAAACCAAATCAAATCCAATAGAACTGAAAATACTAATTCACTAATCAATCACTTCCTTGATTAATCACATTTTTGAAAATCATTTACCGGTTGTAGCTTCTCAGTTTTCAGGACGTGATGGTTTTTCTTTGTCATGAGCTGCAAACTAAATGAAATAATCAATTAATTAACAGAAAATGATCAGCTGATGAATTGAGAGTGAAGATGATCATTGATCAGTCGGAGCTAAAACGATTCAACAGAAATCAATGAATGTTTTTTTAGAATTGTAAACTGAATTAGGTTTGTATGGATCAGAAGATTTGATTAGTTTATCATATGCAATATATCATATTTTAATATTTGATGTGAACTAAATAAAATGTCCCAAATCACATTTATTTGATTTTTTTTTTTTTAAATAAATTTATCAAGAACATATTTCAACTTTCAAATTGACGGAGACGTCTTCCTGGGAAATTAATGGATCATAGATATAATAATAATAAGTAATAGTAATAAGTCAGTCGTTAATGCCGTGAACTGGACTGTCCTGTTACTGGATGATCTCTGATCACGTTTCTCTTCTCACCTGAGATTACACACTCTCTGTCTCTCTGTCTGTCTGTCTGTCTCTGTCTCTGTGTCTGTCTGTCTCTCTATCTCCCTGTGTCTCTCTGTCTCTGTGTCTGTCTCTGTCTCTCTATCTCCCTGTGTCTCTCTGTCTCTGTGTCTGTCTCCCTCTGTCTCTGTGGACATAGTGCAGGACAGAAATAGAAAAAGCTTTTACAGGCTGCAAAGCTGCTGAGCACTAAAAATAATGAGGTGTCGTCTGCAGTTCATTATGACACGATGGTGAAATCAGGTATGTGTGCATACGTCAGTGTGTGTGTGTGTGGGGGGGCTGATCACATTAGTTCATTGTGGTGATCTGACTGTAGTTGTGATTGTGGGGGACATAATATTTGTGTTTAAATTTTGGTGCAAAAGCGTGATGTTTATGTCTTTTCTAGTTTGAGAGCGACGTTATTATTATTTTCCCGTCAGGAGCTGCACGTTGTTTTAATAGTAAAATGACATGTTATAAAAATGTACCTCGTTGTTTACACAGTTTAAAAGCGAACATGTCAATCAACCTGAAAACGCTGCAAAACTTTTTGAGAGTGGATGGGGCCCCGCCTCCTGCAGCCTGAGGCTCCACCCACAGAGTCTATACAGGAAGTGGTCTGTCTCCTGGTGGCCACCTGGCAGAGGCCTCATCATTTATCCAGTTTGGTTTGTTTTGTTTCATAAGTTTATCTGAATATTCGTGTTGAGGTTTGAGTGACGGTTAAGTTTGAGATATGTATCGTCAGAGATGGATCTACAATGTTTGATATATTGATATTTTCTCTTTTTGTTAGAAACCACTGACTTACAATTAAAATGAAATGGATTGAAAACGCTGAGTCGGTTCTCGTCTGTGTTCATCGAGCTGTTTGTTCCTGGAGCCAGAATATTGATCCTCTATCATGTGACCGAACAGCAACAATTACTTCATCTCAATTTATGTGGACGGCCGAAATAAAAACACAATGATTCAGTGTTAAGTTTTCAAAAGAAGAGAAAATACACAAGCACACAAAAACATGGGGACATGGGACAAGTTCACTTTTAGATTATTTTTAAATTTTTAGCTTCAAAACCAGTTTAGTTTTTGGTCAAATTAATTAGTTTAATTAAGTTTGGACCTTCTCCCTTTTAGTTCTTCCAGTATTTCATTATTTAAACAACCTTAAGTGAGAGAAACACTTTGAACATTGTTGAGTAATATTTCATGCAATAGAGGGTGAATTTGACTAGAAATGTACTTTTACTCCCTGATTATACATAATTCTAGTTTTTAATATTGTAATGGATGTTCTAGTTTAAGTTTGAGGGTTTTAAATCAAGATATTATTATTCATCAGCATGCGATGAAACACGTTTATTCAGTTCAGTTTGTTCATGGTGATTAAAAAGGAAAAGTTTTCTGTGTGATGGAGGAAAGTTTTCATAAATGCTGTAATTGAAATGATTGTTTTCTTGTTTTCAGACTCAAGCAAGAAGCTGAAAGACGTTCTGGACGAGTTCCACGGTGACGGAGTTCTTTCCAAGTACAACCCAGAGCACGTGAGTGTCACACTTCTTCACTCTTCATCTCTTTTATCACATCCTGGTCGATGTTCTCTCTCTCTCTCTCTCTTTCTCTCTCTCGCACCCTGTTTCTCTCTCTCGAACTGCTGAGTCATGGCTCCTGTTTTTAGATGAAGGCTATGATGGAGTCGCATCAACTGTGTCAGCTGACGTCAGCAGATCAACACTTCTTTTTTCTTAACACTTGGCTTCTGGACGCTTCTCTGAGTTTTCGACTCTTTCTCCGTCTCAGACATTCTGGATATCCTGTTGAGCCTGTGGTTCACATACTGTGGGAAACATTCAAGGATGTAGATGAACAGTTATAATTTCAATTTTGCTTCTGGTCTGTCTGTTATTTTTTTTGTCAACCTGCTCGTGAGGAATAGTTTGAAACATAAACATCTCAAGGTCCCATCACTGAGTTGTGAAAAGCAAAGCAAAAGGATCAGGTGCATCAGGCAGATAAATATTTAAACCATTAATTATAAAAACTCTGAGTTCTAACTTCAACTCTTCTCGTTTTTACGTTCACACTCATTTTGTGAACTGACTTCATCTCCTGTTCGGTCGCCTGCCTTCACAAGACAACCCTCTGAGCTGAGAGATGGAGGGAGGACGTGTTTGTCCTCGGAGCCACGACACGAAATTTCCCTCTTGATATATGTTCAGTTTGATAACTTCAATCAGTGTTATAATGTTTTCATGCTCTAATGTTCAGAAAACATAATTTTCTGTCCATCGCTGCAGCTCCTCTCTTCAGCCTCTGTCTCAAACACTTGGTTTTAGTTCCTGTCTCTTTAAGACACCCCCCTTCCTCCTCCTCCCTTCTGATTGGCCAGCTGCTCCACTCTCTTGTGTTTGGTCAATGGTTTCCAGTGCGAGAGGGAAATGTCGGTTTTATATTTTTACATTCACTTAAAAAATCAACCAGATTTACACAGTTTACTGATTAGATGTAAATTATGTGAAACGTCTTTCTCTTCTTATCTCTGTCATCTTTACATTTATATTTTCTTCTCTTCCTCCCCTCTCGTCCTCCTCCTCTTCTTCCTCTTCGTCTTCATTATCACCTCTTTGCCGTAAGCGTCTCCTCGCCTCACGACTTACAGCCGGGCTGGACATTTGGCGCCACAGAATTAACGTTCTTGTGCTTTCTGAGAGCACACTGTCTGTCGGCGCCACGTTGACCTCCACCGCCCTGCTCACATTTATCAATGTGTGAGTGCTAATGACTCCACACTCTTCATTGTGCTGTAGTGGAATCTACTCACACTGAAAAACACTCTGACCTCCATTTCCTCCTCGGCTCCGAACCTTCATTATCTGATTCTGAGCCTGAGTGCAGCGCTGCCTCGTCTGAAGTGACTTGGACGAGATGTTTCAGGATAAGAGATGAGAGACGAGAGCAGCGAGTGACATGTTGAGCCGTCGACAGTGTTGGGTTTCCTCCTCTGAACATTCAGCACACGCACTTCATCAGGAGTTAATGAGCGACGAAGAACAGAGACTGTGCTTCGGTCCCAGAGTTTCCCTTCATCCAGAGACTTTAGCTCTAGCATCTAGCTCCACGTCGTCCAGCTCCACGTCGTCTAGCTCCACGTTATTTAGCTCCACGTCGTCTAACTCCACTTCATCTAGCTCCACGCCGTCTAGCTCCACGCCGTCTAGCTCCACGCCGTCTAGCTCCACGCCGTCTAGCTCCACGTCGTCTAGCTCCACGTCGTCTAGCTCCACGTCGTCTAGCTCCACGTTATTTAGCTCCACATCATCTAGCTCCACGTCATCTAGCTCCACGTCATCTAGCTCTACGTCGTCTAATTCCACGTCCTCGTCCACGTCATCTAGCTCCACATCATCTAGCTCCACGTCATCTAGCTCCACATCATCTAGCTCCACGTCATCTAGCTCCACGTCATCTAGCTCTACGTCGTCTAATTCCACGTCCTCGTCCACGTCATCTAGCTCCACATCATCTAGCTCCACGCCATCTAGCTCCACATCATCTAGCTCCACGTCGTCTAGCTCCACATCATCTAGCTCCACGCCATCTAGCTCCACATCATCTAGCTCCACGTCATCTAGCTCCACGTCATCTAGCTCTACGTCGTCTAATTCCACGTCCTCGTCCACGTCATCTAGCTCCACATCATCTAGCTCCACGTCATCTAGCTCCACATCATCTAGCTCCACGTCATCTAGCTCTACGTCGTCTAATTCCACGTCCTCGTCCACGTCATCTAGCTCCACTTCATCTAGCTCCACGTCATCTAGCTCCACTTCATCTAGCTCCACGTCATCTAGCTCCACGTCGTCTAGCTCCACGTCCTCGTCCACGTCATCTAGCTCCACTTCATCTAGCTCCACTTCATCTAGCTCCACGTCGTCCAGCTCCACATTATTTATCTAGTTTGTGCAGCTTTGACGTAAAAACCTCTTATTTTGTCCTTGAGAACACAAGTACATTTTTTTTCTCTGTGGTTGCTTCCACACAAATATGTTTCAATTTAAATCATAATGCAACTTTCTGGCTTGAAAATAGCAGCTTATGAAGAGGAATCTGAATTTGCTTTATTTACTATGTGTCCAAGGAATTGATGGTTTAGCATCGCCCCCAGTGAACTTGCATATAAATAGAAGTACAGCGAGCTAAACAGCCACATGAGATCCAGACGGAGCAGAAAACCCCCACAACTTTTATTCCAAAAGAAAGTCGATCAAATTCTTCTGACATCTGCCGACAAATATAATATGTAGACGTGTCATGGCCGCCCCTGGGAGATGTTAACAGACTGGCAACCTCGAACGGGAGCCGGCTCTCTGGGAATATAATCGTGAGCTAAGCTCGGGGGGAAACGTGTTTTTCCAAAGGCAGGAGAATTTCCACGAATGCATTCTGGCATCGTGGTTACAGCAAATCAGGGCAATACATCAAACTATGAAAAGCATTTTATCATTCGCTCCATCTGCAGTGAGTGTGTTTTCTGTGGCGTGTGCACGTCAATGCGTTCGTGTTAGGCGGCCGTGCACAGCAAATTAAAGCCTCGTGGCTCGTTTGGCCAAATAAGGAGAGAGATGGTGATGAGTGATGGTTTTCAGGCTCCTGAGCTGAGGGAGGTTCCTCATCATGCTGGTCTGTGATGGACGTCACTTACCGCAGCTCCTCTGAGCCGCTCCGGGCTGGAAGCATAGTTCCTCAACGTCCTGACGGGATCGGCTTCACTCTCCTATTTTGGTCTGAGGGTTTATTCAGACCGTTAGAGCAGCTTTATTATGTTTGCTTAGCTCATGAGCGTTTACTTAACCTCATCTGTTAAAATCAGCATTGTGTTACAGCGCCCCCTGCAGTCACCACACGTGAGGATTCAATCTGCTCGAGTGTTTCCAATTCTTCATATATTGATAGTTTCCTGCTGAACATTTGGTGATAAACGCTGTTTTCAATGACTTTTGAGTGAAGCATCAAAGCATCAAACTCATTTCAATCAAGCGGCTGGTTTAAGGTCAAAAGCTGCAGTGTTGCTTTAAACTGGGAGGAAATCTATCCCTCTTAAAATCGAATTAATGTTTTAAGGTGCAGTCGTGTTAAGAGCCGTCTGACAGCAGCAGGTCACAGGTCATGGTCGTCACTCGTCACTTTATGTTCTGGCTCAAACACTTTGGATTTATTAACTATGAGGCGAGAGCTGAACTTGTTGAGTCGATTGGCCGAGACCCCCGGTGCCGAGGTGACGTCCTGGTGACTTGAGGTGGTGGAGAAATGGGAATGAAAACTACAAATACTAAATAAAAGTTGTTTTGGACGAGATTAATGTGACGGAGTTTGATGTGCGTTCAGAAAAAAGAGGACAAATAGCTCAGTGATGGACGGGTGAGCTGTGATTGGCTCCGGTCCACAACCCCCCAAACCCCTCCCGCCGACCCTCAAAGGATAAACGATGAAGATGATGGATGGATTAAGAAGAGATGAAGAGACACATCAACCAAAACATAAATATCACATCAGAAAACTATAGAAAACTATATATTCTCCACAATCATCATCTTCACCTCCAACAAAGCAATAACCCCTTCTCTTCTTCTACCCACTCCTCCCTCGCTCTCCTTCCTTCCTTCCTCCTTTCCTCTTCCTCCTTCCTCTCCTCTTCCTCGTTCTGAACTGTTTAACAGAAGCAAGACGTTCTCAGTCAAGTAAGACTCCGCCCGGCGGCGCTGCATGCTGTGTGGTGTCTGTGTCGGCAGACTGCATGAACATCCTGTCCACTAACATGACATAACCCCGTCTCACAGATGGTCCGACGCCCTGAGGGGACAGGGCCGCAGTCCATTGGGGGGGTCCTGAGTTCAGTGCTTTTATATGCACCCACCACATGGCTGTGTGAGGGGGGGGGGGTGATTGAGGTAAATGAAGGAGATGAAGGAGATGAAGGAGATGAAGGAGATGAAGGAGATGAAGAGTGATTTTACCTGGACTCAGCTCCAGCTCCCTCCTGTGATTCCTGGAGCAGAAAAGCTGTTTCATACTTTCCAGGACAAATCAAAGCTGCAGATTTTCATTTCAGGGCAGATCAGCGTCATCGCATCTTCGTCCATCGTGAGAAACCGACTGTGCCTCGGTGGTAAAGGTGTTAACCTCGTTCCTCTCTCGCACTTCTCCCACACAGCCCATCGACTATGAAGGCTTCCAGCTCTTCATGGCCACTTACCTGGAGAACGACATCCCAGAGGAGCTGTGTCAGCACCTCTTCACCTCCTTCAAGAGAAAGACGGGAGGCTGCTCCCCCGATCCGACTCGAGCCGGCACCAGCTTACTGGGTAGGCACCTTGGGTTCATCATTTAACAGACATCCTATACAGTGACTTGTTTTATTCCTGCTACAGAACCAGAGTGATCCAGAGACTCAGGCAGGAACCTCCTCAGGTGTTTAAAGACTTCTCTGAGTGCAGGCTGTAAACTGAGTGATGCGTGGGCCTCTGGCACCAGAAGCTGCACCACAGAGCAGCTGAGCACACAGATGGACGGTGGATTCAGAAATGTATTTCTGCGAGGAGGCCACAAGAAAGTCTGAGTGTGAGCGACACCTTGGAACTCTGGGCAGCAGCATTTTGTCAGTTAGCTTAGCTCGTAGCGTCCGGGTTCGACCACATTGCTGCCGGATGGGAAACAGTTAACTAGCGTAGCTGAGACTTAAACCTAAACTTTGTGTATTTGTGGGGAAATGAGTCATAATCAGGAAAGAAATCGAAATAATAAATTAATTAATCAACAATTTGAAACACATTCGATGTATAGATGAACAATTTAACCACAGGATCAATCAGTTAACTATGAAAATAGTCTTCAGTCTATCATAGTTGCTTTGATTGATTCAGTCAGATTAACAGAAAAATCATGTGAGAAAACATTGAACACAAAATAACAAAGAGCTGCACTGCCCCCTGGTGACGATCCTGAATAATGTGACACACCAGACGAGGCCTGGACGACTATAGCAGTGATTCTGAAGTACAGACCGAACATAAACCTGACATGATCTCTGTCCTGTAACATTCTGTCTAACAGGCGCCTCTGTGGTGTCCATTGATATCAATGTAAACATCTGCTCGTGTGAAGGGGTTAAAAATAGAGTTGACCTCAACAACAGATGATCCTCTCTTCTATGATGTTCACGTCTTTCTTCCTGCGTCCCGCTAACCCCCCCCCCCCCCCCCCCCCCCCCCCCCCAGAGGCTTGTTCCATCGACGCAGGCATCTCTCTTCACACCGAAGTGGCCTGTGCCCCCATCACAGGTACCAGTGCAGAGCTTAATGGGACCAGTTCCCCGCTGGCTGTGGCCTCCTGCTCCCCTGGTGCTTGTTGTGCTCTTGTTGTGTTGTTGTGGTTCAGTGAAGAAACGGTGACTTGATGCTTTGTGAATATTTGTGGACGGTTTTAACGCAACGTTTTTATTTTAGCAGCTTCCTGTCCCTCTATGCTTCCTGGTATTTTAGTATTTGGGTTGTTGTTGTTGTTTAACATTATTTTCCTTTTCTGTTCTTCTCCTCATCCTCCACTGTTCCTCCATTCATTTCTCCTTCTTTTCTCTCTTTCCGCTCCCTCTGTTTCGGGTGGTGGTGTCCCCTACAGGTATGAACGGGAAAAGCATCCTGTGTGCGATGGGCCGCCACACGCCCGAGCACTCCGGCCTGGTGAGCACAACCGGCTCGGGGGCCACCACCTCCCCGTGTTCATCCCGCTCGTCCTCGCAGCGTTCAGGGACCGGGGGCCACACGTCCGGGGGCCACACGCCCGGTGGCCCCCAACGATCGCCCTGCGGCCATGTCAAGGCCTCGGAGGGCAGCAGCAGCAACGTCCTGACCCCCAACGCTGGAGCCACCAGGTCGCCAGTGTCCCCCAAACTATCTCCAGGTCTGTTAACAAACAAACGCAAAGTGAAAATAGAACCTCGGTTCCAGAAGTAATGTTCTTGCCTCCACATTGACAGAGGCTGTGGCAGATTTCTGTCTGTTCAACACTTGTGAACACAATATCTCAAAAGCACCAAAAGAAAATGTGTTCAAAGTCGGTGCAAACGTTGACTTGAACTCACAGATGAACTGATTCGATTTTGGAGGCTGAAGGTCAAAGATCAAGGTCACTGTGACCTCACAAACTATTTTTCGGGGGTTGCGAACAAATATCTCTAGAGCACCTTGAGGGAATATCTTGAGTGTATAATGTGTGTGTTGTGTGAGTATCTCTGAAGACGTTGTGTCGTCCTCCAACAGAGAGGAGCCACTCTGAGAAGCACTTCTCTCTGCGGAGGAGCCCCTCGCCCCAGACCGGCTCGGTCGCCCTGCCCTCGCCCCAGGTGGTCTTTCTCAAGGACATCGTCTGCTACCTGTCCCTGCTGGAGAGGGGGACGCCGGAGGACAAGCTGGAGTGTGAGTGACAGGGGACGTGGTTGGAGGGTCGGCTCCCCTCGGGGGGGATGTGGGGATGTGGGATGTGTGTTTACGCTCCGGCCTCTTTAGTGCAGCTCTCAGGGAGATGTCACTCAGGCTGTTCCATCCTCCTCCCCCGGGCCTCAGATATACTCCCATTACACCTCCCACACCGGGCAGGTCCGTGACCCGCCTTAACCCTGATGCGCCCAATTGACTTCTTCTGAGTCTCGGGCTATATCTGCTCCCACTGACGAGGCTAATCTCTGCTAACTGATCCCCATGCAGTGGGACGGAAGTAGCTCGCTCCTCCGGTTTAACCCCGAGGCCGTCTGGAGGGAGGCCAAGAGCAAATGTGACAGCTCCAGAGAGCCTCTTACTCTCTGATGGAACCTGAGTCATCATGGGATCTCTGTTCTCCCGTTTCCCTCTAGTCATGTTCCGGCTGTACGACACTGACGGCAACGGGGTCCTGGACAGCTCGGTGAGTGGTCGCTCTGTTTCCCGCTCTCGGCCTTTTGCCCTTTGCACACATGCGTCTCTAAGAGAAGTGTCTTGAAGGCAGCAGCTGTGTTGACATGAGATCATTTGTGAGGGTTGTGTTGTGTCATGTGCTGACGGGATCACATAACAACACACAAAAAGCTTTGTTACACTTTAAACTTCACTCCTCTGACCCTGAGTTTAACTGGGAGCTCGTTGTTCACGTCACGGTCAGGAGACGTTTCTCTTCTCTCACCTCCGGCGTGTGGAGAAGGTCTGGGGGCTGGTTTTCATCTTCTTCATGGTTTCTGTCTTTTCACAGGAGTTGGATCGCATCATCAATCAGATGGTGCATGTGGCCGAATATCTGGAGTGGGATTCTATGGAGCTGCGACCGGTGAGCGAACAAACACACAAACAGTCTGATGAGTAACGGAGACACACACACACACACCTGCTCAGGGTGAAAACACTGGTTTACTTTATTGCACCAAAAACAATATTTCTACACATTTTATTCTTGTTACTTTTCTTTCACCATTTCAAACTATCAGTCTTGGGCTGACTAGATAATTTCCTTGTTTGTTTCTGTGTTTGTCTATTTATAAAAGTGTATTTATAAGCACAATACATTTATTGTACCAGCAGAAAAGCTAATTTCCATCTGCAGCCTCTGTTTTTAGATTTTTTCATAACTGAAAATGGCAGAATTTACAGTAAAAGCTCAAATTAAAAGAGACTTTCGACTTTTGCTGTCACTTTAGATTCTGAAGGAGATGATGATAGAAATCGACTACGACCGAGACGGGACAGTGACGCTGGAGGAGTGGATCCGAGGAGGCCTCACCACCATCCCTCTACTGGTCCTACTGGGCATGGATACGGTACAGAGATGTGGTTGTGTGTGTGTGTGTCTGTGTGTGTGTTTGTGTGTGTATTTTGTATTGAAGTTGAGATTGTTTGAGTTCAGCAGGAGACGCTCACAACATCTTAGTGCAAACAAGCTGCTTTTATCTCATTCTAATCATTCATCGTTCACCTTTTATTCTAAAATCAAGATCTGAAGTTTTACTTGTGGAGATTTAAAACCCACGAGGTGAAGTGAATTGATTATCTTGTCACGGCCCCTGTGAAGACGTGAGATCCATCAGGCAGCAGATCAGTTTGAGGATCTGAGCGACGCTGACAAGACGACCGAGTCAGAACATCTGGAAAACGTCAGGTCATGTGAGGTTTCCCTGATCAGGGTCATGGATGTCCAGTGTGCACCAGCTGGCCTCAATGGTCCCGTCCCTCAGAGGAGCTGCTGTAGATCAAGTGCTGAAGGCCTCTGATAGGAAACCATCAGAACCCACAGTGCATTACAGCTACAGGGTCCATGCTGAGCTCCGGCAGCAGGATGCACCACCAGGAGGAACTCCAGCCGGGCGGAGGCAGCGTGATGCCCCGGGTGGATCTGACCTGCACCACAACGTAGCTGCCAACCAAGCACATGGCAGAGAACGTCCCTGTAGCCTCTTCAGGGATAATGCTTCCTGCCACGCTGCAAGTATTGCTCGGAAATGAAAAGTTTCATCTCTCGACCAAATACCACAGATCCCAGTCCGATCGATCTTCTGCTGGATCATCTGGAAAAATAGAGAAACCACCGAGGCTGCAGCTTGTCTGACGCCTTGTGCCTGATACAACTTCTCTATCGTCTTTCACAGTTCAAATCTGCTTATCTCTCCCCCTCATAATAAATATCTTTATATATCCTGTTGTTTAATAGCAGTAATATTTGCTGTATTCTCGCGGTAGAAACACTTTGACGTCGGCTGTGATTGCAAACATCTGTATTTTTTTCAGGTTCGTGCTTCAGTGGAGGTTCATGTGTCTTTGTCTCTGTGTCTGTCCTCAGAACGTGCAGGAGGACGGGCAGCACGTCTGGCGTCTGAAGCACTTCAACAAGCCGGCGTACTGTAACTACTGCCACACCATGCTGCTGGGGGTCCGCAAGCAGGGCCTCTGCTGCTCCTGTGAGTCCGAGCTCCACCACCTCCTCGACTCCATCGTCCTCTGACGTCCTCCTCCCTCCGTCTCTGTCCTCATCATCTCCCTCTCCCTCCCTCCCTCCCTCCCTCCCTTGTTCTCTGCTGTTCATTTGCTCTCTCTGCATCTGACTCGCGTTTAAGTGTCGGGCCTGAGTGCCTCTGAGTGGACGTTGTTTTTCAAAACGACGTCCCCACAGTCGTCATTATAAAGACATTAGCAATCCCATTATGAGTCATTCCATTACTGATTGAATTCTGCCAGGGAGCAAATCCCGAGGTCGGCGTCTTCGTCACCGCTGAATCAAAGAACTCCCTTATTGTCTGAAACCATCTGTAATGTGATAACGTCTTTTATTCTATTCCAGACAAATCTGTGTTTTTACTTCTGGTTGATAAGATGAGAGAGAATCTAGAAACAAGTTTAGGATTCAAGTCAATTATAAAGCGTTGTTGTTTCCTGTTGTGTTTCCTTCAGTATGCAAGTACACGGTGCACGAGCGCTGCGTCTCCAAAGACATCGCCGCCTGCATCAGCACCTACGCCAAGTCTCGCAGGAGCACCAACGTAAGTACCGACCTGAACCACGTGCACGTGAAGACACAGGAACACTCACAGGTCTGTTGAACACCCCCCCCCCCCCACTGGCTCTAGTTCCTGTTTGACGGAGCAGCGAGGATCATGGGACGGCCGGCGAGGTCACGCGAGGTCTCTTATCTGGTGATCGTGCTCTGGATGTCAGCGGTGACGTGATTAGTAAAGTTCAGGAGGAGTTCTGCAGCTCGGGTCACATGATGCTGAGCAGAGCTTTGTGCTTTCAGTCCTTCAGAGTCTCAGCCACATCCCAAACACACAGTTATTCCTTTTGTTTGATTATTGTTAATGCAACGAGTCAGTTTTAATAATCGACTGCACGTTTAAGTCCTTTATTAAAAATAAATACCAAACATTTGTTATTTGCAGTGTCTCAAAATGTGTCTTTGCTAATTTTCTTTGTATTAAATCAGTTTAAATTTCAAAAATCTGTGATTTTCTCCTGTTACTCAGGAAAAACTTTCAATTTTAACTTTGTATGTTTTTTTTGTGGCCAAAACTATGAATTTTGAAAAGATAATTAATAGTAAAAAATTATTATAAAAGATTCAGTTGCAGCTTTAAACCTTGTAGTTTGCGAACAAATGGAAAATTAAAGTAACAAAGTATTTTTATTCTTGTAAAAGCTTCACAGGGATTTGTGTAATATTTAACTTTAACTTTCATTCACTTATTTATATTTCACTTTTTTCACATAACTGCTTTTCGTATTGATGGATAGATGGATTAATAATTTAATATATGTGGATTGAGAGATAGAGAGAGAGAGAAATGAAGATCTAAAGAAATAGATGGATGGATAAAGCAGATGAGGCAAAGGAAAAGCAAGTGAACAAAGAGTAAATAGCAGAAAGAGATGAACATAATAACATGAAAACAACAAATGTATAAATTTGGATTGTTCCTTTAAAGCAGAATGTTGAATCTCTTGTGTTTCAGGCTATGCAGCACGTGTGGATGGAGGGAAACTCTCCCACAAAGTGCGACCGCTGTCACAGGAGCATCAAGTGTTACCAGGGCCTGACGGGCCTCCACTGTGTGTGGTGTCAGATCACTGTGAGTCACAGAGTCACTGTTCACACGTTCATCTGCACACACACGCATCAAGACGCACGACACACACACACAAACACACACACACAAGCTTTATATAAAATATGTTTAAAGCCATGATAAAAAAAACGATGAAGAAAGACACCAATAGAAGGAATGGATTTTTGTCTTACGCTGAGTCGTCAGTTTATGAGACGCACGCAGCTCCACATCAAACAGTCCAGATATTAATCCTCTTTGAATTAAAGATCATAATGTCCAGACGCTGCCCAGAGGAAAAGTTTTTACTGCTTATAACTGTTATTTTCTCTCTTCTCTGCCTCTTGGAAGTTTCTCTGGACTTTAATTTGTTCTCTGAGACAGATTTCAGATGTTGTGTCGGCTCATGTGTGGGACGATGACGTTTTCCTGTTTCCAGAATCTCAATATTTTAGACATTTGTGCATTGAGACAGAAACTGAGACTTTTTAAGGATCAGACCGAGACAAGAGGAAAAGGCTGTTTCTCACCAGCTAAATTTAACCAGCTAATAAAACCTAAATCTCACATGATCTTAATTTGAATTCAGTTGTTTCCCGGCGATAAAAGGCAAAACTAAGACGAGATCTTATTGTGAATTTTCTTTTAATTTTCCATTTATTTGTCCACCAAATTATTAGGATACTGTTGTTTTACTTTAACTAGGTGTCTCTAATAAACTGCAAACTGAGTGTACTGGAGACTAACTCATTCCTTCTCCTTCAGTTTCCAAAATATGAACTCCAAATTAATCAAAATGAAACGTTCCTATATAAACATGAAGATCCTTAAATCCTCTTTCTTCACAGGGATCAGTCTCACACACCTTCACACGTGATAATGTGCTGTACTCTTCACGTCCACTAGATGTCACCACCGACTCGCAGTGTGCAGTCACGTTGCTGTTGAAGCAGCCTCACACACTTTTTCCCTTCTTGTCACCTCAGTGAAAAACACACAAACTAACTGATAACCTGATTGATCCCATGAGTCAGTGTGAGCCTCCTGTCCGGAGAACGAGCTCCTGAGGAGAGACGCTCCTGGTGGCGTCTCCTCCTCTCCTCAGTCCCACAGATGGATGACACCCACCGCTCTTCTGTTTTCTGCCTCTCTGCAGCTCCATAATAAGTGTGCGTCCAATGTGAAGCCCGAGTGTGATGGAGGAGCCCTGCGGGACCACACGCTGCTGCCCTCCTACATCTGCCCGGTCGTCCTGGTGAGAACGCTCCTCCGCTCGGGCGGCAGGAGAAATCATTCACTGGGAAAAACATTTCAAAGTGCACGAGTCGAGTGTCGTGCTCGTACCGACGACCTCGATCTCACAGCTGACACTATGAGGAGGTTCATATATCAAAGTAGAACGTCTCAGACCTGCGCCAAGACCCAACAGTCTCTTTATGAAACCACACTTCAATTCTCTAGATCCAGATTTTGATTTGGATCTGCACCACGTGACACTTATATATATCAGTCCCTGGAACATCTCTGATTCAGGAATTATTCCATTACACATCCTTCCACCAAGGGTCATGATAACCTCCACGGTAGATGTAAATATTCATATAATCATCATTTGAAATATACACATACCAGTTTGTTAAGTACACCTATGGCTGAAATACACCTAGCACACTGGTCCTGTTTTCATGCAGGTTATCAGGAAACGTGTTTATTCCGTTATTTGATCATTGTGGGGCCCATGCATGATAACATGCCCTACAAGGACTGAACAATGTGGCAAAAAATTATATAAAAAAAAATATTTATCAGTCTATTGATAAATGTCACTTTATTATTTTGTTCAAAGGCAGATTTTTTGCCTAGAGTTAAGGTTGTGGTTTTAAACTCTTCGTTATGAGCAGAGAATGATAAACAGCAAACACAATTATGAATCAAATATTCAATATTCAGCAGGAAACTTTTAAAATATGAAGAATAATATCCAGCATTCAGTTAGCGGGACGACACAGTCAGAGCAGGAACATGGAGCCCACCAGAAGTTATAAAGTGTGGCTGCAGGGGGCGCTGTTGCTCAGTAAAAGTTCCATAGTGCTACTTTAAAGGATGGAGTATGATTACATCCTGTTTCTTTTGAGCAGCACAGTTTCTGGCTCTTTTCAGTTTTATTTGTTTGGCACCAAATTGCCGCCTCATTCCCTCACTTTGTGTGTTGTTCATGTCCAGACCTCACAATGTGTGTAATGTTAAAAACAATCCATCTTCCCTCTGTCTCAGGACCGTCACTCTGTGGTGAAGCGTGGCGAGGGGGAGTCTCCGCCCAGCACCAGCCCCGACGACACCAACCAGACGTTCAAATTCTCCCCCGGCGACGGACAGCCGCTGCAGGTACAGGCCCGTCCGCCCCCCCGGCTGAGACCCGCCCTCCTTCCTGTCTCCTGACTCTGTCGTTCCTTGTCTCCAGGTCACTCCTCTCCCAGGTACTCACCCGCTCCTCGTCCTCGTCAACCCCAAGAGCGGAGGGCGGCAGGGGGAGCGGTAAGTTCCTCCGGAGGTCGGCTCCGCTAATCATCATGTGCACAGATTCATTTGACCCCAGATTAAAACCTGACACTTTAATGTTAAGAGTAAATAAGAAGGATTTCCTAACTGCTTTCAGACATTTACTGAAATCAGCAGTTCCTCCGAATCATCTCCGTACACATGGTCACGTGACCTCTGCTGCAGAGTTAATACGTCACTTCCTGTCTCGGTCTGCTGCACCCGTTACTTCCTGTCTCGGTCTGCTTCACCCAGCTGCTCCACCGCTTACCTGAACAATGAGGAGGATTTAATCCTGTTGTGAACGAGTCAGTGCAGAGAATCCTCCTGCTGTGTTGTGCATGTGTGAAAAGTAAAAGACGTTTTAGTTGCCAATTCAAATAATTCCATTTAATATTTTCTTTAATACTTTTGTTTTGCTTTCACACAACACATTTTAGTTGTTTGATGAGCATTTCACCAAGTCCAGATTTTTATTTCAACATTCAAGGTTTCCTTTTTCCATTAATCATTAAATTATGCTTAAATTAACATAAAATAACAGTTTATTTATCATTTATCGTTTTTAATTAAAAATTTCCTCTTTAAATTGAGTTTTGTCTCAAATGATCCTCCATTATAAAACGGCTGAGCAGTGATATAACTTACATTTTTGGGGATTTGGGAGAATTCTGGACTCTTTCCTGATTCCCTCTTACTTTCATGTGAAAAGCCTTAAAGATTATTACACATCAGGAACAATATGTTTCTCCTGCGGTTCCGAGGAAGTGAAGTACAGGATCATAAGAGCTGTTTTTAGATCTGCACTGAAGTCCCGATATGCACAGATATAAATATGAAACCACATTAGTATTACTCATGGACGTTTTGAACACTTTTCAAACACAGAGGAAATGCTGCAGCTCCCTGACGGCTGTAATGAGCAGTGATTAAATAAATGTCATATCTTCATCGTAGCACTTCCCTCCACCTTCCTCACCGACCAATCACATCCTGTCCTAGCACCCCATCCTCCAGCATCCCCATAGCAACATGCTTTTTGTTAACATTAGAAAGGAAATTATTGTTTATTAATAGACGTTACCAGATCAAAAAAAACATTTTGTAAAGGAAACCAGAGGCTTTAGTGTTTCTATTTGCGTCTGCATGAAAACCGTGTTTGATCCGATCAGTGCAGGAACGTATCAGAAGTTCTGTAGAATCCAGCAACTCAAACGTTTCAGTGTCACAGTGGATTCGATCTTTAATCCTTTTTGTTTCTCGTCCACATGAAACACACTGACTGGTCTCCCGTCAGGTCTTAGATTCACTGCCTGGTCTGTGAATGAGAGCGGTAGTTCGATGCTGTGAAGGTCACAGGAAGCGGCTGCGGTGACGTGCAGACAGTCTGAGAGCAGATCCTAGACCAGAGAGAGAGAGAGAGCGTGGAAACCAAAACTCTCCACTGCTTGTTCTGTCTTTCTGTTCAAGGCTGTTGCTCCTGGACGAGTCCTCTGCAGAGCTGATGATTTAAGACGCGTGTTCACATCGTTCAGACGTCACTTCACTGCAGCTTTATGACGTTTACACCGACATGATTGACGGCAGCAGTGTTGTTTATCTCTCGATGTCTTGAACTTGAACTTTAAACAGTTGTTAAACATTGTTTGGCTGCACAACTTGTTTCAAGATAGTCTGGGAATGTGAGTTCACGCCCCGGACCACCTCTGAATCTGATCTGAGTAACCACATCTCAGGAGACACAGGAGCTTGGAGCTGTTTCACTGAGCTTTAGAGACCAGAGCAGTGCAAATCTGATCGTGTCATGAAGTCAAGAACCTGTTAAATTCAGGAATTGTTATAATGACGCCAGTGACGGTCAGAGAGTTTTCACGTTCCCATCATGAACACGATATCTGAGGAGCACCTTGAGGGACTTTCTTCAAATTCTAACCAGTTGTCACTTGGACACAAAGATGAACTGATCAGAGTTCATTGGCTGAAGTAAAGGATGATCTTGTGAACATCATATTCGAGTCTGTTTAAAACTGTATTTAGCCTGGAAGTAGGTCTAGTTCATAATGTGCCCATTGCGGGACTCTGAGGAAAAGTTCAACCTGTCCACCTTGTGTCTGGAGGACGAGCAGGACAGAGCAGGTGAGACGTCAGCAGCAGGAGCAGAAAAAACTGTCAGATAAAGTAAACACAAAGAAAAGGTGGAGCCGCTGAGGTGGAGCGAGAAACGATGAGGGAACAGGTGGACGTGCAGAGAGACACGTGATTGGACGGCTCAGGTTACTGCCGGGGCAGTGAGTGATGGCCGAGCAGGTGGAGAGTGAATCACTGAATGAATGAATCCAAATAAAATCAGAAAATGAAATGAAATATATATTGTTTTTTGTTTTAAAGTTGCTGCAATAAATACATTCGTTAGATTTTCCAGAAAAACATTCAAAATATATTAATTTGACACAAGGATCTGAAACCTATAGAAATTGAAATATGGTCAAAGCTAAATTAAATAAAACTTTCTAAATTGATTAAAAAAGTGAGAAAGAGGCTTTTCTGATTTTAATTATATGTTTTTCTTCATTTGGAAAGGACTAAATAAATAAAAATGTTTCATTATTAGTGTTTTTATTATTATTATTATTATTATTATTAGCAAATTGCTTGTTCTGGTCCCTGTATTTCACGTGATTCCTCCTCTGGCTCTTCTCTCAGGGTTCTGAGGAAGTTCAGGTACCTGCTGAACCCCCGGCAGGTTTACAGTCTGGAGCGAGAGGGTCCGATGGTCGGGTGAGTCGCTGGTTCATCCTCTCATTGTCTTTATCATAGAGTCCACTTCTGCTATCAAAGCGCTAAAAGAGGATTTACAAGTAAGAGTTTTAGTGGAAGACCCAAATTAAATTTTTACTTACTTAAACAAATGTATGGGCTCATTTGAAGTGAACTAATTTCTTCATTAAAGATTCATCATGTTGTGTTTGGGCTTTAGAGATACAGGCCTGCAGCTTCCGGTTAAAAACTCCACACACAGCATATTTTAGAGGATAAATCACTGATGTAAAGAGCCAGACACAGTCAGCTAAAGCTCTAATTTACTAATAGATGATTAATTCCACAGGGGGGATGATATTACAGTTATAGTTCAGTCGGGGAGCAGAGCTGTTAAACCACCTCTCTGTCCTCCATGTCACACTGACCTGCTGCAGGGAGGTCGAGGAAGGGGATTGAGAACACTGCGTTACTGCTGTGGTGTGTGTCTGACCTCCTGACACACACACACACACAGACACACACACACACACAGAAACACACTCGTACGTCAGAGCTCGCACTCTGTAATGAATGCTGTAACACCTTCTTACCATTCACAGAAGAAGGTAAAAAATAAAAAGCCCCATACAGCACAATTGGTGTAAATGCTTTACCTTGAAGGTGAAGCTCTCCCCTCGCCATCCTTTCACCTCCATTTGTGTAAATCAGTCTCTCTCTCTCTCTCTCTCTCTCTCTCTCTCTCTCTCTCTCTCGCTCTCTCTCTCTCTCTCTCTCTCTCTCTCTCCATCCCTCTCTCTGCCCACCAGAGCCCACATAGGAGAAGCGACCCGATGACACACTCGGGTCTTAGGGGAGAAATATGCAGATGATACACTTATCTCTGTTTGTCTGTGTTGACGCTTTTAAACCATCCTCTGTAAACTTTAATATCCAGATTCCCTCGTGTTGTTCCACTGAAAGTCGGGTCAAGAACACTCAGGCGTTTTTTTTTCCCCGCCTCCGTTCATCTGTAGTTTTGTCGTCGCTGCGTTTCTCTTTCCATTCATGCTTTTCCCTTTCTCTCAAACCTGTGTCGTGACGGTAATCAGGTAATTATTAATAAAGACGCTGCTTTGTCGTGCTCTTCAAGTGCTCACGCTCTTTTATTCCGATAACAAGAGTCTTAAAGCTGCGGCGTCTTTTATTCCCGCGGTGAATGAGGTGATGCAACCGTGTCATAGCACAAGTGACGGTAAACACCGAGGCCCGTTGTCTCTCGTTAACTCAGCTCCACTACGCTGCTACCAGGGGCTCCCTAACAACAGGCTCCGCTGGGCTCTGAGGTGAGAGCTAGTTTACTCTGGAGAAATTTGTTTAGGGCAATTAGCTCAGTGTGCTTCCAGGCGTGGTTTCAGATCTTCCGTTAATGTAAAACCTGCGTTTGTTTCACCGACGCTGTCACACGTGAAGCGTTAGAGACACAGGAGCTAAAACCAAGTGTTTGAGACAGAGGCTGAAAAGAGGAGCTGCAGCGATGGACAGTCGTAGGACAGGGACGTGCATTAAAACTAATAAAAATGATTAACCTGAAGCAGAATCTCTCTCCTTTCACCATATAACAAGTAATGAATAACCTGAAGGCATCTCCCCACACACCTGAAACACAGCGCACCTCTGGGCTTCATAACCTTTTTTTAAACGTGGTCATGGTGCGGAGGGTCTGCAGGCCGTCCCTGTGCAGGACCAGGTGGCAGGTGTGAAAGGGGCTGGTGGCCCGTGTGCAGCTGTCTCGTGACGGGGGACAGATGAAAGCTTCTGTCGACACCTTTGTCCCAACGCAGATTAAACGTCTCTTTGAAGGGCGCGCACTCTGTGACCACTCTGTGACGGTGGAGGGGGGAGCGCCGCTGGAGAGGAAGCACATTGATTTAACACTCTCTCTATTCCCCTCTGTGTCTTTCTGCCATTTTCCATTAAATAATTCAGACATTAGAAAATCTCTATGGTCACCGTGATGGGTAAATATTCATTCTTCACGTTGACACTGTAAAAAAAATCACCGGGATCTTCTTCTCTCTCAGGTTAAACTTTTTCCACGATGTCCCTGATTTCCGGGTGCTGGCCTGTGGAGGGGACGGCACCGTGGGCTGGATCCTCGACTGCATAGGTGCGCTTTCATTTATTAATCTTTAATAAACATGTCATCTGCCAGGGAGTCAAGGTCAAGACGAGCAGCGAATAAAGTAAAAACGTCTCAGATTTAATCACAAGAAGTGACAAATTACACAAAAACATACTTCAACACAACAAACCGATTAAAAACTGAATCACGTGTTAAAAGCAACGACGCATTAAACCTGATTTTCTTACATAGTTTATTTCCACGTCGATGGCGTTGGACATTTCTTTTTATAGGATCTCTCCAGTTTGTTACGACTTGGATCACTTTATTTTCTTTATGGCCCCCCCAACATCTTTGCTGTTGTGAAACTGCATAGACCTGTGCCATCTATAAAAATAAAGTCTGTCGGGGCAACAAATAGCAACAGTCAGCAGATCGGACGAGTAGTAAACAAAAGCCTGGGTCAGCCAAACTTTATTTGCAGGAGAAATAAAAGTGATGAGGTGTAATTATGCACACATCACATTTACTGTGGTGCTGCTTCTGAAAAACAGCATCAATGAAAACGACTCTAAGCCATAATGTTATGAATGGTTTATGAATGAATGACTCTGGTGAATGAAGCATTTTTCTTTTTAAATTTAGAAATCCCAGATAGAAGTTACAACTCTATTGTAAACAGTTTACAGAACAAATTCCTGGCTTCAGTTGGACCGAACAAACTCGTTATTATCATATATAACCACAAAACTGTTTTACTCTCTTTATTAAATGGTCTGGAAATCTGTATTTTACTGTGATTAACTTTACAATCTAGTCTGATCGTCTGAGTCGTGTCACCTTTCCACCAAACATTCATAATTAACATATTTATATATTGTAAAATATAACGTCATGGCTGGATACAAGGGGCAAACCAACAAATGAATGATTTGTGCTAAACTCTGTCTTTTCCTTGAGTTCACCCGTCGTCGTCTCAAGGTCTGTTCAACCAGGCTCATGTAACCTCGACCTGTTTGTGTTGCAGACAAAGCCAACTTCGCCAGGCACCCCCCGGTGGCCATCCTCCCTCTGGGCACCGGCAACGACCTGGCTCGCTGCCTACGCTGGGGAGGAGGTGAGACACTCAATCATCTGTGTGTGTTTTGTGTAACCTTTGAAGCTATGACCACACATGCATACATTAAATGAGTTATTGTGACAAGCTGTTGGCTGTTTTTTAAAGACGTGTACAGTTGTGTGTCATCTGCGTAGCAATGTGGTGAGAAGTTATGAGTAATCTGGTCAAAAGGTAAAATGAACATGGTGAACAAAACGGGTCCCAGGATTGATCCTTGTGGTTTCCCATGAAGTGGATTCACCAAACTCAACCTGTGCAGACAAATACAGTTTATTTTTATACATAAATACATATTGTTACATTATACATATTCTCAATTTTGTTGGAAGTTTACCTCGTGTCAGGTTGAAGATTACAGAAAGGTGCATAAACCAACACACAAAACATCTTAAATATTTGATGTGCTCAGTTTTGAGTTGAACATTTCTTGCAGTTTAAATATAATATCGCTGTTGAAAGCTGATATGGAAATATGATGCTGCCTGAGAGTAAAATTAGATCAATTTTTCTCACCTCAAAATGAAGTCAAAGAGGAAATCATGACGTCAGTGTGTTGAAGAAAGAACTCGAGGGTGAACCACAATCATTTATGGATTTCTCGTTTCCCTCTTGTACTTCAGGGACATGTTAGATTATCTCCTCTCGACTCATTAAAGAGAAAAACAAACAAGTGTGGAATGCGATGAGACTTCACGTCGGTCTCAACTCAGCTCGTGTTCATTCGGGGCTTAAAGCGTGATCGTAGTTTCAGTCTCTGAAGAACATTCGGATACAAAACGCCGGAATATGTGCTTGTATCAGGGAAATGAAAAGATGGGAAGAGGAATGTGGGAGCTCTTGTGTCAAATTAAAAACTGTTAATATGCAAAGCGCTTGTGCTGTAAATCCTCTGCCAGCCATTGATTTGTTGTAGTACTTTGGGCAAATGATCAGAACGGCTGTGACTGCTTGATTGTTGGTGCCGGAGCGGAGCAGCAGGACACTTCACCGAGCTTCATGAATGACATTCTGTCAATAAACCACACATCCACGAGCTTTGGGACTTTAGTTGAATCGATCACGTTTCCCGGAAGTAAAACCCGGAGGGGAAGGAGCTGGAGTCTCTGCAGCTATTCAGCTTAACGAATATTCACTTTGTTCGAAGGTGCAAGTGAGACGGATCTGAACGATGCTAACGTTGTGGCTCGAGGGAGGAAGACATCGGTCAGTTTGTTGGTCCAACGCTTCAGACTCAAGTTGAGCTGCAACTACCAAGTATTTTTGATCTGTCCATAAGTCAACTGGAAAAAAGCTCATCATAATATTCCTCTTTCCAAACAACATATCCAGTTTACAACATTTGATCAGGTATTGGTTGAATATTCAGCTCTAACACAAAATCTCTTGGTTAAAAACACTTTAATGTCTGAAATGTAAATAAGGTTTTACTCAAACCTCAAAAGATTTGACCGACTCGAGAACAAACCCTCGTTTTAGTACGGCTGTAGATAACGATTATTAGATCATTATCAATTATCTATTGGTTATTAGTTTTGTATATGAACTCTGAGAAAATGCTAAAGAAAAGTTCATTCTTTTATTCCAATTTCTTGTTTTATTCAGTTCATGATCACAATAGTAAATGTTAACACCCTCACATTTAAGAACCCACCAATGTGAATGGCACCACACTGGAAGGCAGGGTGTTGTCATAAAGAGAAGGTCGATACGATATAGTTTAACTATGGAAGTGATGAGTCACATGCTCGGTTTTTCCAGGAAGACGTTTAATTTAATTTACTTGTACATTTAGTTTAAGAACAGAGCGAGAGTAGAAGTGTGTGGTGGTGACTTCTGTGGGATGTGGAAGTATTCTCTGTCACATGTGGTCGCTTTGAACGCACTTCACACACGACGCTGCCACTGAGGTCGACCTCATTAATGCCTCGTGCCCTCGTGACATCCTTTGAACGCACAGTACTTCCACCTCTGATCGGTATTGAGACGGCTCCAGGGGGTTTGTGAGGACTGGGCTGTATCCTGGGTTCAGGGAAGGAAATCGCCTCATTCCTGAGCTTCTTTTTTAACTTTATGCCAGAGAGTTGATTCTCTCTGTGCATGTTCACCCTGGACGTGAAGGTTGCAGCCGCGTGGGATTGTTCAACATCTCATTTCAGAATCATGGACGTTAATCTGCTGCTCCGACGGCCTCCAACTCTCATCTGAAGGTTTCCCAGATGATTTAGAAACATGGCCGCAGGGTTCTGATCCCTCTCAGAGCTTTAGAGAGGTTGGACGCTGTCGCTGGGCAGGAAGTCGTGGCTTTAGTCTCAGTTCATTAAAAAAAAAGTGGTGGACGGGTTTGAGGTCAGGAGAAAGGTGAGAACTGAGATGTACTTTGTTGAAAATGTTTTATTTGTTTTCTCTGCAGGTTACGAAGGCGGCAGCTTGCTGAAGTTCCTGCGGGACATCGAACACAGCACGGACATGGTGCTCGACCGCTGGACCATCGATATCGTCCCGGATGACAAGGAGGAGAAGGGAGACCCCGTCCCCTACAGCATCGTCAACAACTACTTCTCTATTGGCGTGGTAAGGAAAACCTAAAGTTTCTTAAAGACATGAATCTGAAATCATTGTTAAATTTTCACTTTTCACGCACCATTGCTGCAGCTCCTCTTTTCAGCCTCTGTCTCAAACAGTTGGTTTTAGCTCCTGTCTCTTTAAGACCCCCCTCCTGATATGATTGGTCAGCTGGACCGCTCTGCTGTGATTGGCCGACCACTTCCACAAATGTCGGCCCTCCACGGAATTGTCTGCTAGACCCCTGATGAGATGTTTCAGGAACTTATTTGATCACTTTTAGACTTGGACAGAACTTCTCCATCTGCATAAATCTTATATAACGCACCAGAGGAAAGAAAACATCATACGTCACCATAAGCCTCGCCTCAAATTACACACTGGACCCACTAACCAGTGTGTACACACATCACACAGCAGTAGAGCCTGTGGTTGTTTGAAACAGTTTATTTATGTGTGAGACGCTGGGATTGAGACGTGAGAAAGATGCTCTGCTCTTTGTGGACAAAAGCAATTAAGGGATTCATCAGTGGCTTCCTGCTCCTCTCGGGAAACTCTTCTTTTTAATTGGAGGAAAGATACAAGTTGCCAGGCTCCAGTTGCCTAGCAACCTCTTCTTTTTTACCCGTGACGGAGACACTGGTCCAACGTCTCAGGGACGTTTGTCTCAGGGACGTTTGACTCAGGGACTTTGACTCAGGGACGTTTTACTCAGGGACGTTTTACTCAGGGACGTTTTACTCAGGGACGTTTTACACCGAGTTGACAAACAAGTCGCCGCAGTGCTGACTCGGTGGTTGTGTTGCCTCAGTGTTTCTTCTTGGCAGCCGAGCAGAGTTTGTGTGTTTGTGTGTTTGTGTGTTTGTCCTCCACCTACACACAAACCACTCTGAGCAGCGAATAAACACAGTCGTCCCAGCGAGGAGTTACAGGCACACTGGATATTTCACTGGAAACCAGACTGGTAGCCTTGGTGCTTCGCCAAACTTTGAGCTGAGTCATCACCATAACAGCTAAAGTCGGAGCCATCTGCTGCTCCCCCCCCCCCCCCCCCCCCCTCCTGAACATTGAAGCGTGATTAAGCTGATAAATAGAAATAACAGCCAAACGTGTTTAATATACAGCTCGTATGACTCTGAATAAACAACGGTGACATCAGTGTAAAGAGGACATGTGTGCACAGGTCTCAGGTCAGGAGGGGACGAAGCACAGTGATGTTACACAACCAGTGAGCTCTGCACACACAATATGTCATAAATCTGTCTCCTTCCAAACACTGACTCCCTCTTCTCTAACATGGGGGGGGGGGGGGGGGGGGGGGGGGGGCCCGGGTGGCACTGCCAGTGTCACACAGAGACGGACAATAGTGTTTGACAGGTTGTCTTGGATTAATGATGCTTTTCTTTAGGGTTTTCTGACATTCAATGGGTTGTGTGTCATCATTGTGTAACCGGACGTCGCAGATGCACACATTTACATAATCAAACTTTAGTGTGAGTTTGAAGGAAAACGCACAAACTTTTTCCAGCCAGTCGCTTTGCTTTCGAAAAACAGCAGGAAAATGATCTCATGATGAAGATGAGGAGTCGTACACGTAGAAGACGAAGACGTGGACTTGGAAGGACGAGGGGCTGGACGTGGGACATTTAATTGTAATAGATACATTTTTAATTGGGAACTGGAAGGGAGAAATTAAACTGAAATCTTCCCAACAAAGAATCAAAGCTGCTTTTTTCTGCCAAAGTCTGATAAAACTTATTTTTACCATGAACATGTATTGTAGTTTATTTTGAGCACTTTCCTGCTGCTGTTCAAATTTACTTGCACTGAAAAAGCTAATTGGCATCTAGCTAAAAAGTAAACAAACACACAACTTGCTAAAAAAATTAAGAATATCCTCATATCTCTGACCCCATTTGGAATGATTGACATGAGGAGACGTTGGGACTCAGTGAAACAGTGACCGGATGAGGAGGCTGAGAGGAAATCAAGGAAATTTAGATTTTTACATTTGAACAAACAAACACTAAAACCAACTTTATCCTTTTTTAAAACTGCTTCTTGATGTGAAACCAAATCCACAAATCTCACAGCGACTCGTTTTCGTTGAATCAGGCGACAGATCGCTGAGGCTCCGGGCGCCGCGCTGACAGATGGTCGAGGATCTGGGCGCCTGCACCGCGACACCTGAGCAAAGCGCCCTCTGACTCACGCCCCTGATGTCGCGTTAATAACCCAACAAATCTGGTCGGATAACCATACATGGGTTTTTTTGCATTTCCTGCCGTCCCATCCCGGAACCTTCCACGTGGTCTGTCCTTCATCTCAGGCCTGAGGCTGTCAGAGCTGTAAATCAGAGGGTGACGCCTGTCGTGGGATTTCTGTTTCAATCCTCACAAACTTTATTGATCCCCAGGAGCAGAAATAACATTTTACATTATATATGAAAACATGCTTTACACTTGGACGATTGCGTTAAGCCTCCTCACAGTTCAGGCACTGAGCTGTTGGCAGGAGTCTGGTTGTTGAAAAGGTGCTGGGAGCTGTGGGCTCACTGTGGGGGCTGCGGCACAAAGAACACAAATATATGAATCCTCCAAATCCTGTTTATATAAATCTATACTGTCGCATTTTTAAAAAGCTCCAGATATGTTAAAGTGCACGTCGGAGTCATGATGATATGAAATACTGTTCAAACTTTTCACCGGGCGCCGTGTTTGACCATCTGTGCAGCCGGCTCGGTGACCTGCAGCCTGGAAAGAATCCTGTGAGAGGAATTCGAGAGAAGGAAATCACACCATGTCAGCAGCCATTAAAGATGCCACCTCGAGTTACAGTGAGGAAGCTGATGCCTCTGCAGCGCATGTCTCTGGATGTGTGTGACCTGCAAGATGATTCCCAGTGTTAATGGCCAATTCCTAATGTGCACCATTGGCCTTTGGTCGGGGGGGTGTAGAGTTTCCTGCTGCTCTGGATCGTCGTATACGTCGCTGATGGGAAGGAGCTGATTGGGTTTACTGATCTCAAACGATTATCATGAGAGATATGGTTTTCATCTTTCATACGTGGAATTTGTCTTGTTGTAATGGATGTTCAGGTTTATGACTTTTCACCAGTGATAAGATAAAACTTTTCACTTTCTACAGAATCAGAATGAGAATAGAAAAGTCAATAGAATAAATTAAAAACAGAATATGTTAATAATAAACATCTTTCACTAAGGAAAGCTTTGTCGAGATAAATCTGCTTGAGTAAAGTGGAATAGCAAAGGATGAGTGTAATAGGATGTGTGCTGTATTTCGGGAGATATTGAAATAGACATATCCATATATAATTATACAGACTGTTTTAAGTATATGAGGTTGAGTGTGTTGCATTTCGTGGTATCCACTGGGCTGAGGGAGCAGTTGACTTCTTCCTTTCAGACGTGTGTGAGTTTGACTTTGTGTCGCTGAAGCCGTTGTATTAATATGACATCAGGCAGATTCTCTCCAGTCGCACAAAGGACCAACACATGAGTGTCGCACAAAGAATCTCCTTCACGTTGGAGGGACGTGTCTTAGTTCTGTGTCCTGAGACCAGCGTGTTGAATTGTCTCTGAGGTTAATTAATGAAGCACGAGTTTAAAGTGAGAAGAGTGTAAATATGATGATTATATAAATGACTGAGACAACCATTAAAGTGTGTGTGTATGTGTGTGTGTGTGTGTTAGCGTGTGTGTGTGTGTGTGTGAGCGATGCAGTCGTGCTGGCTCAGGCTGAAGGTCAGGGGAAGTATCGGTGACAGGAAGTCGGCGTCTGCCAGGTTCAGACCAGGTTACCTCAGTAATGAACGGCCGTGCTGAGTGACACCTGGCTGCTCTTAAACACGAGAGGAACAAACACCACGAGTCTTACTTCACATCTTCACTGTGTCACTATATCATAAATTAATGTTATAAAGACATTTTTAGTTATTTTTACTGGATTATAAACCCAACCAAACATTGTGCTGTAGGGGTTGGGGTGAGTATCTCCTGCTGCTGTAGGGGGCGCCATTTCAGGAGATAGTGTCCCCTGGTTAGAGTTCAACCATCCTGCGGTCGATGTGGTTCTGTTCGTTTCATCGGTGACCTCCAGGGGGCAGCGGTTTGCAGCCGGGTGTGAACAGTCGGGTTAAAGGCGGTTCCTGGATTGTTCTCTCTGGGTTGGTGGTGAGATGCTGCATCAGGCGTAGCATCGCTCCGTTGTGGTGAAGAAGGCAAGAAGACACACATTGTGTATCTTTGAGATCTGAAAACATGTTGACTCCCTCATCCATATGAAGCATATATATAATGTTTGCTCGTTATCAGTCCTCATCTTTTCCTTTACCTGGAAACAGATGCTTTAGTTTGCACGCTCTCAGATTTCACCCCCCCGTCGGCAGCACTGTGTGATGAGACGCCAACTTCTCAGTAATAACTTTATTTATAACAAACAAACTCAGTAGTGCCTCTAGTGGTCAAAACATCATCAGGTCACCTTTAACCCACTCGAGGGTCCTTCACGTGTTCGTGTGTGTTATAACTTTTAAATATTTAAAAATGTATCAGCAACAAGGAAGGAAGAAGAAAACATTCCTCCAAGTACAAAGTATGAATCTGATTCAAATCAAACCAGTGCTTATCAGCCTGACTTTGACATTTCTCTGTGACATTAAACCAACCAGGCCTCAAACCAGAGGAAACAGGGAAACACAACACTGGTTGACCTGAGAACCCGGCTCTCCGCCGGGTGCTGGGGGTCCCGCTGAGGTCACGTTTTCCCGTCTCTGTTTTTGTTTTCCTTGTTTTTTGTCGTTTTGGTCGCTCTCTCTCTTTTTCCCCCTTTCCTCTCTTTCCTGTCGCCCGTCCGACAGCCAAACCCCAAACGGCAAGATCAACACAACCTTCATCAGGCGGGCGACTGAAGGCGACGCCACATGTCACATGTCACATGTCATTACTGCCGGATCTCTCCGGGCGGCGCAGCGCGGGGGGGGGGGCGCTGGCGTGACGGCCTCCAGCGGCGGACTGAGAGCAGACCTGACATGAAGCAGCTCGTCCTGTGATGGAAACCTCTGCAGCCACTTGGTGTCACGGCCTGGCTCGGATCCACCATGTCCCACAAATCACAAACATTAATAACACAACTCCCTGATGGTGGAGAAGCGTCTCTGAACCTGTGTTGTGACCTTGCTTCATAGTTTGATCTCTGTGGGATAAAGAACTTCACGCGTCCCGGGTTCCTTTACTAGAGAATCTGCCGTGACGCCTCCTCGCTCCCCAGGTGCACGTATCCGATTCTGCGCCTGTCAGAGCAGCAGATGCAGATCTATTTTAGGATCTGATATTTGCTGATGCGGTGAGATCTCAGCAGCTCTGCCCGGCTGCGGCGGAGCGTTGCAGCACCGCTGGACGGATCCTGAGGGCGACAGACGAGGATGCATATCATTGCACCCGTCCACCTGTCGTCCAACCTTCCGTTCTCCTTGTTGCCGGTGAAACACCTGCACGGCAGGCAGGGTGCCAGCTTCACCAGGCGTCTGCTACAGGATGCAACACTTTGCTGTGATTGTTCTCCTCCGAACAGAAGAGGAAGGTTTAACAGAAACAGTGACTGTGAAATGAAATATGACACAACAGACACGTGTGGCCTCCTGAACAGCAGCTTCCATTTTGTCTGTTGAACACGACCGACACTCTCACACCTGATGTGGAGCCGGGTTGGTAACAAGTGAAGTTTAAGGGTTATCACATTTCAGTATATTTATTTTTAGACATCAGTGATACTGCTACTGATATTCTGTGTGTTGAGCAATATATAAAAACAACATAAGGACAAAGGGCACCTGTCTAACACGTGCATGTAAAATAAAACATTGGTGTCGTCTATGACAGGAAGTTGCTTTAAGTCTCTTAGTTTGTTGGAATAAACCATTTGTTTGAATTTAAGGGATCATTTATTATATTGTATTTGTGTTAACACCTCTATCTGTTTAATGGTTTGTGTATAATAACTTAGTGGGAGGATGTTTTATGGGTCAGGGATGAAGACATTACATTTTGATGCAGATCCAGGAATTATTTTCACTTTGTTGAGACGTTTTTATTTTACATTTTCACCATTTTCCCAGAGAACAATTCACAAATTTAGTTTAGGGGCCTGAAAGAGGTGGTTTCATTTTTTTTGTTTATTAAAATTGGACAGTAGTTGTGTTATGGATGGAGCCTAAATTATATATTTGTATAACAGAACTCCTCTGTCTCCACACGTCATTATTCTGGGCTTTGCTCCATATTTTCACACTTTAATCAACCGGTTACATTTTAAAAAGCGGTGATGTTTTCAGCGTTAGTCGCACATTTAGCTCCTCACGTTGTCTCTTGTGGTGTTGCTGCTCTAACTGATGGAAGCAGGTCCGGTGCCATCATGCGTCTTGTCTCTGTGCAGCACTTTAAACAGATGATGTTATTAAGCGGTGACAGAGTAAAGGGATGAGTCCTTCTTACTCTAACCCGGTTACCGACTCCACCGTCAGACACTTTCCATTCTCCACATCCACAGCAGTCACATGACGTCCACTGACATATAGTCGATTTCATCCCCAGCTCACATGCATCTTGATCTTATTCCACATGTAGGGCGACTGTTTATCTGTGAAACACAGATCAGGTCCTCGGGCCCGAGCTGAGCAGACGCAGCAGCTCTGGTCAAACTCAACCTGCAGGTTCACATCCGAGCTGTGTTAAGTGATCACATCCACTCCAGAGCTCAAGTGTCCAGATCTCCGCTGTGGGTCGTGTGGATGCAGAGCGGCTCACACGTGGGGTTGTTACACATATTCATAAATCTGTCTATCAATCTGACAACTCTCGGTTTATATCTGAGTCACGCTGGAGCAGCTGCAGACGTGTCAAACTTTAAAAACATTTACAAACGAGACGTTAAAGATGTTTTCAGACATGAACTCTGGAAAAGGTCTGAAATAATTGAGTTGGGATATTTTCTAGAGTTTGTGTTTCATTATCTGAAGAAGCAGCAAATCCACTCGGGAGACGGCTCTGATCACCAAAAGCTCTGGAATCTCCTCGTGTTTCCACGTGTGAGGGAGAGCGGGTCGTCCGTTAGACAGAAAGACGGCGGTTCGATCCTCCTCCAGTCTCTGCATGTTGAAGTGTCCTGATACTGAACCCCTGAATGAACCCCCGACAACTAGTCAATTAGACTAAAACTGTATTTTTCCAATAGGCTACAGTCCTTATGACCATTTATGTGATAAATAGATGAAGATGATTCGAGGAAAATATGATTTGAAGTAGTTTGATATGTAGGATTTTTTTGTGGCAGGATGTTTCTCTGCTGATGTTTGTGTTTCTCCAACATGAGGGGGTCACTCAGAGTTTGCTCTTGTGACTGATCAGGATTACATTCACCTCCGCCCTCGAGGTCGAGGGTTAAACGCACGGGGGGAGGAGGAGGAGGAGGATGAGGAAGAGGAGGAGGAGGAGGAAGAGGAGGGCAGGGTCTCTGACCTTTAGCTGTGTGCTGTGTTGAGCTGGAAGTTAGAGCAGCTCTGTTGTACTTGGTATTTCACGCTGTTGTCCCGGGTTAAACTGAATTACTGCTCATGACGAGTTGAATAAAACAACAAACTACACAGAGAAAGAAGAAAGTTCACTTGTTTTTTTACAAAATACAGTTTTATTAGTTAAAATAAAAGCAGAATATATGCGTAAACATTAAATATGAATGTACAATATATAAACATTAGTTTTTTCCTGTGCTAACAGAGCAAGTAAGTGATGACGGCTTTCACTGAAGAAGAGAAGCAGCAAACCTTCACGTTCAGCTGTTTTTATATATATTTAGATATATATACTTTATTTTCTATTTTAAATTTTGATATTCTATTTTATTCTATTTTATACTATTTCTGTTTTATTTTTTATGTTGTAATTACTTGAGCATTGCTAGAAGAGAGCCTGTGACTCAAGTTATTGTTGTGCATTTGATAATAAAAATCTTAAATCTTGAATCTTGAATCTTGGAGAAGCTGGAAGTAGAAGATGTTAGGAGCTGGTAGTAAAAACAGTTGGTTGCTGGTTGAATTTCCTCTCAGTGGATTCATCAAACAGATCATTTGATCTTTACTCCTGAGCCTAATTCTTGTTTTTGCTGATTTGTAAATGAAAGAGTTGAATTCGTCCCCTGCAGCAAACACACACACATCAAGAATGAGCCTTTGTTCAAATGTTAATGCAGATCTTTTAATTCATGATCTTCAAAGTGTTTACATTATAAACTCAGCCTTCTCAGACTCATGAGAACTTGTAAAGCAGCTCATGAGTCTTAGGATCTCAGGATCTGGTGGAAACGCTCAGTTCCTCCTCTGAGCAGCTGCCTGATGATCTGAAAATGAAGGTAATTGAAGTGAGGAGCACGAGAGGCTATAAAAAGACACACAGAGCTTCCAGCTGGAAATGTCCTCCGTCAGAAATATAATTGACAAATGGAAAAGTCAAAACCTCCTAATGAGTGTGGAGGAGCTGCAGGACGGAGGAGTGATGGAGACAAGTTGACCACGTTTACACTGATGCACAAACATCTGTGTGAACCAGAGGTGAAACCAGAGCTGGGGACTGAAACACGTTATTGTTAAATCAGAATATTCTCTCACACAAACATAAGTAATAAAAGTAAATCATTAAGGATATTTGAACTCAAACGTGACCCAAGTAAATCAAATCCTGAGCAGCTGAAGCTCTGAGAAAGACCCTCAGGACATGAAGGGATCTGAGGGACGAGGCTGAAGACTCTGAGGGAATCAAACCCAGTTGATAGAGGACAGGAAGTGGGGACTGGGTGCAAGCTGTGGTCAGAGGAAGGTTCAGTGACGTCCTGCAGGTAACGTGCTCTCGTCTCTTCTCTCCCACAGGACGCCTCCATCGCTCATCGCTTTCACCTGAGTCGGGAAAAGCACCCGGAGAAGTTCAACAGCAGGTAACTGGGGGACGGGACGGGGACATGTCACAGCTCCACACATCTCGACACCATTAGCTAACAAGAAACCAGTAAAACCAGCTGGTGACCTCGCACTTTAATCTGGAAACTCAATATCACGCCGAGCCGCATTGGTCAGCAATCAATGACAGAACAAAACCTGCCAGCGCGGTGGGATGGACACGTCAATACATCGGCTTGAACCCGGCTGACGTCACAGGTTGAACTGGGACGCTGTTTGAAAATGTCCTCCAGTGTCTCACAGGCGGATTTCAGACGTAAACTGGTTCCAGAATAAAGGAGTTTGCTTTTCATGCGTATTTGAGATTCTGCAGACGTGTAAAACTTTACAAACATTCAGAGACAGAGGGACGTTCGTTGGGTTTTCAGATCCAGGAAACGTCTCAATAATTGGGTTTGGACATTTTCTGGAGTCCGTCTTTTACATTTGAAGAACTCAGGAGGACATTTGTCGATTTTCGTCTTATCCTCTTTCCCCCGAGGCTAAAACACGACGTATTACCATGTGATCTCCCATGATCCCACGCTGCTTCACCACGCCCTCAAACTAGGTCTTTTCTAATTGTTTTTATCGTGAGACCCCTAGTGGCCGAAGTCACATATTGACCAATTAAAAACAGTTTTGTGTAATTCAGTCACTGAGGTCGTTTTGTGAAACTCCACTGAAATATACAATCCTTATTCTAAATGCCTCTGACCCACTTGGGATCTCGGCCTTGGTGCATCTCTGCAGTGTGTGTGTGTATTTACTGTGTGTGTCTGTGTGTGTAGCGTGTACCATGTTGTTGCTGCTTCCCTCTGCAGTTAACGAATCCTACATCCAGATAAATAACAGAAGAAGAAGAGGAAGAAGAGGAGGAGGGCGAGAGATGGAGAGAGATGGAGAGACGGGTTGTTTACTCTTTGAAATTCAATAATTGATGTTGAAGTTTCCAGCCCTGGTCCCAGATCTGCTTCCAGCATCACAGGCAGGAGGATGAGAGGGTGATGAAAGAGGAGAGAGAGATTCCTCTGTTCTCCGGGGGCCGTCTCTCTTTGATGAGAGATGTGAGGCCTTCACGGTGTGAGGGGAGCAGGACATATGCAGTGTTCAGGTCAAAGACAATAAACCAGAAACCGCCTCAGTGGCTCGCCCGCCCATCCACCTGTCCCATGTTGTGAACACGAGATCTAGAGAACTCCTTGAGGGAACTCCTTCATATTTGGTTCAAACATTCACCGGCACACAAGGATGAACTGATTCGATTTTGGTGGTGAAAGGTCAAAGTTCAAGGTCGCTGTCACCTCACAAAACCAACTTTGGCCGATCTCAGGAGCACTTTGGGGGAATCCTTTCAAATGCTGCACAGATGTTCACTTGGACTCACCGATGAACTGATTCGATCTCAGAGGTCAAAGGTCACCCTGGCCTTGTATGAAACTGCTCGGTTCGGCGGCGGCTCACGACCACAGGACGGAGTTTTTTTATAGTTAATGGTTTTGAATATTTCTGTTTTGATCATTTCATGGCAGTGTGAGTTTCTCGTGGCTCCAATCCAACAACACATTAACTCAAGTGTTCACAACACAACGCTGCCACCCCGACACTTAATAACACCAACAGTCAAATGTGCACAATTCACAGGAAGCCGACACTGGAGGTTATTGTGCGTCCGTGAGTTTTCTCCGTCAGGACGTCGGCGGGGCAGCAGACGGATGACGGACAGCTGCAGCTGTGTCATTGTGGCCTGACTGATGTTCTGGCAGCGAGCGCCTCCGTCCACTGCTGCAGCAGCTCCATCTGAAAGGAGCCAGTGTGGAGCCGGAGCCGCTCTGTGAGCAGATGATAATCCACCTCTGACCCGGTGAGAGGGGCCCGCGGCCACATGCAGCCCAGAGCCCAGAGCCCAGAGCGTCACCGTCCTCGCTGCCACTCACAACCCCACACTGTCTGTGTGTGTGTTTGTCTGTGTGGCTATATGCTCACACCACACACCATCCCCCGCTCGGCCACACAACCCCCAGCGGCACCGGGACCGAGTGTGATGCTGCCGACCAGGAGACCAGAGCCCAGGTGCTAATGACTCTCACACCGGGGACAGTGGCGTCGTTCTGTGTGTGAGTGTGTGAGTGTGTAGGTGTGTGAGTGTGTGAGTGTGTGAGTGTGTGAGTGTGTGAGTGTGTGAGTATGTGTCTATCCCAGAGGGAGTCAGAGTGTTTTCTCTTTATTGTTGCCTCATGTCTCAGTGATGCAGCCTCTCAACCTACATCACATCTCCTGCACACGATAAACAACAGTAAACTGAAGGTTCACTTACTGAACGAATCTCCACACTCAAGATGAATTTTGCAGATACACATCCTGTTTGGTATACAATGTGTTTATCTTTTATTTTTAATATATATTTTTAATAGTACAAAGTGGATTTAATTCATTTGAAATTACTCACTGCTAAACTTTAGTTATATTTCAATGTAATTCAGCCTGATCACATTCTGACTATGATCAGAGGTTTAAGTTAAGTTTTGAACAAATCACCTCATTTATTCTTTAAACATCCGGAACATGCTAACCGATAATTTGGCTAACAGCCTTAAGGTATTCATATTATTTCAGATACAACGTTTCATGATTTCTTAACCTACACAATTAATGACAGAAATCTAGAAAAAATAACATTTTAAGAAATATTTATTTTAGAAATATTGTTCCACAGTTACTCCACTAGAGGGCGCCGACACGATTATTACTTTTAAAAATGTCCTTTGTCATATTGGCCTTGTCTCCATCGATTTCCTAGAACTTAAAAACAATAACTATGTCATGACGTACAAACGCCGTTAAAGATATTTTTCCACGACTGAAATTCAGAAGTTTAATTTTTTTACACATTAAATCCAGTTTTCCAAAACCGATAACTAAATTAAATAATTTTTCCCGTCACTGTGGTAAAAAAGAACAACATACAGTTATTTATTATGAGTATATTTATTATATATTCTAAAAGTAGAGCTCTGTCGACGTGGAGACGATTCAGCTCTTTTTCTTAAGCAGCTTTGTCGGGTCTGACGAGTCGCTCGCTGAAACTCATCTCCTGATTGGATTAGCAGAGATCAGGTGTCAGCACCTTGTTGACCTTCGTTTCCAAAACACTGCGGCAACTGTTGTTTCTCCCTTCAGCTATTCTGCAGATCAAGATGGGGGGGGGGGGGGGGGGGGGGGGGTGGGGGGGTCTTGTCTTTGTCTTACTGATCCCTGCAAACTAACAGCAGTGTTTTCCCCTCTGTAGAAGAGCCAATTAAAACACTCTGTTGTTATAGTTTTTATTAGATCAATTAGATGCTTTTTCTTTAAAATGCATCATCATGTGTGTGTGTAAGGTAAATCGTTTGTTATATTTCTTGTACTTTTTCAATTCTCATATTTATTGTATTCCCTCTTTTAGTCATTGTTTTTGCAACCATGTGCTTTATGCCACAGAACTTTATTGAAATCCACTTGCAACACTTGATGAGTGGCTGCTTTAAGATTTCCCCCCATATATTTAATCAAAATTATTCATATGAATGATTGAGTACTTACTTATTATTGTTTTACTGGAGAACAACGTGCATTGTGCAGGAAGTGAACGAGTTCCTGAGTCTCCGGGACATTCGTGACGTCGACAGAAAGTCAAACTCCTCCGGCCACGAGAAACGAGTCAAGCAACTTTAAAAAAAAAAACAACTGCATATTCCCTCTAGAATCGAAGTAAAAGACTCGACCTGCACGAGTCAGTGTCTTCTGTTCTGCTCAGTATCTACTGTGGAAGAATTATGCTCAAATGTTGATGTCAAAGAGATGAGAAGTGCTGGAGTCGTAAATCTGAAGCGACTCAACGACTCAAACCAACCAAACAGGAGGATTTCTAAAAGAACTGTTTCCTAAAATCTGTTTAGTTCAAACAAACCTGTTCACAGAGTCAAATCTCCAGCGACACCGTCTGGTAGTGACGTCAGGCGACGCCCCCGTGTCCTCCTGATTTCACACCAGGTATGAAGGAGGAGCAGTGAGGAGGTGACGGGTCAGGAGGTCACTGCTCATTCTGGGGATTAGAGGAGATGCTTATCTGGGGGGGGGGGGAGGTATCAGAGATCTGAGCCCCCGAGCTCCTGAAGCCCCTGAACCGTGTCTGAAAAGCAACATGTGCTGCTTATTAACCTGGGTTCTACAGTAACATGTGGTACAGTGTGTCCACAGGATTCTAACGCGTGGAATATGTGAATTAACTGCACGTAAGGATTTGTTTGATTAATCAAATTAACGATTAAATATTAAACTAGAAAGTCTCAGTTGAACCATTTAAATTCACGAGATGCAGATTTTTATTTGGATCTGCATCAACACTCATTAAAATCAACATGTCTCATATTTTTCTAACAAGATCCATAAATAGTTTTTTTGAGAAATCAACCAAAATGTTGAAAAATCTCACAATGTTACAGAAAGTTAAAAAGATTCCTGGACGCTCCAACTGATTCGGATCCACACCAAAATCAAATGGGTTCTTCCGGGATTCAAACCAGAACCCTCCAGCACGTGTTGGGTTGATCCATCCAGTTGTTTTTGTGTAATCTTGGTTTTCACGTCACTTCCGGTCGTTCTTATCCCACTGACGTGTTTGTGTGTTCATGTTTGTTTTGAATCAGTTATATGATGCAGTGAGAGTGAGAGTCTGGACGTCTTTAGGTTCTATCCTCTACTTTTCTACTCTGCCACTTTCCTTTCTCTGAGACGTCTGTTGGATTTCGAGCACATTAAACCCATTACCATGCCGTCACTTGTGAAAGCCCCAGGGTTCGGCTCACTCGGCCTCACAAGCTAAAAATGGCTCAGAAATCGTCCTCGCTGTGATTTGGACAAAGACCCGAGTCCGGCCCCCTGTGTCTGTCCCCTTCTGGTCCAGCTCTACATTAGTTTTTGTGCAGAATCATGGGAATAAGTGGAGGAGCGGCTTATGGAAGCACCGTCTCCCCGCTGCACTCTGTGTTCATACGAGAGGGGGGGAAACATGAGTTAATTGCATTTTTCACAGAGCGTCTCAAGTGGAGGCGGCTTAATGAGGTCAGGCAGCTCGGCTCGTTGAGAATCGCAACTGCTCCTAATTGTGATCTCAAATATGCTCGTAATCCCCTGATTTGACAGCGGCGCAGGTTCCAGGGGAGGCATTAAGGTGGAGGAGGGAGGGCGAGGGACACAAAGACAATTAGCAGGGATGAAAAACACGTCAACAAGTGCAGCGGCTTAAGACTTTTCACTTACACTCAGAGTAAAAAACTGTTTTTAAAGACTCTGGGTTTCTTTGTCCTCGTTTATTTTATAAAGTGAGAAGAGTCCTATCGAGAACTCTGTCCCTGGAGGACGTGTTTAGATGCTTCATGTCCTCTTCTTGTCCTCGGAGCCCTGCTGGCTCACAACCTGGGTTTCGATGCGCCCACACTACACAGGGCTGTTGTGTCAATAGCTGTGTTGTCACTATCAGCAGCACGTCCACACGCCAGTGAACCCACGGTCACATCATGAAAAACTGTCATTTCCAGAGGAGCGTGTGAAGGATGTGATCATGTGACCGGCGTGAACATCACAGGTCTGAAATCAGCCTCCAGCTCCTCGGCTCTCAAACGCCTCCGGGTGTCAACAGAGCTGCATCGGTCAGGTCACCTCTGGGGATCCAGCTGCAGGGCCCAGATGTTTATCTCAGTCCTGTGGGATGGATGGTCCCAGTAACACACACCTTGACCTCATGGTGTCCACAAGCCATGTCCCCCCCCCCCCCCGTGTCCCAGCTCGAGGTGGTGTTCTCATCTCCTGTCATGAGCGTGTTCAGAGATGAGAGTGTGTAGCTTTGATGAAAACAGCGGGGGGGCAGTTTGATAGACGCTGGGGTTAAAGTTCTGAGGCCCAGTATCTAACTCCTGATGTTCTGTGGAGCCAGTGGTTCCTCTGTGAAGCTTCAGGCTGCCTCAGTGGAGCTCTGACCTGCGTGTCCACATGGCTGCAGGATGTGAGACGACCCGAGGCCCCGGACACTTTCAATATGTGTTCTACTGCACCCGATGCACATCAGGCCGGCAGCTCTCGATGAAAATATGTGTGTTCCTCTAAAAAAAGCAGCCGTGTGTCCTGTGTGTCCCTCAGAATGAAGAACAAGCTGTGGTACTTTGAGTTCGGCACCACCGAGACCATCTCGGCCACCTGCAAGAAACTGAACGAGGGAATAGAAGTGGAGGTGAGTCGCACAACGGTGGTTACACAAAACGAGCCGATGTTGTAAATATCCTTAAATACGAACAACAACATCTGCTCACTTTGTTTGTTTCTGGTCTTTTTCTCTCTGACAGGCTCGTTTTTCTTTCTTTGTTTTTCTAAAATATGTCACAGACGTTTATACCAAAGCAGTTTATTCTTTTTACTGCAGCAGTTCTATTAATAGCACATCATCGGATTAATGCTCCTTAAAGTCACTTAGTGCCGGATTCTGTCAGATTGTGTCACCTGACTGTGTGAAGCTCAGCAGGACGTCAGAGACACAGAGACACAGAGACACAAAGACACAAAGACACCTCCAGCTCTGTCCCTCGTTCTCCTTCGTCTAGAACAATTCAAACAATCCAGTGAGATAAACTTTGGAAAGTTATTTATGTTCACAGAGAAGTAATCAAGATGTTGATGTAACCCTTCTACCGGAGATTTAACTATTTTACAGCAGCAGGAAGATGAACTGGTTTCAGGGAGAGTAAGTAACTAATTACCTTTTATCTATAAAGCAGCTTTTAAAACCAAAGTTACAAGTTGCTGTGAAAAACAATCATTTAGGTAAAAAGAGGAAATAAACACAAACAACAGAAGAATAAAAATAATAAAATGGTGTAACGCTTCTTGCAGTAGCTCCTCCCATAACTTCTGATGTCACTGGTTTCCTGGTTGCGTGGAGACAAACGCACACGGTCGGTTGTAAATAACGCACAAGAAGTAATTTGGTGGAAAATAGAACAATCTTCAAATCGAAGAAGCAATCATGCTTCAAAGACATTAGTGTTGTTGTGTGTCTTCTCTCATTTGTGTATTTGATTGTCTCCAAGTCTCATTCTCCACGTGTTACATGTTATTTCCCACTTTACTCTTCTCACTTACTCCTCGTGGGCAATCGGTAAAGTCCAGTGTGTTTGTGTTTGTTGTGTGACTCAGCCCTGTGTGACTCACAGTTGTGTGTTGTTGAAGTTCTCTGGTGTGTTTAAATGATTTGTCGAATCCAGATGAGGCGGAGCGCAGTGTAACTCAGAGGCGAGCCAGCAGCGGCAGATGGTGTTTCTTTATATCTGTTCATTTTTATCCACCATGTGCAGATATCTGAGACTTACTGTGTTTTTATGACCGTTAATAAAGACGGAGCTGCACACTTGGCTCCTGTGCGAGTGATGCATCAGGACAAAGTAAATCTTGGACTCATAAAGAAATCAGTGGTGCACAAAGTGGCTCCAGCTGTGATACAACACACACACACACACACACACACACACACACTGCAGCTTGATCCCTGTGTCGTCTCACATCAACATCAACGTATAAATCACGACTTAATTCCCCTTAAAAGATCAAACCTGCTCTTTGTGTCCGCTCAGTGCGACGGGATCATCTTGGACCTCAGCAACACCTCCTTAGAGGGCATCGCGGTGCTCAACATTCCCAGCATGCACGGCGGCTCCAACCTGTGGGGAGAGTCGAAGAAGAGGAGGCACTACAACCGCATGAGCAAGAAGGTTCCCGAGCGGCTGCCGTCCAGCACCGTCACCGACGCCAAGGAGCTGAAGTTCTGCATGCAAGGTGAGTCGGGGCGGAGAACTGAGGAATTCAGTTTCCACTAACGTGTTTACAAACGAGCAGGCCGGCCAGCAGGTGGCGATAAAGTTTACATCAAAGATTCGTAACATATCAGAGATGTTTCCACAAAAGCTCAATTTTACACGTTCACACAGAAACCAGAGTTTTGGGAACTCGACGCGTCGGAAGCTGTAAAAAATTAAAATCTCTGCAAACTTTCCTCGTTAGTGTCAAGTCTTGGATCGATGATGTCAGCGAGTCTGAAGTCCTCTGACTCGTCTGCCTCGGGGTCAGGTCATGTGACCTCCTCTGGTCTCCATCCTCACAGCTGCTCTGATTCTCAGGGCTTCACATCTAAACATCTGTACGTGAGAGTTGCAGCTCCGCTCCTGTTGCTCCAGCTGCTTCTTCAAAACACTTTGCTCGCGTCAGGAATGTCTGATATTTGCAGTGGAGACATTTCAGCAGTGTGTGACGCCGGCAGGTGAATGTGACTGTTCTCAGTTCATCTGCTGCTACTGTTCATGTAAAGGTCACTTCTCCTGTGCTGCTGGGTAATTTCTCCTCTGGAGCCTCGCGTCTGAAACAAATATCTACAAGTCAGATATATGAAAATACATCACAACATTGATCTGCATGTTTTCAACATTAAAGTTTGACATTTACCAGAGTCTAAACTTCTTCATCAGGGACCAATTATAATGAATCACTGGTGCTGGGTATTAAAAGTATTTTAACTTCTGTTTGCAGATAGACGAAGTATAAATATATAAAACTGGGTCCAGATATTTGGATCCTATCAATTCACTCCCATTGACATCAAACAGTTCAAGTTGTAGTTATTTATACTCTTAAATAAACTCTCTAGTTTTGACCTGTGGGAAGAATCTGCTTCACCAACCAGCTCTCTACGCTCACCGAGGTTTTCCTAAATTCAACCCGACTTCAGAGTCTTTGTCTTCGTCTCTGCGCTGATTGAACAGAAGCTAGTTTCCATGGAGATCTCAGGGTTAGAGGCAGGAGAGGAGACGCAGGAGGAGACGCAGGAGGAGAAAGAGGAGGAGACGGACCAGGAGGAGACGCAGGAGGAGACATTATTCTGCAGGAAGAAACAATGACTCAAATCAGTCCCTGTGAGGTGTCATGAAGAACTGCAACTCTGCATAGATTCATTTAATCATGAAACTGTCATGTGACACAGGTAAATCCTCCAAAGGGACTTCTTCAGGTCTGAAGTCCTCATGGGTCTGTCCCCTCAGATTCCACCTGCAGGAGCAGATCTAGTTATAATACTAATCACAAAGTTTAGGTTTATAAATAAATGAAACTTATTGGTTTCAAAGGGAAAAATAACGTGAGTCTCCTTCGTGAAAATCCTGGACTTTAATCTTGAATTCAGGCCAAACGCAACGCAATTTTTCACATTGTGTTACTTGTGTGAGTTTGGCCACAGGATCAGTTGTGTTTAATCGCACAAGTGACACAACCGAAGAGTATCTGGCTCTTCTCTCTTCCATCCCCGTCTCCTTCCATTTCCTCCTCTGATCTGAACCCACACACGTAAAATAACCAACTGTAGTAATTCGTCAAAAGTTGTGTCTATTTTACGTCTTTACATTGACTTTGTGTATAATCTCAGTGCATGACAATCAGCCTCGTGTTTGTCCTGTGTCTCTCCCCCAGCGCTGCAGAGTGTGTAGTAGTGAGGTTGTGTATGTTCCAAAGAATAAAACCAGATTCTGAATATTTCAACACAATGTCATCTATCAGATTCTGTCAGATTCTAAATAACAGTGGAATATTAGTGGACGTGTAAACGACTGGATTCAACCCCTTTGCAATCTATATAATATTTTAGTGTGTCTCCTTCCACATGTTACATGTTTGAACGTGTGTGTGATGGAATCTCTCTCAGAACATTCGTCCCTCTGGATTCAAGCCTGATTAAATTAGCTCCTCCTGCTAATGCTATTTGGAAACAGGACTGGAGACGTTGCTCCAGTTTCAGGGAGACACTGTGCTAGGTATGCATCTGTGTGTGTGTGTGTGTGTGTGTGTGTGTGTGTGCGTGTGTGTGTGTGTGTGTGTGTGTGTGTACCAGCGTGCCTGCATGTTTATCACACAGCTAATTGTTTGTGGCAGTTTCGTTCTCTGGCACAATGAACTAAAGCTTTTAAATCCATTTGCTGCAGATAATGCAATCAGCCAGGTTCACCCAGAGAGAGTGAAAGAAGCCCCGGGCGCTGGTGACCTCAGTCCGGTGACTCACTGCCTCTCTGCTCTGGTTTGTGTTCTGCACGGACACAAACCACAGCTGACACACAGAGACAGTCCAGTTTCACTCAGGACTCTAACACAATCACTTGTGTCATTGCAATTTACTGATACCTGCTTTAAACAACTGGAGGAAAGAAGCTCCCGTCAATCTGCTGCACACAGGCCGAGGCAGAGGGAGGTTCGGGTTTGAACAGGAAATCAGAGTGCTGCAGTCCGTGTGTGTGTGTGTGTGTGTGTGTGTGTGTGTGTGTGTGTGTGTGTGTGTGTGTGTGTGTGTGTGTGTGTGTGTGTGTGTGTGTGTGTGTGTGTTGTTGGGTTTTATTGGTAATTTAATAATTCACTCCAGTGGAAGGTTAAGAGCAGAGGATGCAGCGCCTTGTTAAACCCTATGATACAATTTGTGAATATGGGCCATACAAATATGATTTGATTGATTGAATGACAGTTTCAGACATTTTGATGTCATGTGTCAACCGACAAAACTAATAATAATATTAAAGTTCTCAACAGAGAGGACGAATAATAACAGGAAAAGGAAATAGTCTTTGTGTAATAATTAAATCAAATTTAGAATAATACAATATTGTGTATTGTTTAATACTTTATACTTTGTATTCTTTGAGCTTCCTTGAAAAGTACTTTACAAAAGATATTGTTATTATTTTTAATCCGATACATTTAACATCAAAGACAACAAATGATATAAAACAAAATGGGAAATCAAAAAAGCAAATAAAACATAATTTAAAAGCCTAATGTCCATAAAAAAGGACAAAAGAATGAGACCAGATCTCTGAAGCAACGAGCTGGAGACAAACTCTTCTTAACATCAGTGATTTCTTAATTTGTGAACGTGCTTCCTCTCTGACTCACCGAGTCCCAGCTGCTCTGACGTCAGCCTGTAAATTGCATTCGCTAAATGGGACAAAACACAATCTTGCAGTGGATAACTAGAGGGGGGGGGGGGGGGTCCAGTTGTGCTGAGGTGGGCAGGACGACTTCACGCCGTCTGAATTTGAACGAAGTCGCCCGCTGCAGAGGAAGCCGGGCGAGGGACCCAGGGCGCTGACAGGATTGATGAAGACCCCGGTGTCACCCGGCTCCTCCTCGTCTTTTATCTGGCAGCCATCGCTCCCCTCCCCCGGTTATTTCCTCCCTGCTCCTGGATCAGATTTCCTCGGTTTCCTCCGGTGGATGTCGCTGGAAAGGATGCACAGAAATAAAGTGGATGCAGCTCAGTGCTCCAGGGACTGAGACCAGGGGACAAGTGACTCGTTCTATTGACACTGGGACGATTCCAATCGGCCGGAAAGCATCAATAAAATATCTGTTATTTACTATTTACTATTTTGTGATTTGGAAAAATTCCTCGTATGGTATGATCCATATTTCCTGGGAACAGAACTGGCCTCAGTTTATAAACTGTGGATGTAGATGGACGACATGACGCTGACCCAAAGTGAAGCCATGCATCTGTTTGGCCCCTGGTGGTCGGTTGGAGTATAGTTCATGAACTCAGCCTCCTCCATGTTAGTAGATGGGACAGGAACCAGAGATCAGAGTTCTTATCCCACTGATGAATGTTCGTGTGTCTGAATCAAGGTTTTAATGAGTTAATTGATGATATAAAGACGTCACAATTGATTCCTGAGTCTGACGTTCGATTGGTCGAGGACGTTATCGTTTCCCTTACGGTTTATTATTGGTTTGTTTGTGAGCATGGTAAAGCAGAAATTACTGAATGGATCACCATGAAACATAGTGGATGGATGAAATATGAGTCAGGGAAGACGTAATTGAGTTTTGGTTGGAATCTTGGAGTATTTTTCACCTTCTTTAACTTTATGTAATAGTTTTTCAAAAGAATCATAGAGGAAAAGAAATAGAAAAGAGACCAGTTCACGGATCCTGATGAAAAACATCTGGTTTATCTAGAGGACTGATGTTTATGAGTGTGTGTTGGTGCAGATCCAAATAAAAAAGTGGATCTACATTCATTTAAATTTGGTTTTATAAGTTGACTGTTGAGCGGAGACTGAGTGACTCTTTAGATTAGAAAGCAATTCAACCTGTTTAAATTCAGTATTTATAAGTGTCAGTTCTTTATCATACTACAGCTGAAGAATTCAGATTGTGAGTCTCGTCTGAACGATCTAATGATCTTGTTTATTTGCTTCTGTTGTGAACGCGTCTGGGCAGAAAACCTGTGAAAGACAAACTCTGGGTAAACTCCGTGGCTAAGTCTCCCGGTTCTACCTGCAGGTCAGGCCTGACACCGGCTTAAATGATGGTGAGGGGGACATCCTGCTCTGCGTCTGACCCCTGAAAGCCCCTGATTGATGGAGCAGTGACTGTGGATTCTCAGTAAACAGAAGATTTATCTTATTAAACCACAACTTCCTTGTTTCTGTTTGTTGGTAAGAAGCTTCTTCAGACGCCTGTTCGCTCTCTTCTGGTCCTGATGGTGAAGAAGTGTCGTCCAGTTTTATTGTGTTTAAAAAAACTGGTTCTGTCCCCCCCCCCCCACCCTCGAGAATCACTCGACTCACCAGGCTCCCCCCCCCCCCCCCCCCCCAGGCTACCTCCCCTCACCTCACCCTGGCTCCTCAGCCTCCCCCCCGCCCGCCCGACCTCCCCAACAACAGGCTGTGACACACCAAGACGCAGGCTATTTTTAGACGGATCACACTGTGAGTCTGCATATTGTTTTCTTCTCACACAACAGAAAACAGCCGACTGTAATTATTTTTGATCCCCCCCCCCCCCCCCCCCCCCCTCTTCCTCCTCCTCCTCTTCCTCTGTGGATGGAAATAGCTCTGGTCCAGAGCTGTGGACGCTGGGAGAGGGGACGACCTTCCAGTGATACATTTACTCTGAGTTAATGAATGGCGGCTCGTTAAGAGGCCGGTCGCTCTGGATTGGGAATGGAAACGATGACGCGGGCGTTTCACTTCAATCATCTTTAAAAATGATATGAAATGTTCTTTCCCATGGTTCTTTCCTCCCGAGTGGACGACAGAATCTGAGCGGCGTGTTCGAGCAGGAACCCGAGCGTCCGTGCCGTGGGTTTGATTTCCTCCTGCTTCATAAGATTCTTTGTCCAAAGGCCAAGTGCTCTCCCCCCAGTACCTTCACCTCCGTCAGGGCTGTCGAGGTGGAGCTGCAGTTCCTCTTGACCATCTGCCATGACACTTCCCCCCCCGTGACAATAACAGGCCGGCGATCAGGGGGGGGGGGAGTGGGCGGAGGAAGGATGCACAAATATTCCTGCTGGTAATTATAGCCCGACACCTCGAGCTGATGCACAATGAGAGCTGCAGCTTTTCCTCGGGGGGATTTAAAATTCATCTTTCAGTTTCTAATTGAAGGTTTGTTATAAATAACTCGTCTCTGGATTTAGAACGTAAAGAAAAAGACAAGAAACTGTTTTATTATCGTTGAGTATTATCAGTTATTATGAGCCACACAGCTCCATGGTGGTGGTGGTGGGACACGATTCCTCATGAGGACGATTTGATTTTGTGTTTGTCCCCAAAGTTCCCAACGTGTCTCGATCTGTGATCAGTTTGAAAAATGTTTGCTGAGCACTACGGAGCTATGGGAGGAAATGAAACTGTGACCAGACCAGACCTGACCTGAACTGGTTTCATCCCTGAAACCAGATCCTTCCACCAGGTTCCGTGTGAAACTCTCCAGGATATTTTACATAATCCTGTTAAATTACAAATAAACAACCAGAGAGGGGAACATCAACTCCTGAATGAAAAACAAATATCTCAGGATGAAAAAGAGGAGCCTCACACGTTATCTGAGAGCTTTTTGTGATAAGACCTTTTAATAAATAACATATTTCTTTCTTGTTTTGTGTTGACCAACAATTCAAACTCGCAGTTTCATAAATCTAATTAAATCTCCGTATTTGAAAGTCTGATTTAAAAACCAAAATGTTGGTAAATATAAGGTTCTACAGAGTTGCTGGAGGTTTATGTATTTTTTTATTTCCAACATATAAACAGAAACTTACAGAGATGAAATTATGATGGATGTCTAAATCAAATCAGAGCAGAGATAAAGAAAAGGATATAAGTAAATGGATAAAAACAGAATATATATGTGTGTCTGCTTTATTTTAAAAAGTGCTCTGTAAAATACTTTATCATATTATCATACATCCTGTACTTCATCTTAACAGATGTTAATATGATATGAAGAAATACTTTATGGTTTACTGTATAGAGCGTGATAAAGATATAACGAATGATCTCTCCCTGCACAGCTGCAGAGAAAGTAGTGCAGCACAGCGGCATAACGGCTCTCGCTTGGCAAAGCAATGCCATCCCATCCCAGAATGCAGTGCGGCTGCGTTATGTAAGAGGCTGTTCTATTCTATTCTTAGCTTCTACCTCGGTGAGAAGCAACTGTGCCGGTTGCCTGAGAGTCAGAAGGCGCAGGGATCTGATGAGGCGGGGATGGTCCGGGAGGTGAGAAGCGGCACAGTGGGCGCCATGACCATATTTGGTGCTTGGAGGAAGTACTGGTGAATGAGTGGGAGTGCGAAGGAGGGGGGGGGGGTTATATATTTGATAGTACGACATGAGAGGCCTTCACAGAAAGAATGTTTACAAAATCCTAAAATACACAGAAAACACCTCAAATAAACGTCCTGTTCCTCGGTGTGAGGCTGCCTCCATCTTTACACCAGCTCTCCTTTTTAATGCCCATCTGTCGGGTGCCATCTCCATTGTGTCGGCCGCCCTCGTCTCTATCCCGGGCTCCAACTGTTTCAGATTCTTCTTAATTGCTGCCCGATCCAATTAAGAACATGTCCTGGAAAGCTCTGCAGAGGCAGATGTGCAGTCGCTGTCCCGGTCTGACGCAGGGTCATGTGACCGGGATTTAAAACGGCCTTGTAGGACACTGGGATCAAGTCCTGAGTGCTTTTATTTCTGGGAATTCTGTGCTTCTAGGAAAATGTTAATTCTAAATGCACAAAAAAAAACATTTGAAAGATTGATTATATTGTTTTATAACCCAAATAAAGAAACAATCCAGAATCCAGATTTGATCCACAACGATGTGGTGAAAGCTTTGAAACGTCATGTTTTTAAAAGACAATATTTTTCTAATAATGCTTCAAGTGTATCTGATGAGAAAGGGAATATAGGAATAAGCTTGACATCACAATAATATCAAACTTTAACATGTTTTAAATCCACATTTTCATGTCGTGGAGCAGAGAGAACGTTTCATTTTATTTCTGTTCCGATACGTTTGCCCTCGAGCGTTTAAATCTAACAGAAGTGAAGCGAAGACTTTGACTCATTTTTAAATGTTTGTTCCTGCTCCGACGTTTCCTCTGAATTGTCGTCTGAAATATTAAAGAGTTCCAGTGACTCAAAGTCGTTCCTTTAAAAACCTTGATGGTCTCTGTCACCAGGCAGCTTCCTCACAGACGTCCCTCGTTCAGGTTCCACACAAACAAGTAAACCATCACAGGCTGTAAAGCATATGTAAGACAAGCGTTTTCAGGCTCGATAATATGGATATGAAATATTTCTGATGCGCTGATATGGACGGAGATAGTTTTTGTTTTAAAACCTTGAAGCGTCAGTGAGCTCGTGGCCTCAGAATCACCCGATGACCCCGGGTTCATCACCGGGTTCATCACCGGGTTCATCACCGGGTTCATCACAGAGTTCATCACCGGGTTCATCACCAGGTTCATCACAGAGTTCATCTCCGGGTTCATCACAGAGTGGATGCATCAGAAACTCTTCACCTGTCACATTGTTTGCATTCTTTTGTTTTTCTTTACCTCTGAACCTGAGTCATCCTGAGGCTCGTGTTGCATCAGCTCTTTCCTGTTTGCTGCTTCGAACAACAACAACACTTTTGTTCGATTTTATTTTGTCTGGCAATAATGATTCTGAAGATGTAATTATAGTTTTCATCTGCAGGATGATAATTTATATCCTGCAAATAAAAACTGGACACAGAAACATGGAGAGCTAAAAAAAAACACAAAAAGTAACAACAAAATATAGAAGAGGAGATTAAATACAAATATACACACAACAAATAGTGAGATTAGACAGAGAAAAAACAAATAATCCACAAATACATGGATGAGTCTGATATACTCGATTATCTCCCAATAATCAGATTAAACAGAATAATAAGAACAATCAGAGGAACACAAATAAAACCCAGCTTAACAAAGAATAAAAGTATTTTTAAAAACCTCCATCGCAGTTGGAATAACAGCTCCTCTCATCCACACTGGTCCCAGTCGCCCGACAGGCTGAGGTTAATTAGCTGTTTCTTTTGCCTCAGGCACATTTGTTGGAGTACGAGATGGATTCTGCTGCGGCGCCACACAAATTATCAAACTGGCTGTGAAGACAAAACGTTTTCTCAGATTTCCACTAATCATTCCTCTCACAAAGCATTTGTAAAAACCTGTGAAGTTTCAGGGGCTGAACACAAACGCACAATTCTGTCCGCTCATGATTTCACTCATGAGCTGAAATGTGTTGAAAAGGAAATGTTGGTAAATGTCAACCATTAAACACCAGTGAGCTTTTTAAACAGGTTTTATTCTCTTATTTGTTTATCCTGTGATTTTAAGGTTAAAAATAAATACAGTTAAATATAGTATTAAATACAATGAAGAATTGATTTCCCAGTTTCATTCCTGTGTCTCAGAGTAAATTGTTCATTTATCTCTTTCAATATCCTAGTAATTTAGTTTCAATTGTTTGTCAACTCGTCCTGGGCTCAGGGGCGTGTACTTATTCTGCGTCCAATCAGAAAGCTTCTCTGAGGAGGCGGTGGAGACCAAACTCTGAGCTAGAAGAGGTTGAACATGGAGACATGACTCAAAATGAATTCTAATGCTGCTCTGTGACTGCTGGTTGTGGAAAAAAGTGAAGTGTTGCAGAAACAATGACTTTCTGCAGGTTTACAACAGAGTTCAAGTTCTTTTTTTTGTGTGTCTTAAGTTCCTGAAATGTGTGTGAACGTGTGTGTAGCTGTTCCCAAAGATCTTTTCTTATAACTTCCTCTGTTTCTCCGTCTCTAACACAAACTCTCTCTGGAACCTTCTCCCTCCAGACTTCAGCGACCAGCTGCTGGAGGTGGTCGGCCTGGAGGGGGCGATCGAGATGGGACAGATCTACACCGGCCTGAAGAGCGCCGGACGCCGACTGGCTCAGTGTGCCAGCGTCACCATCAGGTCAGACCCCCCCCCCCCCCCCCACACACACACGTTCAGTCCGCCCTCCTCCCTCAGGTCCCCCCCCCCCCCCTCGTCTTCTCCGCCGCCCCCTGGTCGACCAACTGGAACAATTCCAATCCACCTCTCGATACATGCGTGATCAAAAATGTATTTTCTTCTGAGTGTTTTTGTGCGTCTGAAGCCCGAAGTCCCTGCAGGAGCCGAACAACAACATGCATGTAGCTCTTCAATTATAGATCTCAACTTCATGCTTTAGCAAACGCAGCAGAGGACTGAGTCACCGAGCCAGAGACGATCCATGGGCTGGATCCTGAACACGCAGGGATTCACTGAGCTCAGCGGAAAACAGAGAAACTCTTATATCTCTACCTTTGTTTTTTATAACAAAGAGCAAAAACCTTCACGTGGAAAGATTCTTGATTTTTGCTGTCGCTGCTGTTTGTGGAGGCAAATTCATAGTTTACCAGTCAGTTGATGTTGTCATCTGAAAATATTCCAAACATTAACGTTTTGCTTATTTGGCTCCAGAATCTTCACGTAGCGATCAGTAGCTGCGCTGTGGTGACAATAATGTACATTTCAAGTAAAAATAATAATCAATACAAAGAATAAAATCTAAATTACAACAAGATAAAAAGCGAGGGAAAGATAAAACTAGAGGATTTCTTTCCTCCATCAATGATTGGCCGCTTTATCCCCATATCACTTATGATATCATATCATACAGACCACGAACACAAATCTTCAGTTTGCTGCAGCAGTTTATTTCTCAGACTTCTGCGTTTCTTATTCACACAGACGTGTTTGTGTTGCTGTGACCGGCCTCGGTCCATCAGACCCTCACATTGTGTCGGTCACTGTACTGACGGGGGGGGGGACGTCTACACTCGCTCAGCAGAGAGCTCCTCATATTTTCCTCCACCCGAACTGAGAGAGCATTCATCACAGTCATTCTCCCACACAGTGTTTCTGTAGCCGCAGAGCCACGCAGGGAAGTCTTAAACCAACTCTGACTCTGTGTGTGTGTGTGTGTGTGTGTGTGTGTGTGTGTGTGTTTGTGTGTGTGTGTACAGTGGCTCTGTGAGTTTAAAGGGGGGAGGGCGGGGGGGGGCTGTCTGGGAATGGCTCTCCTCATGGGAACAAAGAGTGCAGTGTGTGACCCTGTCCTGGGACAGTGTGAACAGGCCTCTCGTGCCTCTGAGGTGTGTGTGATCTGACCTTCACAACCTCCCCTCTCTCTCTCCCTCCCTTCCTCCCTCTCTCTGCCTCCCCCACACCCCCACACCCCCCTCTCCTCTCTCTCCCTCCCTCCCTCTCTGCAGGACGTCCCGGCGGCTGCCCATGCAGATTGATGGCGAGCCCTGGATGCAGCCCCCCTGCACGGTGAGACTGAACTCCACCACTGCAGCGTTTTCAATCACAATAGAGCAGAATAGAAAGTGTCCTCCTGAGGCTCATACATGTCAGGACTTTAGTAGTGATGGAGCAAATTCAGTTCAGTTTTGGAAAAGCACAACATTCCTCCACTAGGGGCTGAGTTTTAGAGACGCTACGAGTCAAAAGTCTGCTGGTCCTGTGTCAGTTTGCAAAACTCTGTGAAAGCGTTTTGAATCTGGAGGAGCAGGAAACTGCGTAGACATATTTTACTATGGTTCATGACCCATCTGCTAACATGGAGGAGGCAGGATTTAGGTGTCATACTGCATCCAGCCACCAGGTTGGGATCGAGAGGCTGTGGGAGCCGTCCTGTCGTCCATCTTTCTTTCCAGTCTGTGCTCAACACCACGTCAGGCGTCGCTGCCTCTCGATGGTTTTGGAGTTTTCCCAGCAGCCCTGAACCTCTGGATGTAGATGCACATCTCCAGTCCTCCTCCCTGACAGATGAAGTCAGCTGCATGTGTCGAACTCGTCTTTTTCTCAGCTCTCATCCAGTCTTGGCTCATTTCTCTGCTCTTTTGTTCATCTCCCTCCTCTGCACTCCCCCAGCTTCAACCTCCTACAACCGTCAAGCCGTCGGATATCTCCGCCCGGCTGCAGTCTTTAGAATCCACTGTTATTTATCCCTCCTCAAAGCCTTTTTAACTGTTTTTCATTTTGTCAGAGTAAACCTTGGTGGAGGCGGAGGATGCAGAGCTCTTTGGTCGTGTTATGTGGGTTATTTATTATAAACAAGGTCGCAGCGACTGGTTTTATAACGCTCTGCTGTGAAAAGCCAGGAAGTGATGACTGTCATCCTGAGAGCAGGTTCCTGTAACCACCTCATCACTCTGTCTGATTCTTACAGATCAGGATCACGCACAAGAACCAGGTCCCCATCCTCCTGGGCCCGCCGCAGAAGACGCCGTTCTTCTTCTTCAAGAAACGCCGCGACTAGGACCCGTGCATGCAACACGCCACAGACACACACATTTTACAAAACATATGCACACACACAAAACAAACACACAAACAAACACACACACACATCAGACGGCCGGTCGGGAATTCAAATTACAGGAAGTGGAACGTTCCCAAAGTCTGGATGCCAACAGACAACTTGCAGTGACAGCACCTGAAATGAAAAGACTCCATACACGGCAGCGACCTATTCCTGTGTAACCATCATCCAGACATGGATTCAACCCCCCCACCCCCACCCCCCCACCCCCTCGCCCAGCCACACACCAGTTCTGCACTGCCTGTCGGACACAGCCTGCTCCAATGGGATTCCCTCCCCCTCCCTGAACGAGGAGGAGCACCGGGTGGGGGGGCGCAGGTCGTACGATGAGCTCCTGAAACACTACGAGGAGACGGAGGTCTGATGGGAGCAGACGTGGATGTTTACAAGGCCGAGGAGTAAACAGAGCGAGAACCCGGCTCTCGGTTCCAAACACCTGTCTGAATAATGAAAGAGTGGTTTCTTGTTAGAGCGCTCGCACCAGGGACTGACGACAAGGTACAGGCGAGTGGAGGAGAGGGTGGGGGAGGTAGGGGGGGGGGGGGGGGAGGCCCCATCCATTATTGACTCATTGTGTTTGTGGGTTGACGGTACTGGGGCGTAACAGTGGCCTGGAAACATATAGGGATGATTTGATCCCTTAGCGTCACTGGCCTACAAAATAAAAAACCCTTTAAACAACATCCACAGACTCTGCAGAGGATCTGGACTCCGGAGGAAGTGCCTGTCCAGGGATCGCTTCATGAATTGACCCGGGTGGAGATTGAAGGTGGAGATTGGAGCTCATCCTCAAACTCATTTTGTCCTGCGAGGTTGTCGCTTCGTCCCCAGCGAATTGAACGCGACGCTTCCAGTGGTCAGGGATTTGAAATAAATCCCATCAAGGGCACACACGAGGAGGCCCCCCCCCCCCCCCCCCCCCCCCCGCGGTTTGTATTTACGGCAGCACTGACAGGGGGAACTAAATTTATCCCTCTCCTCCAGTGAAACCCAACGCCTAATTACCGTGTCACACGCCGAGTCACAATGTCAAGTGTGTTGTCACAGTGCGAATCCCAGGGCCCCCCCCCCCCCCTGCTGGAGGGTGGAGGGCGGATTCATCACCATTTCTTCATCTACCAAATAACGATGAGACGTCACCGAGG